>NC_083419.1:16107096-16446548 GCF_020745735.1 Hemiscyllium ocellatum | reverse complement strand
GTCAGAGTATTGAGTACAGGAATTGGGAGGTCATGTTGCAGGCTATACAGGACACTGGTTAGCCACTTTTGAAATATTGTGTGCAATTCTGGTCTCCTTCCTTTGGAAAGATGTTGTGAAACTTGAAAGGGTTCAGAAAAGATTTACAAGGATGTTGCTAGAGTTAGAGGGAGAGGCTGAATAGGCTGGGGCTGTTTTCCCTGGAGCTTTGGAGGCTGAGTGATGACCTTATAGAGGTTTATAAAATCATAAGGGGCATGGATAGGATAAATAAATAAAGTCTCTTCCATGAGATGGGAGAGTGCAAAACCAGAGGACATAGGTTTAGGGTGAGAGGGGAAAGATTTAAAGAGACCTAAGGAGCAACTTGTTTGCGTAGATGGTGGTAGATTACTTTGGTATTTTTTATAATTTATTATAATTTGGTAGATTATGGAATGAACTGCCAGAAGCAGTAGTGGAGGCTAGTACAATTGCAACATTTAAAAGGCATCTGGATGGGTATATGAATAGGAAGGGTTTGGAGGAGGCAGGTGCTGGCAGATGGGACCAGATTGGGTTGGGATATCTGGTCGACATGGACGAGTTGGACCGAAGAGTCTGTTTCCATGCTGTACATCTCTATGACTGTATGACTGGAGAAATATTGCATGTGAGACAATATATTTTACTGAATTTGCCCTTGTCAAGCATGTGTTTATGGGAATGTTACTATCTTGGAACAGTTAATCAATGGTAGAAATACATTTATTATCTTAAGTATTTTGATGGATTTACAGTTAAACTTTCTTTTATTCTTAATGTCTGTATTTTAATTAGAGTGTAAGAATAAAGTTTACTTTGTTTCAAGCCTGGTAGTTTGACCAAGCAAATTGCATCTCGAACACAGCACCTTGCACTTGTCTTTTAAAATAAGAAAATAGTGGAGTCTAGGCTATTTTCTTAATATATTTTGAGGGAATTTGGTCTGGTTTGTAAGAAGACACTAAGTTGTCTTCTTTAAGCAGACCAAGTAGGTCTTTCTAGACATGTTTTGAAGCAGAGTCACCAGACATGAAACATTAACTCGTATTTCTCTTCACAGATGCTGACAGACCTGCTGAGCTTTTCCAGCAACATACCCTCATCACTTCACTATTATCTGTCTAGTTCAGAACATACAGTGCTTTTGTTAACTTTTTGTGTTTGTGACAGTCCAGCCTTTGTAAACCTGTGTATAAAGGTAGTCTATTTGAGATAGTATAACGGAGTAGCCTGCCAGGGCTCTTGAATAGCCAATGTTCTACGCTCCTGATTTATTAGAAGGCAGTTAGCTTGGCTTATAGATATCAGTGTTATGTTGTAACAGTGATGCTATCAGTAAATGAAGGGGATAATTAAAATTAAACTAAACTGTCTGTAAGAGTTTTTTTATATTCCAGACTACCAAAGGTACAATCTCCGCGACAAACCAAGAGAGACTTACAGGTTGAGTTCTTAAGGAATTCTTTGGACCTTTTCAAATCTGTACTTATACCTACTGCCTAGAACACAATTTTCCCTTTTTAGGTGTACAGGTACACTTGCTTTGTAAAAATGCCTTAGGACTATATCAAAGTTCTCTAAGTGTTCCTTGTTAATTTTCCCTGTTTTTAGAATGTCATCTAGAGAAATGACAGCCTAAGCTGGACCTTTTAAAATGTTCTCCATACTCAGTCGGACTGATAAGGATATCTACTTTCATCAGAATATCCTACAACTCATGTGCTCCACTTGCCGCATTTACCAATGATAAAGCCAGTTAGGCTTCAGCCAGTGGGCATTTTGCTTAGTTTATGATTAATCCCACTTTCTTGCACTGAAATACCTCTACAGAGATCAGTATCTATTCACCAAGTTACTCTTTATTTCCACATGAACAGTCATTGACTTTAGTACAGCCTCTTCAGAATCAGCTATCAGAATGTTTGTATCCCTGACGCTCCCCTTTTTATCTATCAGCCAGGGATCCCCCGATTGGACCAGATTAACAGCCCCAATCAGAGAACTCATATTCTTTGCTGTCCAGCTGACCTCATTACAATCAATATACAAGACAGGAACAGCCCCTTGGCCCACCAAGCCTGTGTCAATTCCTAATCCTTATTTTATACTTCTATACCTATGCTACCTATTGCAGTATCTAAACCTCTGTAAACATCAAATTCATGTATTTATCAAGATATGGCTTATTTATTGCTAACATGCTTGCTTATACCATTTCCTCTGGCAGGGGGTTCCAGGCTTTTGGGTGAGAAGTTTTTCCTGCACTTCTCTCCTAAACTTTCTACCTCTCATCTTGAACCTGTGCCCTCTTGTTGACCTTTCCACCTGGGAAAAAGCCTTGACTATCCACCTATCTATGCCTCTCAATTTTGTCGACCTATTAGGTCACCTGTCAGGCTCTATATTTCCGTTGCAAATAATCCAAGTTGATCTAACCTCTCCTCATAACTAGAACCCTCCAAACCAGGCAACATCATGGTAAACCTTCTGTGCACCCTCTGCAAAGCATCCATGTCCCCCCTCTTGGTAATGTGGCGACCAGAACTGCATGCAATATTCCAAGCGTAACCTAACTAAAGTTTTGTACAGCTGTAACATAACTTCCAACTTTTATATCTGATTTTCTTGCTGATGAAGGCAAGTGTGCTATATACCTGCAAAACCAAAACAAATTTTGCAATATTCTGATGTTAAATCGCGAACAGCACGCAATATTTACTTTAAAACTTGTTAAAAAGATATCAATACATGCTAGTTTCTTCCCCATAATCATAATTTGTATATGTGCTCGTCTCAAATGAAGAGCAGAGGATGCTCATTGTGATTAAATTTCAGGTGTGCAAATAAATGTTGACTTTTTAAAAAATTTAACCTCATTCCCTATTGTTAACATTTTATCATTCTGGATCCATTTTCTCTGTACTCCATTCTAAGTGCAGTCTGCAGCTTTTGGTGGCTCCCTTTCCTATCACACCATGTCATACCATCTACCAACTTCTATCCAAAAGGAAATAAGACGACAGGGTGAGGTTGAAACACACAGAAGTATAATAAGTAAAAAGGAGCTTAAAGGAGAAAATGAGGGGAGCAAAGCACTTAGAGAAGTAGAAACAAGTAGTAGCAGGGTTGGATGGGGAAGGCGGGGCAGAGGCTCGTGCAGTGTGCTGCCTAGTCTCCTGAACGGCGAGCGGACTTAGCAAGTGCTTGCTGTGTCAATCCCATTGAACTGATTGGGGGGGTAGGGGGAGACTTCAGCGATGCTGCAGGTCCCTTACAAACAACTATGTGTCTGCTCAGAAACAAACCCTGCGACAGAAAGAGGAAAGAAGGCAGGCAGAGCAAGGAAAAAGGAAACTTCAGAAAATTTTGAGCCCCAGAGAAGAGGCATTGAATCAATTAACCGAATAATCAATTATCTGAATGAAATACTGCCCACTCATCTCATTCGGATAATTGAAGTTCCTCTGTAAATAGATAAAGAGACAGTGTATTTGTTTATTTAAAATCATAGTAAATACAGTAAAATATACAATGAGAAGCTTCAATAATCACCACAATCCAGCACCAATTTGAACACGTGAAGAATAAAAAGAATACAGTCAGTATTGCTGTAACACAGTACAGGTAGTTCTGTTCTTGTGCAATCCCACACATTATAAGAAAATTATGTCATAGCAGCACAATTTAAACTAATAGGGCTGGAATTGCATAATAACAAATACATGATTTTAAAGTTACGCTTTAGAAACAGTTTCCCCAAGCGTCAATCATGTTATAGTGAATTTCTGTTAACGAAACACATTATAGTAGAACGGCCTGTAAACAATATAACTGAAGGGGAGTCTTGAGCCAGCTCTCCAACTATACCTATGCCGCCATCCCTCCTTCACGGTCTCTCTGTCATCTGCCCTTCGCAATTGAATCTACCTCACTGACACTGTTGCCAGATTCCATGGTGAACCCACGCTCACCCCACAACCAGGAGACCTTGGCTCTGCTGCACCCTCAATGACACCAGGCACCCATCTCCAGCATACCATGCTACAGCTGCCATCTTGCCAATGACAGGAGTATCTGCTCTGGACCTACTGCAACTAGGAATCCCTGGCTCCTCTACCAGAAAGGGGTGACACCAACACGTCAAGAGTTCTGCTCCAGCAACCCTCCTGAGATGTAGCCTTGACAATACCACCATCTTGAAAAGTCTGCTGTCACCTTTGATGGCTAGACGAACGTCGCCTCCACTGCTGCCTCCTGCCCCAAACTGCCTGTTTCTGTTGCCACTGTCATTGCCTCCAATCGCAATGAGGAGCTGTGTCCAACCAGTGGGAGGAGCCACCATTCCACACTCGGTCTGCTTTAGCTGCTACATTGATTTCGCTGACTAACATGCTGCAAAAGACTCCAACGAAAAGAAACAAAAGAAAAGAAAAAAATATTGAAGTAAAAAGGAACAAAAAACAAAGCAGGCATGCGGGAACAGATAAGCCCAGGCCAAGAGCCTGCTTGCAGTCCTGCTACTCTTGCAGGACAATTGCACTTGACGTTCAATTTTTTGTCACGTTTTAAGTTTTCATATTTGTAACAAAACTGATGTAAACCGTCAGAGTGTAATTACACCTACCCATTCAAAGACATGGTAGCACTATCGCTGACCAAACAAGAAATACAATTACTGTGTGCCAAGTATACAAGCAGATTGTTTGTATTACAGATGTAGAATTAATATTTATTAAGGGGCAGAATATGACTTCAAAACAGGCCTCCTAAGCCGGTTCATCTGAAAACCAAAACCCGGTGTCATGGTAATTCTGACTTTGTCCATACCAGTTCAACACCAGCATCTCAACATCACATTGCTCGGTCATTCAATAAATTGATCTGATAATTATGGATGTCATTTTTCTGCCTTTTCCCATAACCCATGATTCCTTTACAGCCTTGAATTTACTCAATGACCTAGGCTCAACAGGCTTCTGTGGTAAGGGATTCTACAGATTCACAACCCTTTGAGATGAAATTCCTCCTCATCTGCCTTAAATGTGCAACCCCTTATTCTGACAGTATGCTCTCTGGTCCTCAACCCTTCCACAAGGGGAAAAGCATTTCTGCAACTACCTTAAATCATCTAAGAATCTTGTATGGCTCAATAGGGTCAGCTCTCATTCTTCTATATTTCAAGATGTACAGGCCCAATCTACTGAAACTCTCCTCATAATAGTCCTTCCATACTTGGCAGCAGCCAGCGAACCTTTGCTGCATAGCTTCCAGCACCAGTATAACTTTTTTTAGATAAGGGCCCCAAAACTGTTCACAGCATTCCAGCTGTGGTCTGTCCAGTAATTTGTATAGTTTTAACAAAACCTCCCTACTTTTATATTCCATTCTCTTTGAAATAAAAGCCAGCATTCCATCTGCAATCCCTATTACCCAGTGAACTTTGAATTTTGAGATTCATGGTCAAGGACTCCAAAATCTGTTGGGAGCAAACTTTCTGTAGCTTGCTCTCCTTTAATAATATTCATCTCCCCTTTTATTCCTGCCAAAGTGTGTAACCTCACATTTTCCACATTATTTTTCATCTGCCAAGTTTTTGCTTACTCACTTAATCTGTCTATATTCCTATGCAGACTCATTGTCACTTGCCTTCTCACCTATTGTGTGTTACCTACAAACCTGGCCATAGTGCACTCACTTTCTATATCCAAATCATTAATAAATATTGTACATAATTGTGGCCCCATCACTGTGGTACACCACTAGTTACAGGTTACTACTGGAAAATGCCCCCCTTACCCCCAACTCTGTCTTTTACTACTTAGCAGAGTTATTCTGGTTTGTCAGGCAAAATTTCGCCTTTATCCCTGTAAAGAACGGAAAAAATTTAAATGCTAATACTTCCACACATTTGTTACGTAATTTACATGTGTGGTGGCACGGTGGCTCAGTGGTTAACACCGTTGCCTCACAGCGTCAGGGACACGGGTTCAATTGCAGCCTCGGGCAATGTCTGTGTGAAATTTGCACATTCTCCCTGTGGAGAAAGTGAAGGCTGGAGATCATAGCTGAAAATGTGTTGCTGGAAAAGAGCAGCAGGTCAGGCAGCATCCAAAGAGCAGGAGAATCAATGTTTTGGGCATGAGCCCTTCTTCAGGAATGAAGAAAGTGTGTCCAGCAGGCTAAGATAAAAGGTAGGGAGGAGGGACTTGGGGGAGGGGTGTTGGAAATGCAATAGGTGGAAGGAGGTCAAGGTGAGGGTGATAGGCCTGCGTGGGGGTGTAGAGGTCAGGAAGAAGATTGCAGGTTAGGAAGGTGGTGCTGAGTTCGAGGGATTTGACTGAGACAAGGTGGGGGGAGGGGAAATGAGGAAACTAGAAAAGTCTGAGTTCATCCCTTGTGATTGGAGGGTTCCTAGGCGGAAGATGTGGCGCTCTTCCTCCCACCGTCGTATTGCTGTGGTCTGGCTATGGAGGAGTCCAAGGACCTCCATGTCCTTGGTGGAGTGGGAGGGGGAGTTGAAGTGCTGAGCCACAGGGTGGTTGGGTTGGTTGGTCCGGGTGTCCCAGAGGTGTTCTCTGAAACGTTCCGCAAGTAGGCGGCCTGTCTGTGGCCTCCTCTATATTGGGGAGACAGGCCGCGCGGAATGTTTCAGAGAACACCTCTGGGACACCCGGACCAACCAACCCAACCACTCCGTGGCTCAACACTTCAACTCCCCCTCCCACTCCACCAAGGACATGCAGGTCCTTGGACTCCTTCATCGCCAGACCATAGCAATACGACGGCTGGAGAAAAAGCACCACATCTTCCGCGCAGGAACCCTCCAACCACAAGGGATGAACTCAGATTTATCCAGTTTCCTCAATTCCCCTCCCTCCACCTTGTCTCAGTCAAATCCATCAAACTCAGCACCGCATTCCTAACCTGCAATCTTCTTCCTGACCTCTCCGCCCCCAGCCCCACTCCAGCCTATCATCCTCACCTTGACCTCCTTCCACCTATCGCATTTCCAACGCCCCTCCCCCAAACCTTTTATCTTAGTCTGCTGGACATGCTTTCCTCATTCCTGAAGAAGGGCTCATGTCCGAAATGTTGATTCTCCTGCTCTTTGGATGCTGCCTGACCTGCTGCGCTTTTCCAGCAACATATTTTGAGCTCACATTCTCCCTGTGTCTGTGTGGGTTTCCTCCCACAATCCAGAGATGTGCAGGTTAGGTGATTGGCGATGCTAAATTGCCCATAATGTTCAAGGATGCATTAGTCTAGAGTAAATGTAAGGTGTGGGTCTGGGTGGGTTGCCCTTCGGAGGGTCGGTGTGGAGTTGTTGGGCCAAGGTGCCAATTTCCACACTGTAGGGTTTTTTAAATATTATCACAGGATCATAACACAATCTTTCCCATTGAATTAGATCACAAGAGCATCTTATAAATTATGCTTATTGTAAGTGTGACTTAAAACCAAAAGATTACATTCTCCTTTGTTTAGATTGTAGATCTGTGTTCAACAAACACAGATGTGATGATTGAATCAGTTGGTTTGAATGACTAGTTTGCATGTAGTGCCCATAATAGGTTCAATACCCATAGTGGCTGATATCACCACGTTAATGCCATGCCTTCTCAAACTCACTCCTCATCTGAGGCCTGATCCTCAGGTTAAATTCTCCACCATACAGAACTAGAGATGTACAGCATGGAAACAGACCCTTCAGTCCAACATGTCCATGCCGACCAGATATCCCAACCCGATCTAGTCCCACCTGCCAGCACCCGGCCCATATCCCTCCAAACCCTTCCTATTCATATACCCATCCAAATGCCTCTTAAATGTTGCAATTGTACTGGCCTCCACCACTTCCTCTGGCAGCTCATCCTATATGCACATCACCCCCTGCACGAAAATGTTGCCCCTTAGGTCTCTTTTATATCTTTCCCCTCTCATCCTAAACCTATGCCCTCTTGTTCTGGACTCCCCGAACCCAGGGAAAAGACTTTGCCTATTTATCCTATCCATGTCCCTCATAATTTTGTAAAACTCTATAAGGTTACCCTTCAGCCTCTGACGCTCCAAGGAAAACAGCCCCACCTGTTCAGCCTCTCCCTATAGCTCAAATCCTCCAACCCTGGCAACATCCTTGTAAATCTTTTCTGAACCCTTTCAAGTTTCACAACATCTTTCCGATAGGAAGGAGACCAGAATTGCATGCAATATTCCAACAGTGGCCTAACCAATGTCCTGTACAGCCGCAACATGACTTCCCAACTCTTGTAGTCAATACTCTGACCAATAAAGGAAAGCATACCAAACACCTTCTTCACTATCCTATCTACCTGTGACTCCACTTTCAAGGAGATATGATCCTGCACTCCAAGGACTCTTTCTTCAGCAACACTCCCTCGGACCTTACCATTAAGTATATAAGTCCAGCTAAGATATGCATTCCCAAAGTGCATCACCTCACATTTTTTCTGAATTAAACTCCATCTGCCACTTCTCAGCCCACTGGCCCATCTGGTCAAGATTCCTGTTGTAATCTGAGGTAACCCTCTTCGCTGGCCACTATGCCTCCAAATTAGGTGTCATCTGTAAACCTACTAACTGTACCTCTTATGCTCACATCCAAATCATTTATGTAAATGACAAAAAGTAGAGGACCTTGCACCGATCCTTGTGGCACTCCACTGGTCACTGGCATCTAATCTGAAAAACAACTCTCCACCTCCACTCTCTGTCTTCTACCTCTGAACCAGTTCTATATCCAAATGGCTAGTTCTCCCTGTATTCCAGGAGATCTAACCTCGCTAATCAGTCTTCCATGGGGAACCTTGTCAAACGCCTCACTGAAGTCCATGTAGATCACATCTACTGCTCTGCCCTCATCAATCTTCTTTGTTACTTCCTGAAAAACTCAATCAAGTTTGTGAGACATGATTTCCATGCACAAAGCCATGTTGACGATCCCTAATCAGTCCTTGCCTTTCCAAATACATGTACATCCTGTCCCTCAGGATTCCTTCCAACAACTTATGGGCGGCACGGTGGCACAGTGGTTAGCACTGCTGCCTCACAGCGCCTGTAAACGCGGGTTCAATTCCCGACTCAGGCGACTGACTGTGTGGAGTTTGCACGTTCTCCCCGTGTCTGCGTGGGTTTCCTCCGGGTGCTCCGGTTTCCTCCCACAGTCACAAAGATGTGTGGGTCAGGTGAATTGGCCAAGCTAAATTGCCCGTAGTGTTAGGTAAGGGGTAAATGTAGGGGTATGGGTGGGTTGCGCTTCGGCGGGTCGGTGTGGACTTGTTGGGCCGAAGGGCCTGTTTCCACACTGTAAGTCTAATCTAAAACTTGCCCACCACCGAGGTCAGGCTCACCAGTCTGTAGTTCCCTGGCTTGTCTTTACCGCCCTTCTTCAACAGAACCTTCAGTCTTCCGGCACCTCACCTGTGACTATCGATGATACAAATATCTCAGCAAGAGGCCCAGTAATCACTTCTCTGGCTTCCCACAGAGTTCTAGGGTACACCCGCTCAGATACTGGGGATTTATCTACCTTTACCCGTTTCAAGACATCCAGCACTTCCTCCTCTGTAATCTGGACATTTTGTGAGATGACACCATTTGTTTCCCTGCAGTCTATATCTTCCATATCCTTTTCCACAGTAAACACTGATGCAAAATACTCATTTAGTATCTCCCCCATTTTCTGTAGCTCCACACAAAGGCCACCTTGCTGATCTTTGAGGGGCCCTATTATCTCCCTAGTTACCCTTTTGTCCTTAATATATTTGTAAAAACCCTTTGGATTCTCCTTAATTCTGTTTGCCAAAGCTAGCTCATGTCCCCTTTTTGCCCTCCTGATTTCCCTCTTAAGTATACTCCTACTTCCTTTATACTCTTGTAAGGATTCACTCGATCTATCCTGTCTATACCTGTCATATGCTTCCTTCTTTTTCTTAACCAAACTCTCAATTTCCTTAGTCATCCAGTATTCCCTGCACCAATCGTCTATTTGTCTAGATTGGACTGAGTAAAACCAAATGTCCACCTGCATACTTTGCATAAAGAACACTTAGAAACTTGAAATCATAACAATTTCAAAAACTCCATCGGATGATTAAAATGAACGTAATATCTCCAACCAACATTTACCTGTGTGTAATGTCCACATGCTTTTTTTGGTTTACAGCTGTTTGTACTGTAATCATAGTCAGCCACTTCAGCATACCATCGTTTAATAGCATTCTTGGCATTGAAACTGCCTGTGGAAATAAAAATGTTTTCTCCTACAGGAAAGAAGGTGGGATGCACTGCTCCCTTCTTTTGCAGGTTTGGATTATGCTTGAACAGGCACGTTTTTGACCATGCTTTTGCGGATTTAGCAAGTGCTTCATCCCACGTCTAGATTGGGGGGGAAAAAAAGAAAATTACAAAACGAAGATGCTCCTGCGGAGTGATCGTATTCCCATCTATTTGACTAATAGCACCTTCTGATCTAATTGCTCTCCTAAACTCTTCCCATCATGGAAATCTTGCCTCTCCATAACTAGAACCGAACTTTAATTGAAGGGATCACTATTCCCACGATGGATACCAAAGCTCTCCATCGAAGGTGCGTTCATAACATGGCCAAACAGGTTCAGTCTCAACTTTTAGCGGCAAGTGCTGAGAGCGGGAGAGAGATTCCTGGTGGATAGGAACGGGAGCATGTGCCATCACTTGTGCCACAGCTCAAGAGGCAAATGAAATGAAACTTAGCCGTCCGGGTCAGTTTAACGCCAACGACATTGGGTTCAAACTCCGATCCGGAACTGGTTCTTTGCCCAACCGTAGTTTCATGGGGCACGGTCATATCTTGAGGAGATCTCAATATCTTGTAATGGATCCCACTCTAGAGACTCGAACCCAATACCTCAAAAGGGAAAATTTGGATATTTCCCTCCCCTGAAAGGAGGAAATTTTTGTTCGGTTTTTTTTTAAAAAATGCATTCTGAACATTCTTCCGATGTTGTTTTATTACGACAGATTCAATTATTTAAG
Source organism: Hemiscyllium ocellatum (assembly GCF_020745735.1). Classification (NCBI taxonomy): domain Eukaryota; kingdom Metazoa; phylum Chordata; class Chondrichthyes; order Orectolobiformes; family Hemiscylliidae; genus Hemiscyllium; species Hemiscyllium ocellatum. The sequence goes on along the minus strand of NC_083419.1, from coordinate 16,435,490 downwards.
GTCGAGGCACGGATGTACGCGCGCGTGAATTTAAACCGCCCGGTTGTTTAACGGTCGTGTGGCGACCAGAACCTTCCCGTCACTTGTTCCTCGTGGTCACCGTCGGAAAGAAACCGTCCGTCCTCTCACTCCTCACACCCAGTGACAGTAAGAAAATCGCCCCGGGACACAGCCCCGATGGAACCTATTCCCACTCCCGACCCATTTTACTTTTGTGGGTTTTTTTTTTAAAAAAAAGGCGTCGTTCGGTGTTTCTGAGGCGGACAATTCAACCAACCATCGCGAACATCTCTTTGGCCGGCGGTGCCACTTCCCCCCGAAACTTGTTGTGCTGGTCCACGCAATCCTGGATGAAGGTCGGATCGGTGATGGAGACGAGAGTGCCGAAGGCAGGCTGGTACGGGAGCAGGTGCAACCAAAAAGCCGCAAGAATCCAGGGCACCTTGCCGAATGCCATGACGGAACAGCGGTTGAGAGTGCTCCGGGTTGAAGGGCGGGGCATCGAGCGAGTGTTCCCCAACTCCAGGACTTGGTCACACCCCGCCCCCAGCTTCCCCCACGTCAACAAAGGTAGGACTTCCCGACTCCAAATATAACCACCTAATCTTACTTATCTATCTGTGCGTATTTGCCTCTGACATTAGGTGAAGGCGTGGACGCATACAGATTTGGGTGTACCACTCCACTGAGCCACCCACGAGTTAATACAACCCACTGCCCTACAGGGAGGTTTGGCAAGTCATTTTCAGATCTTCCTCGGGATCATTGTGTGCCAACATCTGTTTCCTCACCTTCCTGAAAACTATGGCTTGTCAATGTGACTATTTCCGAGGCCGACTCTTATTTTAAGAGTTGACGTAATGGTGCCAGGATGGAGGCCAGGTTACGAATGAACTTTCCATAATAATTCAGTCCAGGAAAAGACCTAAGCTATGGTACTGGCATGGGAGCCTGTGCATCTTTCATCGGTCTTGCTTTATCTTCCAACAGTTATAACACAATCTCTGCTTCTTGGATGCTGCCTGACCTGCTGTTCTTTTCCAGCACCGCTCTAATCTAGACTCTTGTCGACACTGTAGCCCAAGTAGGTCACTTGTGGTGCCTGGAACACACATTTATCCTTTCTAAGGCATACTTCCGCCTGGGAGAAACGTATCAGGACAATGACCAAATTCTCTAGTGCTGTTTATTGGTTTTCCCTGTTATTAGCACGTCATCCAGGTAATTAGTGGCCTGGGGTAGACCTTGTAAAATGTTCTCCATCATCCACTGAAAAATTGCTAAGGCTGACAATACCCCATATGGTATTAATTGTAGCATAATTCTCATCTAATCGTAAATGCAAGTACCATGGCTCATTTCAACTTTGTGAAGGACAGCCTCCTGCTAGCTTTGTATATTTACCCCCATGCGAAGGATTGGAATTTATCCAGCTGCAAAAAGCAGTTTACTGTTTGTTTAATATCCCCACAAAAGCGAAGCGAGTATCGGGTTTCATAATTAGTATGACTGGTGCTGCGCATTCCACAATTTGGATTGGTTTGATGATTCCTTTGGTTTCCAGCCTTCTGATTTCTGCTTCTACTTTTGCCCATAAGGCAAATAGTACTGGGCAGGCCTTACAGAATCATGGAATTGCTCTCTGGTCAACATGCAAAGTGGTCTTGGCTCCTTTAATAGTCTATATACCTTCCTGAAAAACGTCCGAGTAATTAATTCTGATTTCACTCAGACAGCCATTTCTAATCGAAAAATGAGCCAATCTAGGTGAACCAATTTCACCTCCCTCAAACTTGGGCTTGAGCCTTTCACTTCAATCAGTGGTAACTGAACAAGCTGCTTCTCATAAGAGACTGGATCCAAAGTTGTACCCTTAATCTGTAGGGCTTCCTCAATGCACATTCTCTGTCCAGATGAGGTCTTGTGCAAAGTTAAGGGTTGGACTCCAGAGTGAATTTTGTTGAAGACTGATTCTGCAATCATCGAAACGGCTGCACTGATATTGACTTCCATTAGAATGGGGTGACCCTTTAACCAGATATTTATTTTGATTGGTTCTGATTTGGTTGTTGCTAAGCAATTTGACTGTAAACCAGATGGAAGTGGACTTTCCAGGGTGTGCACTTCCTGGATACTGGCCTGTTAGTTCTCTTACTTGATTTAGAGTCATAGAGTTATGGAGATGTACACCATGGAAACAGACACTTCGGTCCAACCCGTCCATGCCCACCAGATATCCAAACCCAATCTAGTCCCACCTGCCAACACCTGGCCCATTTCCCTCCAAACCCTTCCTAATCATATACCTATCCAAATGCATCTTAAATGTTGCAATTGTACCAGCCTCCACCACTTTCTCTGGCAGCTCGTTCCATACAAGTACCACCCTTTGTGTGAAAGAATTGCCCCGTAGATCTCTTTTATATCTTTCCCCTCTCACCCTAAACCTATGCCCTCTAGTTCTGGACTCCCCGATACCAGGGAAAAGACTTAGTCTATTTATCTCATCCATGCCCCTCATAATTTTGTAAACCTCTATAAGGTCACCCTTCAGCCTCCAATGCTCCAGGGAAAACAGCCCCAGCCTGTTCAGCCTCTCCCTATAGCTTAAATCCTCCAACCCTGGCAACATCCTTGTAAATCTTTTCTGAACACTTTCACGTTTCACAACATCTTTCTGATAGGAAGGAGACCAGAATTGCACGCAATATTCCAACAGTGGCCTAACCAATGTCCTGTACAGCCAGAACATAACCTCCCAACTCCGATACTCATTTCTCTGACCAATAAAAGAAAGCATACCAAACACCTTCTCCATTATCCTATCTACCTACAACTTTCAAGGAGCTATGAACCTGCACTCCAAGGTCTCTTTGTTCAGCAACACTCTGGGACCTTACCAGTAAGTATACAAGTCCTGCTAAGATTTGCTTTCCCAAAATGCAGCACCTCGCATTTGTCTGAATTAAACTCCACCTGCCACTTTTCAGCCATTGGCCCATCTGATCAAGGTCCTGTTGTAATCTGAGCTAACACTCTTCGCTGTCCACTACTTATAATTTTGGTGTTATCTGAAAAATTACTAACTTCTTATGCTCGCATCCAAATCATTTAAGTAAATGACAAAAAGTAGAGGACCCAGAACCGATCCTTGTGGCACTCCACTGGTCACAGGCCTCCAGCCTGAAAAACAATCTTCCACCACCACCCTCTGTCTTCTACCTTTGAGCCAGTTCTGTATCCAAATGGCTAGTTCTCCCTTATTCCGTGAGATCTAACCTTGCTAATCAGCCTCCCATGGGGAACCTTGTCAAATGCCAATCTGAAATCCATATAGTTCCCATCTACCACTCTGCCCTCATCAATCCTCTTTGTTACTTCCTCAAAAAACTCAATCAAGTTTGTGAGACATGATTTCCCATGCACAAAGCAATGTCGACTATCCCTAATCAGTCCTTGCCTTTCCAAATACGTGTACATCCTGTCCCTCAGGATTCTTTCCAACAACTTGCCCACCACCAACGTCAGCTCGCTGGTCTATAGTTCCCTGGCTTGTCCTTACCACCCTTCCTAAACAATGCCACCACGTTAGTCAACCTCCAGTCTTCCTGCACCTCACCTGTGACTATCGATGATAATTATCTCAGCAAGAGGCCCAGCAATCACTTCCCTAGCTTCCCATAGTATCCCAGGGTGCACCTGACCAGGTCCTGGGGATTTATCCACCTTTACCTGTTTCAAGACATCCAGCACTTCCTCCTCTGTAATATGGATTTAAGTCTTGTGGATCTCTTTTGAGATCTACATACCGGCAGTAACAATAGCTTGCTGGCCTGGATCCTGAAGAAACTTTCAACATTTTGGCCAATGCTTGACTTTGCTTTGAGGTTTTGCTGTGGGCTGACCTAGAGTCCCTCTGTTCAGGATATGTCCTGAGTGAGGCTGTGCAATTGTCTTCCCTCAAGTGGTGTCCCCCAAGCTGAGTTGGAATGGCGAAGGTCTCCATTTCCATTGGAAAACCTTTAGCTCATATTGCTCCACGCTGCATTTTCCAATGATAAAGCCAGTCATAATGTCTGTTTGAAGACCAGTTGGGTTTCATTTCGTGATTGCTTTTGCATGGTTACATCATTAATCTCACCCATCAAATGGTCTCTCAGCATATCATGAAATGTTAAACCAAAGTCACATGTCTCTGCCAGGTGTCTTAACCTAGTTAAAAATCTTGATACAGATTCCCTTCATTCTGGAATTGCTGAGTAAAATCAATGACACCTCAGAATTAGAGGAGTCTTGGAGTTGAAATATTCTCTAACTAAATTAATCAACTCTGGGTTTTAGTATTTGCCTCAGGGAATCTCAGGGTCCTAATAACTGAAAAAAACTAGTCTACAAGCTGTCAGGAGAAATACTCTGCTTTTTATCTGTTCCAGTGTCATTTGCCTGGAAAAAAATGAGTTCTTTCCTCTTATTCAGCTGAGCCTTTGATGGCAGGATTGAATGAGTCAAGTTTACCAAATAACAGCATGATCTATTTACCTCACTGTTTAAGCGAATTTCTTCAGAAGTGTGCTTTTCTCTCGTCGCCACTGAAATAACTCCACAGAGGCCGCTATCCCGTCACCAAGTCAAAATTTACATGTGAAGAGATCTTGTCACTGAGCTAGCTTCCTCAGAGCCTGCTCTCACAGTGAACAGGATAACTGACACTCCTGTTTATATCTGTCAGCCAGAGTTCCCTAATTGGGGCTGTTAATCTAGTCCAGTCAGGGAACTCATATTCTATGAAGTCCACTGGGCTGACATTGTTAGTATGACTACAAATACGAGAGAAAGTATTCCTATATAGTAATGGGTTTTGTTTTTAATTGGATGAGTTTTACTTACAAACAGAGTAAACAGTTATGCATTAGGCTTTAGTTAGTAGGATCTGGAATGGTGTGTCTTTGGCTTCTGGGAAACATCTGTAGTTTGAAGAAAGTTTTTTGTTTCAGTTTTACAGAAATCTTGTTTGAAGCTGCAGTTTAAAACAGTTTCTTGTGAAGAAGGGAGATACTTAAGAAGTGTTAAGAAATAGGTTGCCTTGGTGTAAGGAATTAAGTTTGAAAGTTACAGATCAGCGTGACAGATGTGGAGTTTAATTTCAATAAATGCGAGGGTATGCATTTTGGTCAGGAAACCAGAACAGGACTTATACACTTAATGGTAGGGTACTGGGGAGTGTTGCGGAAGAAAGACCTAGGGGTGCAGGTGCATAGTTCCTTGAAAGTATTATTGCAGGTGATAGTGGTGAAATTGCTTGGCATGCTTGCCTTCATTGGTCAGGACATTCATTAGAGGAGTTGGAACGCTATGTTGTGGCTGTACAGGACATTGGTGAGGCCACTTTTACAAGACTGCGTACGATTCTGGTCACCCTCTTACAGGAAGGATGTTGTGAGACTTGAAAGGATGGAGAAAATATTTACAATTACATTGCTAGGACTGGAGGGTTTGAACTTCAGAGAGAATAGGCTGGGACTTTTATCACTGGAATTTTGGAGACTGAGGGGTGACCTTATGGAGCTTTATAAGGTCATGAGGGGCATGGATAGGGTGAATGGCCAAAGTCTGTGGGGTGGGGAGGCGGGGGGGGGGTGGAATTCCAAAACTAGAGTGCATATGTTTAAGGTGACAGGGGAAAAATTTCAAAACGACCTGAGGGGGGTATTTTCTTTTTTAATGAAGAGAGTGGTACATGTATGGAACAAGTTGCCAGAGGAAGTGGTGGAGGTGGATGCAATTACAACATTGAAAACTCACAAGGATAGCTATATGAAAAGGAAGAGCTTAAAGGGATGTGAGCTAAATGCTGGCAAATGGGACTAGGTCAGATTGGGATATCTGTTCGGCATGGATAAGTTGGACTAAGGGTCTGTTTCAGTGCTGTAAGACTACTATTAAATACGAATATGAGGTCCAGGAATCACAAGATGCAAAATCACAACATGTGTTTGCTATGCCGAGAAAAGGAAATGATTGACACTGTTTATTTTATACCAATGCTGCATGTAACCATTGTGATGCAAAAATGTATAAATATATTGTTTTGAGCTGTAAACAGTGGAGTGTCTCCAAATTTGATTTGGAGGACCACTCCTACATGCATGTGGTACAAGCTTGAATAAATTCACCTTGTTACACTTCACTCTGGTCTGAAGTCTCAATATTTCAAAATATACCCTTCATCAATATGGTATCAGATGAAGATGGGGCAGCACAGTGGCCTCACAGCACCAGGGACCCGATTTAGATTCCAGCCTCGGGGACTTTCTGTGTGGAGTTTGCACATTCTCCCCATCTCTGCGTGGGTTTCCTCTGGGTTCTCTGGTTTCCTCCCATAATCCAAAGATGTGCGTGTTAGGTGAAATGGCCACGCTAAATTGCCCATAGTGTTCAGGGATGTGTAGGCTAAGTGTATTAGTCAGGGGTAAATATAGAATAATAAAGTAGGGGAATGGGTCTGGGAGAGTTACTTTCGGAGGGTCAATGTGGACTTGTTGGGTCAAAGGGCCTGTTTTTACACTGTAGGGATTCCATTGTAAGATGGCAAGTAGTCAGTATGACATCAGTGAGGAGTTTAAAAACTGAGATTAATAGATTTTTTGGGTGATTATATTGACAGATGTGAGTTAAGATGCAAAGCACCCATTATTAACTCAAGGATTCTCAACCAGAGATCCACAGATCCTAAGATTTAAAGAATCAGAATCCAACCAGAAGATCCCAGTGTCTACTGATGACCTATAAATTACCAAGGTAAGATGACTGATTACGGATGTAGTTTGATGGCAGGAGCACTTGTCCCAAAGCCTGCTTCACCATGCTCAGAGCTCATTCGATCAAAGTTCACCCAAATTTGTGTCTGTAGGTTTCAGGAATCATCACTAATATACCTGTTACCTTCAGAATGTGCAGCTGACTTGTTCATGGATTTTCATTTGACTGCACAATTTAGTGAGAATGTTGATCACAATCCATCTTTCTAGTATCCAGCCAATTAGTTCTACCATTAGGGCAGCCCATTCAGCCTGGTTAGCATAAGTGGTATACCCAGGATAGCTGATCGCAGCCTAGTGGATTTAATGCATCAGAAAATAGTCTTCTGCTTTACTACTATTATGCTGTGCAGCAAAGGTATGTTTAAAGGTATGTTTCTGCCCCACCCTACTAAAGCAAGCCCTTAAACTGTTGACCTCAAGGAAATCTGATGCTGTTGCCTGAAGTTATTACTCAAAAACTATTGGCATATCCAACTTGGAAGTCACTGATTCACTGTTTCCCTGAATCAATGGGAACCAGCGCAGTGATATAGCGCTAGAAAGGACCAGTACTGGAGAAAGTGTCTTGGAATTTTGAAGCAAATTCTATCTGATCACAACTGCATAAATTGAGAGACTTTGGGAAAGTAAATGTAATTCTTCCATAGGTTGTAGAGGGCAGCGATTTTTCAGAAAGGTCATATCACATTATTAGGTTTTTATTTTACCATTACCAACAACCCCTCCCCCCCAACTTCTTTGATAAAAATATGGATTTTTAAAAGTTTAGTCATTGCCTCATTTTTTTCTATAATCATCTATCTGCATTAGGGTTTTTGATTTTTAGTTAATGATCCCCACTGTTCACTCATTTTGCAGTTTTTGGTTAATGATTTCATGATTCTTAGTTAATTATTTCTTCACACAAGGTTTCTGAACATAATTTCTCCTTTTTGGTTATTAATTTCCTCCTCTAAGTTTTTCCCATTTTTGTGAGATACTTTCGCATAATTACAGAATTGCTGGGCACCAGCAACAATTTTAATTGAAGTAAAAATTATTTCTGATTAAATGTTTTAGAGGAGAACCTTGGAACTTTTATAACACGAGTCAGAAACACAAATGAGAAAAGAGCTTTGATCTTATTGAATGCTAGCATTAGTTCAAGGAACTGGATGCTCATTCCTCTTCCTATCAATGTCAATAACTGCCATTGATAATGGACACATGTTTAGTGAATTTGATGCTAAATACCAACATGGACTGATTGTGCTAAAACATCTGTTTCTGCATACTGCCCCTTCCTGTGCTAAAAATAAAGTGGTGGCAATAGAGGGAATTCACTTGATACATCCAGGCATATCTGGAAAATGAATAACAGTTGCACCGAGTAGCTGGTGCAGTGCATGAGATCTTGTTGTATCTTCATGTGGTGGCCTCCCATCTGATGTACCCTCCTAGAAAAGAATGCCCCTATTCAAAGGGACTTAAGGGGATTAAACTGGGCCATATCAAGGAAACATGTGAGAATAAAAATAAAGATTTTACTGGGGTAAGGATCTCAAAAGTGCAGGTAGGGCAATGGTTAAGCAATTTGATATCTGTATGACTGTTATTGGAAATGGCAGACAAGAAATTAGAGCATTTGGAGTTTCATATTGCAATAGGAAATGACTTACTGGAAAATTTTAAACCAGGACAAGAGAGGTGCAGATAGGAAGGAGTTAAGAGGTAATAGATTGTAATTAGTGAATAAGGATAAGAATGAAATACTTTAAGGAGCAAAAGAACTGGTGAACAATAGTTAAAACAGGTTCTTGAGCTTTATTAGCTTTTAAAATATGTCACTGCATAAACCCTGCTACCGAAACACCAAACGTGTAGTTTTTTCACAATAAAGACATATGATTTTAGAGTCAGATTTTCATCCAGACAGTTCACACTATACAATGTGGTTGTTTATTATAATTAATTATGTATTAAATGGATCCATGTTCATTCACTGCATGTTAAATAGATTACAAGAATTACTTTTTAGCCAATGTAGTTCATTAAACAGCTAGGAACATTTTCAATTGCTTGAAGTTAAAAATGGAGGACAATATACAAAATGCTATGTGAAACTCAGTCTAAGTGGGTGAAGAATTTTGCAAACAAGATTAATTGCTTACTAAAATGTGATGCATTGAAATCTAAAACCTTCACCAGGTTGAAGAACACAGAACATAGATAGCAACCATTAATAGAATATCATTCCTACTGTCCATTGTAAAAATGTGATTTTTTCCATGAACATTACAGATTCACAATCCTTTATCTGAAGTCCTTGGGGCCAGTTGTTTTTTGGAATTCTGAATTTTTTGGATTTCGGAATAAATTATATTTTCACAGTGAAATTTTTTAAAAATTATCCAACAGCAGCACACATGTGAATAGTATGAGAACTGAAACACAATTGATGCCTGCCAGTGCTGGGCCATGCCGCCATGTCACATCTGAGTGACGTAGTTTGAGTGGGTGTGGAGTTGGGTCACCTGTTGGCATGCCAAAATGACACTCCACACTCCACAAAAAATAAATTTGGAGCTTTTTGGATTTTGGAATTTCAAATAAAGGATTGTGTGCCTGTACAAGGAAAAGAATGTGTTTATATAATAATTTAAGTGCACATTCTAGGAATCATCCAAAAGTCCTTTGTTTTGTTGTCACGAAATGCACTAGGAATAACATTGAGTTAATCCTTAGTACCAAGCTAATAGTTTTAAGACCAATATTCAGTATTCTCTCACAAGGCTGTGAACTCTTGGCAGGACAAAATCAAGGATGCTGTCATCTTCTCAAAAGCAGAGTTCCAAATCTGTTTGCGATTTGAGGGGTCTTCAATGCCTTGATCACATTTACAGAATGAAAGATGGTTACACACGCAAGGATCAGTGAGGTAGCTGGAGCCAAATGACCAGTAAGATACCCAAAGCTGCATTTCTTGCGTGCCTTATGCATTGGTTATTGCACCTAGGTGATATTATCTGAGCACAGATGAAACTAGCTATATCTCTTGCAGGCTGTCATATACCGCCATGATGATCATTGGCTGCAGTTGCTTGGCAACACTGAAAACTGTGATGCACAATAATATTAGTTACCTTAATGTGCAATACTTGTGGCAGAATCTGCCTGTCAACAAACAACAAACGAGTGTCATATGAAGATCCCTCACTTGAAATAACTTTTTTGCTGTGTATCCATCATTTTTTTATAGATGGATGGAGCAATGAATATTTTTATTTACAGGATTTCTTTAAATGTAGTTGGTTGCTCACCGTAACACAGGATGAATGGATTCCCTTGCACTGGACCAACCTAAAGCATTCCAGAATTTGTTGGACTGTATCCACCTACCCTCCCTATACTATGCCTCTGTACTTGCTAATATGCATAGTGGAGACAGGAAGTATGTTTTCAAATGCATTCATCCATTTCTTTCAGAAATAGTCATCCTGTAAAAACAAAATAAATGAAGCCTGCAAATTGTTTGCAATGGGCTGGGAATGCAAGTATATAATTGCATTCAGGGAGCTATACTTCTTATACACTTAAAAGTCAAATGTTTACTGAACTGCTTAACTGTGGAAAACTATTTAAAAATTGGTCACAAATGTAAATACTGGCCAGTTGATATTCTAATTCAATATACAGTAAAATTCATGCAGTGTGCCAGCATAGTGCTAAGTTGATTTTAAACCAACACAGACAATTTTTTTAACCTTAAACAGATAAATTACACAAGAACATTTCTTGCAGCTGAACTACTCCAGAACTGTATCTAGAATGATCTTAAGCGACATCTATTATACTTCGATTTTGGCAATGGGGCTAGTTTAGGAAAATAGAAATATGGCTGAGAGAGAAAAATGTGAGACGACAGGTACAGCAGTCATTTCCATTTTTGTAGTAGCAATAATCAATTGATTTAGTTCTTCTCCTTAGCGTAGAGTTGAATGAAAACAAGAAACATTCTATACTTACATAAGCAGCGAGTATGCATTGTCTGCTGCATATTGATGACTCGTAATACAACATTGTTTCATTCATTTGACTTTTATACAAAAAGCCTATCTGCTATTTTAACAGAGCATTTGATATCAGCACAAATGTAATCAATGTGCTGATTTTTAAAAATTACCTTTATAACCACTTTTTACTCTGTTAAAAGCCACTACCTATTCTAAAAGACACCATTTTATTTCCACCTGGCATATTATTCAAAATAATAGGCCTCGTTGTAACAGAAATAATACAAATGAGACTATTGCTTATGTTAGAAAGTTAAAATTTCAACAATCAAGATTTAAAATAAAACAAAGAGCCACTCTCCAGCAATTTCTGTCTTTGTTTTAGAATTAAGATAACTTTTTTGTGGAATCTGATAAACACATGGATGTCACAAATTTGAATCCTATCGGTTTGGAACCTCATTTAAATATATTTGGCTTACTAAGTAAATATTAAGACTTTACAATAGTGGGATTTCAATAACAATGGAAGGTGATACGAGGTATCTGATCAGTCAGTAAGGGTATGACAATTATGAAGCAGCACTGATGGGAGAGAATTCAGTTTCTTGGTACCTCCCACCTGCCTGACTGAAACAGAAGAAAACAAAAAAGTACCAGAAATACATAGGATATATCTGAGGAGTTATCAGCATAGAATATGTGTTAAACTAATAGACATAAATGTCAGAAGGCAGTTTGACAATAAAATGGAGGCTGACCCAAAGTCTGGATTCCATTCAGGGTATTCTGTCAGAAAGCAAAGGAAAAATATGTAACTGATATGCAATAATGTTGCTAATATTACATAAGTAGAATATTAATATTAATATTGAAAACATACGGGAAATTGCTTCACGATCTGGTTCACCTGATAAGAGAGAAAAGTATAAGTCAAAAATGAGCTGATAAATTGATAACAAAGGTTAAAGCAATTTATTAATTGACTTACTGCATAAGTTTTCCCTACAAAAATCCGAACCACAAGATGTACAAGGTGCTCCTTTACTGTACGGTGGCTGTCCTTTACGATTTCCACTGCAAAACAAATTGTGTTTGTGGTCCTGAATTTTACTTTAAAGAAGTAATATTAAAACAAGCTACACAAGACAGTATATTGGAGGTATCTTGCTTGTCACTCCCAAAAGAAGTTAACATGAACTTGAAACATCATAAATGCTTAAAAGAAGCTAAACTTCATTTGCCTAGTCATTGTATAGTGCATGAAAAAATGTTTGTGATATACAAACATGAAAATTATGAGCAGAAGGTCAGTAGCATAAAGAAGCCTGCCCCAGACACTACCGAAGAAACTTAGCAACTTGAAGGCAGTTTAATTCAGATAAATGTGAGGTGCTCCATTTTGAGAAAGCAAATCTTAGCAGGACTTGTACGCTTAATGGTAAGATCCTAGGGAGTGTTGCTGAACAAACAGACCTTGGAGTGCAGGTTCATAGCTCCTTGAAAGTGGAGTTGCAGGTAGATAGGATAGTGAAGAAGGCTTTTGGTATGCTTTCCTTTTTTGGCCAGAGTATTGAGTATAGGAGTTGGGAGGTCATGTTGCGGCTGGACAGGACATTGAACAGGCCACTGTTGGAATATTGCAATTCTGGTCTCCTTCCTATCGGAAAGATGTTGTGAAACTTGAGAGGGTTCAGAAAAGATTTACAAGGATATTGCCAGGGTTGGAGGATCTGAGCTACAGGGAGAGGCCTAACAGGCTGGAGCTGTTTTCCTTGGAGCGTCGGAGGCTGATGGTTGACCTTCTAGAGGTTTACAAAATTATGAGGGGCATGGATAGGATAAATGGACAAAGTCTTTTCCCTGGGTTCGGGGAGTCCAGAACTAGAGGGCGTAGGTTTAGGATGAGAGGGGAAAGATATAAAAGAGACCTAAGGGGCAATGTTTTCACGCAGAGGGTGGTACGTGTATGGAGTGAGCTGCCAGAGGATGTGGTGGAGGCTGGTACAATTGCAACATTTAAGAGGCATTTGGATGGGTATATGAATAGGAGGGGTTTGGAGGGATATGGGCCAGGTGCTGGCAGGTGGGACTAATTGGGTTGGGATATTTGGTCGACATGGACGGGTTGGACAGAAGGGTCTGTTTTCATGCTGTACATCTCTATGACTGTATGACATAGGCATAGGGTGGAAAATCATAGTTGAGATAGATCAGCCATAATCTTATTGAGGTTTAATAAGATCATGTGATTACGGCCTCCAATTTACTGTAAACACTTTATGCATACTGCTGCCTCTACTTTAATTAATTTGCATACTTTGATTACAGAAAACTAAAATTGAACCTAGAGTAATCAATAGGACTTGGGGATACTTTTGGCTTTGAGTGGTAATGTCAAAAACAATACTGATAATGAAAACAGAGAACGCTGTTTAACAGAGAACGGGTGAAAACCATAATAAAAATATTACACTAATCTTTCAAAATCAATAGTATTTATAAGGAGTTTACAATTATGCTGAATACTTAATGCTCATTTACTTTGTGGTAATCTAGGAAGGGAGAAATTAGAAACAGGAGTAAGCCTACAAAACTAAGCTCAGAAAATTTCCAAACTCTGATACATTATGATAGCAAACAAATACTAACGATGGTGCTGCCATACATCTGCTACTCTTATCCTTCTAGATGATAGAAGTTGCAGGTTTCAAGAGTGTTAACAACCTTTACCACTTGAAGGGCAAAGTTCAAGTCTATGCTTTTTTGTGCAAAGGCAAATTGGATCTATATAAGGGAACTGCTTTAACTGGCAGGAGGATTGGTGATCAAGGGATACAGACTTGGGGTAATTTGTAAAGAGAACGTTTCAGGGATAGAACAAGGGCATGGGAATGATTGGATTGCTCTCTGAAGAATCATCATCAGCTGAATGGCATCCTTCTATGCTGGAAGAAAGTGAGGATTGCAAACGCTGGAGAACAGAGTCAAGAGTGTGGTGCTGGAAGTGCACAGCAGGTCAGGCAGCATCCAAGGAGCTGGAGATCAACATTGAACCTCCTGCTCCTTGGATGCTGCCTGACCTGCTGTGCACTTCCAACACCACACTCTTGACATCGTTCTATGCTGTAATGACAATACTGAACTAAAGGATATATTTTTGGGTGGAATGTCTGAGAGGTAGCATGTTGCTGAGAAATATAAAGAGTGGGGCAAGGATTGGGGGATTCCAGAGTGCAGGCAATAGAAGGGGAAACCATTGTAAAATGATTCTTCTTCAGGCATATATATGAACAGAACCATACTAGAACAGTTTCATATAGCTGGACAAAAGAGGAGAGAAATTAGAAGAGTTTGGATAAACAAAGGCTACATATAGAGTGAGCAACTGAGGAGGGATAATTTAAATCACATTCACAGATACAAAGGGACACAGATCTGTCACTATCACAAAGTCCATTTCATTACTATGGCCTGCCTGGAACCCTGAACAGAAGGGCAAAACATGGACTTGCAAAGATTGGCAACGATACTGTTTGAAATTATTGCGGATACTTGAATATTACTACTCAGGACATGGTTCATGCCAGACCTTACCAGTAACAATTCCTAATACTTGAGCTTGTTGTCTGACAATATAAAACAATTTATTGTGATGCTTACACAAACAGCACTGTAAAATCGATGTACATTGTCTTAGCGTGTAGCTTTGTATTTCTGGTGCGGGTCTTAAGTGGCTTCCTTTCCACAACAGTAAAACTGATGGAAAGAGGGTTGTCCAAACGGATAGGTCATATAGAATGACTAAAGTGGATACAAAGATTTCACACAATGCCCCAGGAATTCCCTCACATGCCTCTTTCAACATTCTTGGATAGATTCTATCAGGTCCTGGGGACTTGACTACCTAAATGCTTTTCAAAACACACACCTCCTTTTTTATATTGACATGCCCCAAAATTTCCTTCCTGAGTCTCACCATCCACCATGTCCTTCTCCTTCGGGAATGCCAATGCAAAGGGGTCAGTTTCTGTGCTGTATCACTCTATGACTCTATAAAGACATAACTTGTCTGGTGAGAAGGGCCCTTCCACTATCAGATCCTTCAGCTATTGCACATTGTCCTCAGAGCAGCTGCAGGTGTGAAAAAGACAGTTGTGTCTGTCCATTTGGAAGCTGCCTTTGCAAAGATGGTCTGGAAAGAGATGTCGTGGTTTTTATTGAGGTTCATCTGAGTAGCACTAAAATGCAGGACTCTGTTCTACTGGATTTTCATAAGAATTCACACTCAGGCAAACTGCTGTTGGAGTCAATCAACTTGGTGGAACACACGTCTCGCCTCTGCAAAAAGCTTCTCGGTCTTCCACTGCAAAGAGCTGTCTGTAATCAAGTGTTGCAAACTGGCACGTTCTTGACTGCATACTGAGCACACATTATTGTAAAACAAATAGGAAAGGTTATAGTCTATGGACATCCCTGATAAACACACTGAATGTTTGGGACTTGCGCAAAACTCTTGAGGCTGCAAGCATCAGAGAAGGAGTGATATGGAATGTAAATGTGAGTGTAGTGAGATACAGTACTGAACAAAATTGAACTACTACACATTACCATGTTAAATTTAGACTACTGTGTAATGCATTCCTAGAAAATTGTGATTAAAGTGCATTTTTAGAAAAAATGCATTTTAACTGCTGTGCACCTTCTGTAATTGAGAGAGTCATATATTAGACATGACACTTTCTAGGCTGTCCTGGTGGCACTGTAATAACCAGAGTGCATTATGAATTCCTGCTCTCACATTTCCCTACCCCTAGTTTACCTGTCATCAGCAAAATATTGTTCTTAGTCCTATAGGGAAACCTTTGTGCAAGGTAGACACATCATAATATCTAACGTTTACCCTGTTTCCTAGGTCTATGGTACCCAGGACATAGGCACTTAAATTAACAAATAGGATTAAACTGAGCATACAGAACAAACACCTAAATTGCAAATATTTCTGCCTTTCACAGATTAATTTCATTTTCTAGCAAATGCAGAAATATCATTTTTATGATCAATGTTCATGTACATTTTGGACATTTAATTGTTTGCAGCAGTATAGCAGTTCCAAGCAAATGCCTTGATATTGTTTATTCAAATTTTGAAACAATAGTAAATAATTCAGATTGTAGCATATCCAACTTGACTAAGGCAAGTGATGCTATGGTGTGATATCACTATAAATTCTGCAATTTTCTACTCTTAACATGTTCAATTGCTACCTGAGTTTTACAACGTTTCATCAAAAAATCCCACAGTTTTTCTAACAAATCGATTTGTTCTAATGGTGCATGAGACCAATTGTTAAACCAATAGCAGTTTTCTGCATTTATTTACAAAAAAAACTATGTCAGTTAATTATGTAAATCAAGGTAGTATGATAAACTTAAAAAAGACTTACCTGGGTGAGTAGTTACACACAAATACTGATCCATCGTTTTCAATTTTAGAATTTTTAATCCCTTTGGGACAGTAATTAGCTGCACAGCCAAGTTTATAAGTTTCTCCCCAGACAAGCTTGAAAAAATGTAAAAATTATTCAATATTTTTGTAGCAAAGATTAAATCTATTAAACACAAAGCGAATTAGTTCAGTGAATTAGAAAGAATATTTTTCCTTTTTAGAAATTTTATATCTGGCAATTTAATTCTTTAAAAAATAAAAACGGAACAACTGATGTCCCTATCTGTCTTCAGTCATTTTGATGATGGAATTAAGAAACATTTTTCTTCTGGGCTAAGGATGTTAAGAAAGGGAACTCACTGTCACACTTTAGAAAAACTGCATTTGTGACTATTCCTTTAATCTGTTAGTGCATAGCATGAGCTAGGGTGCTACTGCTTGGTGCCATTACAGACTGAGTAACATCAAATGCATTCTGTAAACCTGTGAACAGTTTGGTAAAATTTTTGTTTTGTAATTATTCTTTACTAATTTAAATTTTGAAGGAACAATTAAATGTATTTAAGATCTGTAAGACAACAAATGCATGAGACTGTCAGTATACTGCTTAGTATGTCAAAGTCTTGGTTGCCCAAGAATAACAGTCATGAATTTTGAACAAAAACAGTGGTCATTCAACAACTTGAACAAATAGTTGTTTCATTCACTTAATTATAGAAAAGGGTATTGGATGGAATATCCCCCTCCTAAAAAGTGGCAACAAAAGTGATGAGACGAAAAGATAACAATCAGTCAGACTGGCGTTGGGGAAATTCTTGCTGCTGTATTTTGACCACAGGAATTAAGTTCTGGATAAGAAGGTTTTTGCTCCCCAATGAGATGCTGAAGTAGTAAATTAATAACCGTATAAAACTCTCTTCATTCCAGTGCTACTATTAACTTAATTCATGATAGATACAGTGACCTTGCTGTTGTGTTGGAGAGGTTGGAACCTTGTTCGGCCCTGATCTGGGGATGACTGGTGGCATGGATGGATGGACAGTTACTGAAAGCCATTCTACCTCTCACTTCTAACATGCTGTCCTCGGTGGGGAAAGAGCAGAAGATTCAACCCATTATGTATGGAATGAGCTGCCAGAGGAATTGGTGGAGGCTGGTACAATTGCAACATTTAAGAGGCATTTGGATGGGTATATGAATAGAAAGGGTTTGGAGGGATATGGACCGGGTGCTGGCAGATGGGACTGGATTGGGTTGGGATATCTGGTCAGCATGGACGGGTTGGACCGAAAGGTCTGTTTCCATGCTGTACATCTCTATGACTCTATGACTAATTTATACAGTGAAGATAATTTTCAGTTATGGTAACTATGCCTGTTTCCCTTTGAAAAAGAGACAACTCTGTGAACAAGTTGTCAAATTTATAAACAAAAGGATGATCAAGGAAAAGTTTTGAAAATGTGAAGGCTATGCTAATCAAAATGAGAGAATTTATTGTAAAGAGTGTAATTGGCCAGTGTATTTTCTTAAAAAGGATGTTGGTGTGGTGGAACAAGTTACCAGGAAAGGTTGCAAATGTCTTTCCAGAAAGTAAAGGGATTGAGAAATACAAGGAAAAAGAAATGGGCAAGATTAATCTATTAAAAGGTTATTTTTAGGAAGTGATTAAAACAGAATTTGGCAACAGTGTGAACAAGGTGTTAAAACTGAGTAGCTCCATTTTTGCTTTTTCCGGTCTTGACTACAAATGAGATGCCCACCATTCATATGGGAGCTTCACATATAAAGATAAGATTCTACAACATAATTAGAACTTCAATTGTATTTAGACCTGCTGAGCTCACCAAATGATTGCAGCAGAAACTTTAGCAAAGCCAGGAAGCATAATGATCTTTCAAACCTCAAGTGAAAAATCTGGGGCCTTGCTGACCTGACCTATTACTTCTCACTAACCACAAGATCCATGTCAATCAACTACCCATCACTGCTCACAAATAGATCCTCACTTGCACCTGTGGAAAGTTCAAATATTTCCTTTAATTGGCTCATAATTTGTCATTTTCCTCCCATGTCATATTGGAAATTAATTGATGGTGTGTGAGATGATGATATTGTTAGAAGTACTCTGAACTTCTAATCTGTGCCTGCTTCTCACTCTGCTGCCCTTAACTATGCATTGGGTTAAAATCAATTGGTCTCTATCAATATTTTTAAAAACAGTGTAAAAATTGTGTCTATTTATTTTTGTATATTTCTGATGGTGGATTGAAATGATAAAACAAAGGTTTTTGAAAGCAAATTACCCAACACTCATCTTAAGCACTCCTCACATAGTTGCTGGTTCAAGCACTGGCAGAAGGTGCTGAAGATCTGAAGTCACAGATGTGTGAAAATGGAGACTGAGCCAGCAACTATGAGTTAATTGGTCTGTGGACTAGTGACCAGTTACTTATGACAAAAAGCCTGTGCCTGCCAAAACCAGGTGATTGGTTCTTAGGTGGCTTAATAGCTGGGGCTGTTAACAAGAGTGGGAGAAGACATCAGATCTCCAAAAGACTAGGAGCAGCCTCTGTTCTCTGTAGTAAAATAAAATACTTTAAGCCAGAAGAAAATCCATCTATTTTATGCTCAACAATAATTAGAAACTGTAATTTTTAAATAAGTCAGAAACTTTTTATAAATGTAAACCAGTCACCCTGTAATTTCCTGCAAACAAGTGAAAGCATCTAGAAAAGGAAGACATAGAAGCAGCATTCTGATCAGCAAAATAATTACCTCAGCAACCTTACAAAAAGAAGCCACTGAACTCCCATCCAGTCTTTCTCTCCACCCATAACTTTCATGCTTTCTGTATATGTGTATGAGGGAGAGTGAAGGTGGAGTTCATATGGAGGTTACAGTGGTTATATGCTGATGGTTTCTAATCGTTTACCAATAGCAAGAATCTATTCAAGAGTTAATATTTATTACTAATTGAGAGTTCTAGGTTCTCATGGAATACAGGGAGAACTAGCCATTTGGATACAGAACTGGCTCAAAGGTAGAAGACAGAGGGTGGTGGTGGAGGGTTGTTTTTCAGACTGGAGGCCTGTGACCAGTGGAGTGCCACAAAGACCAGTGCTGGGCCCTCTGCTTTTTGTCATTTACATAAATGATTTAGATGCGACCATAAGAGGTATAGTTAGTAAGTTTGCGGATGACACCAAAATTAGAGGTGTAGTGGACAGCGAAGAGGGTTACCTCAGATTACAACAGGATCTGGACTAGATGGGCCAATGGGCTGAGAAGTGGCAGATGGAGTTTAATTCAAATAAATGCGAGGTGCGGCATTTTGGGAAAGCAAATCATAGCAGGACTTACACACTTAATGGTAAAGTCCTTGGGAGTGTTGCTGAACAAAGAGACCTTGAAGTGCAGGTTCATAGCTCCTTGAAAGTGGAGTCACAGGTAGATAGGATAGAGAAGAAAGCATTTGGTATGCTTTCATTTATTGGTCAAAGTATTGAGTACAGGAGTTGGGAGGTCATGTTGCGGCTGGACAGAACATTGATCAGGCCACTGTTGAAATATTGCATGCAATTCTGGTCTCCTTCCTATCGGAAAGATGTTGTGAAACTTGAAAGGGTTCAGAAAATATTTACAAGGATGTTGCCAGAGTTGGAGGATGTGAGCTACAGGGAGAGGCTGAACAGGCTGGGGCTGTTTTCCCTGGAGCGTGGGAGGCTGAGGGGTGACCTTACAGAGGTTTACAAAATTATGAGGGGCATGGATAGGATAAATAGGGGTCAGTAAGTCCAGAACTAGAGGGCATAGGTTTAGGGTGAGAGGGGAAAGATATAAAAGAGACCTAAAGGGCAATTTTGTCACGTAGAGGGTCGTACATGTATGGAATGAGCTGCCAGAGGGTGGAGGCTGGTACAATTGCAACATGTAAGAGGCATTTGGGTGGGTATATGAATAGGAAGGGTTTGGAGGGGTATGGGCCAGGTGCTGGCAGGTGGGACTAGATTGGGTTGGAATATCTGGTTGGCATGGACGGATTGGACCGAAGGGTCTGTTTCCATGCTGTACATCTCTATGACTCTACGATTCTACTCTTTAAAACCTTTAACTTTTGTGATGAATGTCGGAATAACAAGGTATTACTTCTAGCATGCTATCCAAGTGAGACATTAACAACAATAATAATTCAATTTTGTGAAATGGAGATTATACCTTATCCAAAACCCCAAAATGGCAGTTGGATTCATTTCACATACAGCAGCAAGGCTCTTTTTCTTTCATCAGGTATCAATTAATGTAAAGTGGTTTTGAATCAATGAAATTCAGATCCATCAGGTCAGATCAGAATTGTAGATTAGAGTGGTGCTGGAAAAGCACAGCAGGACAAGCAGCATCCGAGGTGCAGGAAAATCAACGCTTCGGGCAAAAGCCCTTCATCAGGAATGGAGGCAGGGAGCCTCAGGTGTGGAGAGATAAATGGGAGGGGGGTGGGGCTGGGGAGAAGGTAGCAAAGAGTACAGTAGGTGGATGGGGTTAGGGATGAAGGTGATAGGTCAGAGAAGAGAGTGGAGCGGATAGATGGGAAGGAGGATTAGCAGGTAGGACGGGTCATGAGGATGGTGCTGAGCTGGAAGTGGGATAAGGTGAGGGAAGGGGAAATGAAACTGGTGAAGTCCACATTGATGCCCTGGGATTTAAGTAGGTGGAAGATGAGGCGTTCTTCCTCCAGGAGTCGGGTGGTGAGGGAGTAGCGTTGGAGGAGGCCCAGGACCTGCATGGCCTCGGCAGACTGGGAGGGGCAGTTGAAATGTTGGGCACGGGACAGTGGGGTTGATTGCTGTGGGTGTCCCGGAGATGTTCCTTAAAGCGCTCTGTGAGAAGGCGTCCAGTTTCCCCAATGTAGAGGAGACCACATTGGGAGCAACGGATACAATAAATGACATTGCTGGATGTGCAGGTGAAATTTTGATGGATGTGGAAGGCTCCTTTGGGGCCTTGGATGGAGGTGAGGGGGGAGGTGTGGTCACAGATTTTGCAATTCCTGCGGTGGCAGGGGAAGGTGTTAGGAGGGGAGGGTCGGTTGTTGGGGGTGTGAACCGTGACTTCACCAGTTTCCTCATTTCCCTCCCCCCCCCCCCCCCCCTCACCTCACCCCACTTCCAACCATCCAGCTCAGCACCATCCTCATGACCTGTCCTATCTTCCAATCTTCCCTCCCACCTATCCGCTCCACCTTTCTTTCTGACCTATCACCTTCATCCCCACCCCCATCCACCTACTGTACACTTTGCTACCTTCTTCCCAGCCCCACCCCCTCCTATTTATCTCTCCGCCCCAGAAGCTCCTTTTGCCCAAAACGTTGATTTTCCTGCTCCTTGGATGCTGCCTGACCTGCTGTGCTTTTCCAGCACCACTCTAATCTAGACTCTGAATTCCAGCATCTCCAGTCCTCACTTTTGCCCCGATCAGAATTGTGTTGAATGCCAATACCAAATATATGTTGACAATTTTTTTTTTAGATTAGACTAGATTAGACTTACAGTGTGGAAACAGGCCCTTCGGCCCAACAAGTCCACACCGACCCGCCGAAGCGCAACCCACCCATACCCCTACATTTATCCCTTACCTAACACTACGGGCAATTTAGCTTGGCCAATTCACCTGACCCGCACATCTTTGGACTGTGGGAGGAAACCGGAGCACCCGGAGGAAACCCACGCAGACACGTGGAGAACGTGCAAACTCCACACAGTCAGTCGCCTGAGTCGGGAATTGAACCCGGGTCTACAGGCGCTGTGAGGCAGCAGTGCTAACCACTGTGCCACCGTGCCGCCCACAATCATGGATTTAAATGTTCCAAATATTGACAGTACCATACAGATCAATTTCACAAACTGAATTTCCAATCAAATGCCTGTTCAAGAGTGTTATTCATGTAAGTTCAGTGTGTGCTGGGCAGTCTGCATGTGCAAAGGGAAATTAAAAAGTCCATAAATTGATGCTTAATATCCATTAATACCTTTGCTTAACAAAAAATTATCTATCTTCGATTTAAAATTAACTGATCCAGCAACAACTTCCATTTGTGGAAGAAAGTTCCAAACATTGACCATCCTTTCTGTGTAGAAGTGCTTCATAACATTTCTCTTAAATGGTCTGCCCTAATTTTTAGGCTATGCCCCTTGTTCGAGAATCACCAATGGAAATAGTTTACCATTATTTTTATCCATCCTGTCTCTTCCTGTTATTATCTTGAAGACTTTTACCAGATCAACCCCTAACCTTTGAAGAAATAGACCTAAATTATATAACGTCTCCTCATAACTTAATCTCTTAAGATTTTAGATTACTTACAGTGTGGAAACAGGCCCTTCGGCCCAACAAGTCCACACCGACCCACCGAAGCTCAACCCACCCATATCCCTAACCTAACACTGCGGGCAATTTAGCATGGCCAATTAACCTGACCTGCACATCTTTGGACTGTGGGAGGAAACCAGAGTACCCGGAGGAAACCCACGCAGACACGGGGAGAATGTGCAACTCCACACAGTCAGTCGCCTGAGTCGGGACTTGAACCCAGGTCTCTGGCGCTGTGAGGCAGCAGTGCTAACCACTGTGCCACCATGCTGCCCAGGTGTCATTAAATCCAGGTATCATTCTTGTAAAACTATATTGAACTCCCTCCAAGGCTAAATATATATTTCCTAAGGTGTGTTGCCCAGTTTGCTTAGTACTCCAAGTGAGGTCTAGTCAGGGTTTTATATAACTTCTGCATCCTTGTGCTCTAGTCCTCTAGATATGAAAGGAACAATCTACCTGATGACACAGAAACATGACAGGACAAGGACCAGCATGTAGCCATCACGGAACACATTTCCTGCGAACCCTTTTGGAATTTTCCCCTGTACTGAATTTCACTCCATGCCAACATGCTATTAGTCTCCTTGATTATTTTCTGCACCTGTTTGTGGCATTTTGAAGATCTATGCATTGGAATTCCCAATTCTGTTTGGACATCAATTGCACTTAATTTTATACTATCTAGATTTACCCTGATTTATCCTTTTTCAGTCCAACTTGCTTGCTCTGGAATCTATCCTCCACAGCTTTACTCATTCACCTAATCTATCAATATCCCTGTAATTTTATGCTCTCACCTAAACAGTTTGCAATGCCACCTAACTTTGTGTCATCAGCAAATTTGTATATGTGATTTTCTATGCTATTATCCAAGTTATTAATAATGAATGTGAATAATTGACATCTTTACACAGGTCCTGTGGGACATCACTAGTCACATCCTGCCAATTTGAGTAATACCTATTAACCCCATATGTCACCTGTCACTCAACCAATTTCCCAGCTATGGGTCAGTAATTTGCCCTCAATTCTGTGCGCTTTTACCTCAGTAAACAGTTTCTATTGGACAAAAGAAAATAATTATGCATCTTAGGAGGAAATTCTTATTATCCTGTTCAACTTGTTGAATCACACCTCATCCAGGGAGCAGTACTGCACTGATAGAAGGCTACAGTTTAAAGTGCTTATTCTCTTGACAACATAATAGAAAATATCTTGCACAAGGATGATAGTAGAGGAAAAGTATCGCATACCTGGGTATAACGTTCACACATGTTTTTCTTGTTACATTTATTGTCATCAAAATTATAATACATTTCTTCATCATACCATGCTTTCACGGCATCTTTAATAGTAAAGTCGCCTGATACAACATATATGTTTTCTCCTACAGTTTCAAAAATCGGATGGGCTTCTCCTTTTCTCTTCAGGTGTGGATTACGTTTAGAACTACAAGTCTTGCTCCATGCTCTTGCAGTTTTAGCCAAACCTGCATCCCAGCTCTAGATTTGTGAAAAAAAATTACAATGCCGTTAGGCTACTTCATCTCATACATTAAATTTTACAATAACTTTGTCAGTCCAGTGCATATAACCAATACTAATAAACCTCAATGATAATTAAGCCATTGGGATTTACTGCTACTTTGTATTTTTCATTGTGTATTGTATATATCATTTCAGCAATTTGGAAAACAACAAGAAGTTTAATTATACCAAAAAAATGCTTAGCTACGTTTCTTAGTTTTTTCAGAATTAATCATCTCACTCAATTGTAAGTTAAAGCATGTGGGAAGAAATCTTTCAAGTAGCTACTTTTCATAATGTAAATAGGAGCTCCAAGATGTTTGGACTGGAACCACAGCCTTTCACTGTACATACACTTTAAAAGGAGGTTGTTTTGCCCATCTTGCCTGTGCCAGTGTCGTGAAAAGGATATCCAAACAGTCCCACTCCCTGCTTTTTCCCAATACCCCTGCAAAATATTCCCCTTCAGATATTTATCTACGTACTTTTTGAATGAAGGAATCAAAAATTTTTATACTAAATTCAAAAGAATACTTTGTGTATATGGAAATAGGAAGTTACAAAGAAAGATAACAAGTAGGAGCAGGACAGAGTAAATGGGTGAGTGAGCCAATGGCATTTTAAGTTAATGAGAGGATGTCAAAGTTAGCCATTTCAAATCTACAGCAAATTGAAACATTTTCTTAATGGTGAAAGATTAGGGACCGTGAAAAAAAACGTAATTTTGTTATTTTTACACTGAAAGACACAAAAAGTCAAAATAGAGTATGTAGATATACCTATAAATATATGGAAAACCTAGACATGTACACCACCACCATCATAGACTTCATTAGCACTGTGTACCAAAGAAGTCAATCAGAGTGTTCCCTAACCTGAAATCTTGGATGAACCAGGAAATCTACTCACTACTGAAATCTAAATGTGCAGTATTCAAGTAGACTCATACAGGAGATCCAGATAATGGCCTCCGCAAGGCAACCAGAGATGCCAAGAAGCAGTACTGGACCACATTAAAGGCCCAAGCCAACCACACTCTTGCTACCTGTGGCAAGGCCTTAACAACTTGAAGCAGAGCAGGATGGCAGATAAAGACACATCCCTCCCTTCAATGCTTTCTATGCTTGGTTCGAGCAGAATGCCAGCAGCGCGGTGTTACCTGTCCCAACAGCCCCGGGCACACTCGTGCCCACGGTCACCAATGCAGACATCAGATTGGTCTTTCTTGGGAGCCAACCCAAGAAAAGCGACAGGCGCGGACGGAGTCCCCACATGAGTACTTAGATCCTGTGCGGACCAACAGGCAGATGTAATCACCAACATCTTCAACCTCTCCCTTCTACAAGCCAAAGTCCTCACCTGTTTCAAGAAGACCAATATCATCCCTGTACCTAAGAAAGCACATGAAGCATGCCTTAATCACTACCACGCAGTGGATCTGACCTCTATCATCATGAAGTGCTTCAACAGGCATGACCTACATCAATTCTAGTCTTCTTCCTCAATTCCATCCAATTTGCCTACTGATGTAACACGTCCACATTTCCCTAGCCTTGCACTCCTCCCAAGGACATCTAGACAACAAGGACACCCACGTCAGACTCCTGCCCATTGTCTACAGCTCTGCCTTTAACACCATTATCCCCTCCAGACTGATCTCAAAAAACTCCAAGACCTTGGTCTCAATTATGCCCTCCATAACTGGATCCTCAGCTTTCTGACGCAGACTTCAATAATTGAAGATTGATAACTGCACGTCCTCCACAGTAACCCTCAACACTGGAGCATGGAATACAGAAAGAAGATAGAGGACTTGTTCACGTGGTGCAATAAGAACTATCTCTCTCCCAACATTGACAAAACTAAAGGCCTGATCATTGACTTCAGAAGGAAAGGAGCCACCATCTACATCAAAGGAATTGAGGTTGAGGGTAGGGAGAATCAGGTTCATAGGAGTGACGATAAGTGACAACCTGTCCTGGACTTGTCATATAGATGTGACGGTCAAGAAGGCACAACGCCTCTTCTTCCTCAGGTGGCTCAGGAGATTTATCATGTCTATAAGGACCCTCACCAACATCTACAGATGCACCACTGAAAGCATACTGTCTGAGTGAATAATGGCCTGGTATGGCAACTGCTCTGCCCATGACCATAAGGAACTACAGAAGATTGTGTGCACAGCCCAGACTATCATGGAAGCCAACATTCCATCCAGAGACTCCATTTACATGCTTGTTGCCGCAAAAAGGCTGCCAACATCAAAGACCCATAGCACCTTGTTAATGCTCTTCTACAACCTCTTCCGTTAAGTAGAAGATCCAGAAGCTTGAACACACGTACCAGCAGATTCAGGAATACCTTCTTACCAGACTACTTAATGGACTATTTAACTTCAAATAATGCTGATCTTGCTAACATTGAACTTGCCAACATTGAACTTGCTTAGTGCACGTCCTCTAAGCTTTTTTTCACCCAATGATCTATATGTCCTTACTTACTATGATCTGCCTGGACTGCTCATAAACAAAGCTTTTCACTGTACTTAGGTTCACGTTACAATAAATAAAATCAAACAAAGCTGGTGTCAACTGGCCATGCTCATCGCCCACAGTTAGTGGTTTATTTTCAAAATCAACTGGTATCAGTTTATATGAAGGATCACATTTATCACCATGTATAATAAGGTAAAAAGAGGTTAAAAAATAAGGTTAAAGAAAAATGTTCATGTCTCAGGAAGGACTTTTTAAAATTGTGCTGCACAAAAAGTATGTTTTGTGAAGATCATAATGTAACAGCATAAGAAACAGGAGTAATCCAAACAGCCCTTTATATCTGATCTATCAGTTTGCAAGATTATAGCTGATCAGGTTCTAGCCTTAACTCCACTTTCCTGCACTATACACACAGACATTAACAAATATCTATCAACTTCTGTCTTGAATCTACTCAATCATCCACAGCCCTCAGAGATGGCAAATACCAAAAAGCCCTTTGAATGAAGCAAAAAAAAATCAACATTACATCACATCCAGTTCATCAAATTGATCCAACGTTTCACTACTTTTGATTTTTTTGATGCAGAACACAGTGCAGAATGTATCTCTCTAACTTTGGCACAAATTTATTTACATTACTCAGATAAAAAACAAATTCTACAGCAGATTTCTTCATGATCATTCATGGAATCAGAAAGGTCAAACTTCATTCTAGTCAAACCATCTCAGAAAGGTGTTGAAAATACATTGCAACCCCAGCTCGATGCCTCAGGTCTCTGAGATGGCAATTGACTGTGCTGTCCATTCTGTGTATGAAGTTCATTTAAAAAATTTAAAACTAATACACTCATTATTTAAATGAGTAATCAATTGGCATACAAATAAGAACTGCAGCTGTTGGAAATATGAAACAAAAACAGATTTACTGGAGAAACTCAACTAGTCTATCTGACAGCATCTGGGCAGTGAAAGCAGAGTTAATGTTTTGAGTCCAGTGACCCTTCAAAGGACTCGACATTAACTATATTTTCTGTCCACAGATGTTGCCAGATCTGCTGTGTTCCTCCAGCAATTTCTGTTTTTACTTGTATTTCATAGATACGTGATGCCTTATGCACCACATCACTGACCTTTGCAGTACCTCACCATCCTGTACATGCAAATCTGAGTTTGTTCAAAGGTTACGTTAACCTAAACAATTTTGGCTGATTCTGTCTGATGCATGGAGTCGTTGAGACTACGGCCTCACAGCACGAGGGACCTTGATTTGTTTCTATCGTTGGGTGACTGCATGGAGTTTGCATGTTTTCTGTGTGGGTTTGGTGCTCTGGCTTCCTTCCATAGTGAAATATGTGCAGGTTAAGTGTATTAATCATGCTAAATTGCCCCAGTACCCATGGATGTGCAGGACTAGGTGGATTAGCTGTGATAAATGTGGGTGGTAGGGTAGGGGTGGAGGGCAGGGTCTGGTTGGAATGCTCTTTGCAGAGTTGATGCAGACACAATGAGTCAAATGGACTCCTCCCTCCTTGCACTGTAGGGATTCTATAACATGAACAACCATTGAAGTAAAAGGTAAAGTTGCCATAATCCCAAAGGACTGCTCTGTCATTAGAAACGAGTGTGAGTTTAATCCGAGGGTCACTACACATAGAGTCAAACAGTTATACAGAAACAGACCCTTTGGACCAACTTGTCCATGCCGACCAAGTTTCCCAAATCCAGTCCCACCTGCTTGTGGTTGACCCTTATTCCTCTTAACCTTTCCTATTCATGTAATTATGCTTAGTTTTGAACTCATCGACTCTAGGGAAAGACATCGGCCATTCACCTTTCTATACCCATCATGATCTTATAAACTTCTATAAGGTCACCCCTCAACCTTCTACACTCCAGTGAAAAATGTCCCAGCCTCTTTTTATAATTTAAATCCTCCAGTCCTGGTAACATTCTGGTAAATTTTTCTAAACCTTCTCCAATTTAGTAATATTGTTTCTGTAACGTGGTAACCATAACTCTACACAGTACTTCGAAAGTGGTCTCACCAATGTCCTGTACAACCTCAACATGATGTCCCAACTGCTATATTCAGTAGTCTGAGCAATGAAGGCAAACGCATTAAACACCTTCTCATCCACCCTCTGTATCTGTTATGCAGCCATCAAAGAACGATGTACCCGAACCGCTAGATTTCCCTGTTCAACGACACTATCCAAGGCATTACCTTTAACTGTATTAATCCTGCCCTTGCTTGTTTTACCAAAATACAATACCTTGCATTTAACCAAATTAAACTCTGTGTCACTCCTCAGTCCATTGGCCCAATTGATCAAAGTCCGTTTATAATCTTAGGCAATCCTTTTCACTGTCAACTATAGCAGCAATTTTGGAGTCATTCACAAATTTACTAACCACACTTCCTAAATTCCTATCCAAATTGTTTACACGAACTACAAACAAACGTGCACCTACCACCATTCACTGTGGAACACCGCTGGTCACAGGCTTCCAGTCCAAAATAAAACCATCCAATACCAACCTCCGTCTCCTATCGTCAAGCCAACCTTGTGACCAATTGGTAAACTTACCCAGAATCCCATAACCTTGCTGCAGAGCCTTGTCAAAGGCTTTACTAAAGTCCATGTAAATAAAATCTACTATTTTGCCCTCAATCATTTTGGATACATCCTCTAAAGTTCAATTAAGTTTGACAAACATGATTTCCCAAGCACAAAGCTATGCTGACTATCCTTAATTGGTCCTTGCCTCTCCAAATATATGGAAATCCATCCTCAGAATGCCATTCAACAACTTATCCACCACTGATGTCAAACTCACATGTCTATAGTTCCCAGTTTTCTCCTTTAAGTAAAGGCACATTAGCCACCCTCCAATCCTCCATCACCTCCTCCATGGCCGTAAATGATAGAAATATCTCTCCTAGGGCCCCAATGATTTCTTCACTAACTTCCCACAATGCCCTGGGATACATAGAACATTACAGCGCAGTACAGGCCCTTCGGCCCTCAATGTTGCACCGCCCTGTCATACTAATCTGAAGCCCATCCCATCTACACTATTCCATGTACGTCCATTTTCCTGTCCAATGACAACTTAAATGCACTTAAACTTGGCGAATCTACTACCGATGCAAGTAAAGCATTCCATACCCTTACTACTCTCTGAGGATACACTTGGTCAGGTTCCAGAGATTTATCCACCTTTGTTTTTTAAGACCTCCAGCACTTCATATGATTTGATTTATTGTTGTCACATGTACTTAAGTAGTGAAAAGTTTTGTTTTGCGTACAGTACAGGCAATTCATAACATACAAAGGACAAATCGATCAGAGAATGATTGGACAGGCTGCACAGGAGGTGCACAAAAATAAAATCAACATTAGATTTGAAAGTAGAGAGGTCCATTCAGCAGTCTAAAAACAGCAGGTAAGATGTTGTTCTTGAACCTGTGTCTATGTCTGATGGAAGAAGTTGTAAGAATGTGTAACAGGGTGGGAGGGGTCTTTTTTGATGTTGGCGGCCCTTCCACAGCAATGAAAAGTGTAAATAGTCCCTGGCTGGGAGGTTGGTTTGTATGCTTGTCTGGGCTGTGTTGACAACATTCTGTAATTTCTTATGGTCCTGGGCAGTACAGTTGCCATGCCAAGTTGTGATGCTGTTCCTCTTCTCAGATAATTGGAAAGGTTGAGGTGAGTCCTTCACAACAACCTTGGCCAGTGTGGAATTTGAACCCACTCTGTTGGCATCGTTCTGCATCACGACCCAAAGGAGTCTTGTGGTGCAGTGGTTGTACAGTATCCCTACTTTTAATCCAAGAGGCCTGAGTTCAAGTCTGACCTACTTCTGAGGTGTGTAATACCATCTCTGAACAGCTTGACTGGAAACATTTTTTTTCCTTACAAACTGACTAAGCTATTCGAACACCACATTGGTAACATGTGGGACAGCGGTGAATGAATCCACTGCCAACCTCAATATGGACTATGCAAAGACCATGCACTGAAATGTTTATAATGCCATGTCAACGAGTTCACTTCAAAACGCAAGTAACTTCCTCATTACGATTCTGGGATTTACTGCGTGTTTTAAAAGATCTCAAACCATTTTTAAATTTCAAGACTTATTTTCTTTTTTAAAATTATTCGCCCTTCAAAATCACAAAAGCGCGAAGAGCAAGCCAGTGCAATAATACGAACTTCTCCAAACCACAGCGACCCTGAAACCGCCCGATTTCTTGGTTGAGGGTAGACTTGAAACCGCCTAACCTTCCATCCACGTCTCCTGAGTTAGACGAGGGTGGCTTGAAACCGCTAAAAGGTCCGCGCCTCATCTGGCGGAGGGTGACCTTGACACGACCTGACAGTTTCATCTTGGAGAGGCACGGCGGTTTATGCGCAGGCGCAATGTACTCCCTATTGCAGCTTTTCGAAGACCGTTCCCGCCTTTTCACCCGTGCCCACCTTTACTTGTGCCCCATCTAACGTCTCCATTTGACGATGTGGAGGTGCCGGTATTGGAGTGAGGTGGACAAAGTTAAAAATCGCACACCAGGTTATAATCCAACAGATTTACTTGGAAGCACTAGCTTTCTGAGCGCTGCTCCTTCATCAGGTGGTTGTAGCCCATAAGACGCAATTTATACCAAAGGTTACAGTGTCATACAACTGAAATGATATATTGAACAAACAATATTGTTGTTTGTTCAATATATCATTTGAGTTGCATGACACTGTAATCTTTTACTATAACTTCTGTATCTTTTTGTCCCGCTCCACAGCTACCTGAAGAAGAAGCAGCACTCTGAAAGCTAGTGCTTTCAAATAAGCCTGTTGAACTATAACCTGGTGTTGTGTGATTTTTAACCCTGGAAGAAGATTCCTGAAGAAGGACTTATGCCCGAAACGTCGATTCACCTGCTCCTCGGATGCTGCTTGGCCTGCTGTGTTTGTCCTGCACCACATTTTTCAATTCTGATTTTTAACCCTCTCCATTTTAGTATTTCCTGCAAACATTCTTATAAAATGTGTGATTTAAATAGAGTTTTTCCAATGTAATAAAGCTTACCATGAAGTACATATTACTGGCTCCGGGCTTCACCTTGGAACGGTACTTGTTGTGCTCTTCTGTGCATTCCTTCACAAATTCTGCGTCCATAGGGTACTTACCTGAGTCACCGGGTGACCAGAGGAAAAACAGCGATAGTAACAAAAAGAATACTGCCACCGCCATGGCCTGAAATCGCAGGAGTGATGGTGGGATGAGGGTGGGGTGGGGCTCGTTGAGAGGGCGGGGCTCCTGAAGGGTGCAGTCTCAGCAGAGGGTCTGGATGGAAGGAGCTCTTTGTGTGTTCAGGGTCTGGGCGAGGGGTGTAATATGGGTAGAAGGGGCAGAATGTAGGGGATGGCGTTTCAGAGAACTGATGTGGTCTGTATAGATGGGGCAAGATGTGAGAGAGTAGGGTATCAGGCGGCATTGGTCTCCGTAAAAGAAACATGGTGTGAAGTTAGGGTCTTCAGAGTTATAGTCTGTGCAGAAGGGGCAGGGTGTGAGGGTTGGATCTCAGCGGAGGGGAGGTGGCATAGCCTATGTAAAAGGGTCAGGGTGTGAGGGCAAGGTTTCAGGAGGGTGGGGTCTGAAAAAAAAGGAAGAATCAACAACCATCTGCTTGAAAATATACATCACGTCCCACACCTCAGCATGCTTCTCGTGTCCAAGGCCAACATCGATATAGAAGTATGACATCATCTGAGCTGTGCCAGTGGATCCTGTGCCCGACTCAGAAGAAGGATGTTTGAAGACCACAACTGCAGGCCCAGACTAAACTTCTGGTCTACAAAGCTGTTGTCATTCTCACACTGCTATATGGAGTTGAAATGTGAATTACCTACAGTAGGCACCTTAAAGACTACCAGAGGTCCCAATGAAAAATCCTGCGGATCACCTAGGAAGACAAGTGTACTAACACTAGCATCTTGGAGGAGGCCAACATTGCCAGCATAACCACCACCATAATTCAACAGCAACTCTGATGGACTGACCATGTCATCTTAATGCCCAACTCACGCCCCACAAAACAGGTCTTGTGCTCCCCGCTGAAGGAAGGTCAGCATTCCCCTGTGGGCCAAAAGAAATGCTTCAAAGATAACATCCAGATGAACCTCAAGAAATTCCACATCAACATCAATATGGGAGGACATGGCTACAAACAGGAATCACTGGAGAAACGTCATCTATCTGTGAGATATAAGCCATGAAAATGATCTCTGCTGTGTTGCTGAACAGAAGCGACTCTTGCACAAGGATAGCCAGAACATGCCCACACTGCAATAGAATCTGTGGATCCCTGATTGGCTTCTTCAACCACATGAAGAACCACAATTAGTTGTTCTTATGGAGGACAATCATACTCAACCCGAGTGATTGTCAATAAATTGTGTGTGTGTGTGTGTGTGTCGGGGGAACTTTATATGAGAGGGTTAGCATTTTAACTGGTACAGTTATGGAGTAATTAAAGTCATAGAGATGTACACACTGAAACAGACCCTTCGGTCCAACTCGTCCATGCCAACCAGATATCCTAACCTAATCTTGTCCCATTTGCCAGCACTTGGCCCATATCCTCTAAATCCTTCCTTTTCATATACCCATCCAGATGCCTTTCAAATATTGTAATTGGACCAGCCTCCACCACTTCCCCTGGGATCTCATTCTGTACAATCACCACCCTCTGTGTGAAGAGGTTGCCCCTTAGGCCCCTTATAAATTTTTTCCCTCTTACCCTAAACCTATGCTCCTCTTGGTCTGGATTCCCCCACCCTAGGGAAAAGAGCTTGTCTCTAGGCCTAGATTCCCCCACCCTAGGGAAAAGAGCTTGTCTATTTGCCCTAACTGTGCCCCTCATGATCTTATAAACCTCTATAAGGTCACCCCTCAGTCTCCGATGCTCCAGGGAAAATATCCCAAGCCTACTTAGCCTCTCCCTAAAGCTCAAATCCTCCAACCCTGTCAACATCCTTGTAAATTTTTTCTGAACCCTTTAATATTTCTCAACATCTTTCTGATTGGAGGGAGACCAGAATTGCACATTGGAATATTCCAAAAGTGGCCTAACCAATGTCCTGTATTGTCATAACATGACCTCCCAACTCCTATACTCAATGCCCTGACCAATAAAGGAATGGATACCAAATGCCTTCTCCACTATACTATCTACCTGAACCTGCACTCCAAGGTCTCTCTTTGTTCAGCAACACTCCCTAGGACTTTACCATTAAGTGAGTAAGTCCTGCTAAGATTTGCCTTTCAAAAATGCAGCACATCGCATTCATCGAAATTAATCACCATCTGAGCAAGATCGCATTGTGCTCTGAGGTAACCTTCTTCGCTGTCCACTACACCTCCAATTTTGGTATATCCACAAACTTACAAACTATACCTCCTTGTTCACGTTCAAATCATTGATATAAATGACAAAAAGCAGTGGACCCAGCACCAAATTTTGTGGCACACCACTGGTCACAGGCATCCAGTCTGAAAGGCAACCCTCCAGCACCACCCTGTCTTCTACCTTCGAGCCAGTTCTATATCCAAATGGCTAGTTATTCCAGTATTCCATGTATCAAACCTTGCTAACCAATCTACCATAAGGAACTCTGTCGAATGCCTTACTGAAGTACATAGAATCATGTCCATGCTCTGCCCTCATCAATCGTCTTTATTACCTCTTCAAAAAAACTCAATCAAGTTTGTGAGACCTGATTTCCCACACACAAAATCATGTTGACTATCCCTAATCAGTCCCTGCTGTTCCAAATACATGTAAATTCTGTTCCTCAGGAGTCCCCCCAAAAACGTGTCCACCACTGATGTCAGGCTCACTGGTCTATAGTTCCCTGGCTTTTCCTTATCACCCTTGTTAAATAGTGGCACCACTTTAGTCAAACTTCAGTCTTCTGGCACCTCACCTGTGACTATCAGTGATACTAATATCTCAGCAAGGTGCCCCGCAATCACTTTCCGAGTTTCCCACAGAGTTCTCAAGTACACCTGATCAGGTCCTGGGGATTTGTCCATCTCTATGCATTTTAAGACATCCAGCACCTCTGTAATATGGACATTTTTCAAGATGTCACCATCTATTTCCCTACATTCCATATCATCCATGTCCTTCTCTACAGTACTGATGTAAAATACTCGTTTAATATCTCCCCCATCTCTGTGGTTTCACACATTGACTGCATTACTGCTCTTTGAAAGGCCCCATTCTCTCTCTATTTACCCTTTGTCCTTGATGTATTGATAGAATCTATTTGTATTCTCCATATCCCTATTTGCAAAAGCTATCTCATGTCCCCTTTTTGCTCTCCTGATTTCCCTCTGAAGCATACTCCTACTGCCTTTATACTCAAAGGATTCACTCGATCTCTCCTGTTATATCTGACATATGCTTCCTTCTTTTTCTTAACCAGAACCTCAATTTCTCTAGTCATCCAGCATTCCCTACACATACCAGCCTTTCCTTTCACCCTAACGGGAATATACTGTCTCTGGACTCTCATTATCCCATTTTTGAAGGCTTCCCATTTTCCAGTTGTCCCTTGACCTGCAACATCAGCACCCAATCAGCTTTTGAAAGTTCTTGCCTAATGCCATCAAAATTGGCCTCCCTCCAATTTAGAACTTCAACATTTAGATCCAGATTATCCTTTTCCATCACTATTTTAAAACTTATAGAATTATGGTCGCTGCCCTTATTGTGTTTCCTCACTGACACCTCAATCACCTGCCCTGTCTTGTTTCTCAACTGTAGGTCAAGTTTTGCAGCTTCACTCATAAGTACATCCACATACTGAATCAGAAAATTTTCTTGCCCACACTTAACAAATTCTTCTCCATCTAAACACTGAACACAATGGCAGTCCCAGTCTATGTTTGAAAATTAAAATCCCCTACCACAACCACCATATTATTCCTACAGATAAATGAGATCTCCTTACAAATTTGTTTCTCAATTTCCCCACTGACTATTGGGGGGGGGGGGGGGTTCTATAATACAATCCCAATAAGGTGATCATCCCTTTCTTATTCCTCAGTTCCACTCAAATAACCTCCCTGGATGTATTCCCAGGAATATCTTCCCTAAGTACAGCAACCCTTATCAAAAACATCACTCCCCCTCCTCTCTCATGCTCCCCTTTCTATCCTTCCTACAGCATTTGTAATCCTAGAATATTAAGCTGCCAGTCCTGTTCAACCCTGAGCCATATCTCTGTAATTTATATGATATCCCAGTCCATTTTCCTAACCACGTCCTGAGTTCATCTGTCTTCCCTGTTAGGCCTCTTACATTGAAATAAAGGCAGTTTAATTTATCTTGTTCTCTGCTTTGTTCTTGCCTGTCCTGACTGTTTGACTCACCCCTTTTCCCAACTGGACCAGTCTCAGACTGACCTTTTCTCTTCACTATTTTCCTGGGTTCCACACACACTCATTTAAATCTCTGAAACAGCTCTTGCAAACCTCCCTGCCAGTATATTAGTCCCCTTCCAATTCAGTTGCAATCCGTTCTCCTTGTACATGTCACTTCTACCTCAGAAGAGATTCCAATAATCCAAAAAATGTGAACCCTCCTCCCCTGCACCAGCTCCTCACCCACACATTTATATGCTCTATCTTCCTATTCCTACTCTCATTACTTCGTAGCACCGGCTATAATCCAGATGTTACTACCTTCAAGGATTACCTTTTTAAGTTCCTGCCTAACTTTCTATATTCTCCCTTCAGAATCTCATCCTTTTCCTTTCCTATGTCGTTAGTTCCAATGTGTACAAAGACCTCTGCTGGTCCTTCTCCCCTTTGAGAACATTCTGCATCTTCTCCGAGACATTCTTGATCTTGGCATTAGGGAGACAACACACGATTCTATTTTCTTTTGTTGCCAGCCACGGATCCATCTGTCTGTGCCTCTGACAAGAGAGTCCCTATCACAATTGATCACTTGGAACCTGATGTACCCCTCATTACATTAGAGCGGTTCTTGGTACCAGACATTTGGCTGTTCTTGCTGCATTCCCCTGAGGGTCCACCACCCCCAACATTTTCCAAAACAGCATACAATGGTGGTTCAGAACTTTAGAACAATATGGTTTTTTTGCTTAACTGGAACCAGGTGCAGTTAGTGCAGAGTTGTGTATTTGTTTAACTGTTCTACTTTTCTATCCCCCACTTGTGCAATTGGAGAAGAAGAACGATGCAAAACCACTAACTTAACATGTGATAGTGCTTTTGCAAGACGGTTACAGTGTATGTTCAAGAAAACAGAAGGTGAGTTTAATTTAGAAAAAAGAGAAGTCACGTAGGGCCAGTCAGGTCACAAGTTAGGCAGAAAACTAGGGTGATTGGGTAATGTAGGAGTCGGGGGAGGTGACCTCACGCAGCTCAAAGGTATAACTGGATACTTGTTTCAATGTTCATTGCTCTTTTGCTTAATGCATTTGCAGCCCTTATAAGATCGTATATAAATTTCCCCGGACTCTCAGCCGCACTGCACGCTGCCCTCGAAGTGGCTGCGGGGGGGAGGAAGAGACTGTCACACACCTCCTTCTGGAATGTGCCTATGCAGAGGAAGTCTGGAGAGAAATGCAGTGGTGTTTGTCGAGGTTCGTCCCAAGCAGCGCCGTGACACGGGACTCCGTGCTCTACGGCCTGTTCCCCGGGACGCACACTGAGACGAACATCAACTGTGCCTGGAGGATCATCAACTCGGTGAAGGACGCTCTCGGGGTGGTCCGAAACCTGTTGATCTTCCAGCTGAAGGAGTTGACCCCGACTGAGTGTTGCAGACTGGCACATTCCAAGGTCCAGCACTATGTGTTGAGGAACGCACTGAAGCTTGGGGCAGCTGCCACCAAGGCGCGGTGGGGCAAGACCACCGTTTAACATCTGCCTGCCTAAAGAAGAACAGGGGGCCCATACGGTCGTTTTTGGCTCTGCTGATGCCTCAGCTAAATATATGGGCATATGAGTGAGAAATGCACAGACCTGTATATAACAATGATAATTCTGAGCTGTGTATGCAAATGTTGACATATGTATGGCATGACTAAATGTACAGACCATCAAATTATTTTATGATTATTTTACGAATAAAGTATATTTTTGAAATAAAAAAAATATAAATTTTCTTGTTTCCAGCTTTTGGTTGTCTCAGCTAATTTTGTTCAGTTTGTTTCCAACGCTTGGATGTTGCCTGACCTGCTGTGCTTTTCCAGCACTACTCTAACCTTGATTCTAATCTCCAGCATCTACAGTCCTCACTTTCGTTTGGATTTCATGCAACTCCCCAGCTGAAGTTTACTAAATGTCTTATACAACATTTGAGCGAAAGTTAAAAAGAACATTTTGAAGAAGCTCAGAGGATCTGGTAACTTCCAGTGGGAGAAGAGAGAGAGAGAAAAGTTCACATTGCTAGTGCAATTTGATTCTGCTCCTGAAGCCTGGATGTTGGGAAAGGCGATTGAATTTCGAAACGGTTGGTGCGGCACCTTCCAGCGGCGATCCGTAGGAAGGCGGTGGTGGGAGGATTCCCACACGGTCATGACAGGCCGGGCTAGGCCACAGCGGCCTGGGCTGACCATGTCGCTCAGCCAGCAAGTGGCACTGGTCCTGTGTCTCTTTATCGGTGTCTTTCTGGTGATTCCGAGAATGCTGGGGACGCCTCGCAGCGGGAAAGAGGCGGCGGGCCGGGCTCCGTCAGCGGGCCATCGTCCCCCAGGTATTGGCAGGGCGTGGGAGGTGAGGAGTGGGCACTGATCATGGAGGTGGGGTGGCGGGAGGAAGAATGGCACCGACCTCGTCGGGTGGGGGACGTAGGAATCGGCACTGACCGTGGTGGGGAGCCATGATGTGGAGGTGCCGGTGTTGAACTGGGGTGGATAAAGTTAAAAATCTCACAACATCAGGTTATGGTGCGGGAGGTCAGGATGGGCATTGGCGTGTGTATGGAATTGGCACTGACTGTGGCATGGGGAACATGACACTAATAGTGTGATGCAGACACTCAGCAGCCACTGAACACCAGCCTATATTACAGGGAGCACTGACTAAGGTGTAGATGCAATGACTAGAAGTTTGAATGCAGGCACTGAATGAGGTTATCACCCCAAGAGGATTACGGACATTGGGTTTCAGTCTGTGGCTGACCCTTTGTCGATTCTCCTGCTCCTCGGATGCTGCCTGACCTCCTGTGCTTTTCCAGCACTACACTCTCGACTCTGAGCTCCAGCATCTGTAGTCCTCACTTTCTCCCCATAGGCATTGTGTATCCAAAATCGAAAAGTGTGGTGCTAGAAAAGCACAGCAGGTCAGGCAGCTTGCGAAGAGGAGGAGAGTTGACGTTTTGTGCATTAGCCCTTTATTAGGAATGTGGTCGTGAGTAGCCAAGGCCAACATGGGA
Source organism: Hemiscyllium ocellatum (assembly GCF_020745735.1). Taxonomy (NCBI): domain Eukaryota; kingdom Metazoa; phylum Chordata; class Chondrichthyes; order Orectolobiformes; family Hemiscylliidae; genus Hemiscyllium; species Hemiscyllium ocellatum. Next base: position 16,396,364 of record NC_083419.1, on the reverse strand, counting down.
ATACGTCAATGTTTTTCTTCAAATAGTGTCAGGGAATCCTCAATATGTGTAGATGAGGCTACAGGGTTTAATGTTTGATTGGAAATTTAGCAATTGAAAATGTGTTGCTGGTTAAAGCACAGCAGGTCAGGCAGCATCCAAGGAATAGGAAATTCGACGTTTCGGGCATAAGCCCTTCATCAGGAATGAGGAGAGGGTGCCAGGCAGGTTAAGATAAAAGGTAGGGAGGAGGGACTTGGGGGAGGGGCGATGGAGATGTGATAGGTGGAAGGAGGTTAAGGTGAGGGTGATAGGCCGGAGTGGGGTGGGGGCGGAGAGGTCAGGAAGAAGATTGCAGGTTAGGAGGGCGGTGTTGAGTTGAGGGAACCGACTGAAACAAGGTGGGGGGAGGGGAAATGAGGAAACTGGAGAAATCTGAGTTCATCCCTTGTTGTTGGAGGGTTCCCAGGCAGAAGATGAGGCGTTCTTCCTCCAACCGTCGTGTTGTTATGTTTTGCCGGTGGAGGAGTCCAAGGACTTATATGTCCTCGGTGGAGTGGGAGGGAGAGTTAAAGTGTTGAGCCATGGGGTGGTTGGGTTGGTTGGTCCGGGCGTCCCTAAGGTGTTCTCTGAAGCGTTCCGCAAGTAAGCGGCCCGTCTCCCCAATGTAGAGGAGGCCACATCGGGTGCAGCGGATGCAATAGATGATGTGTGTGGAGATACAGGTGAACTTGTGGCGGATATGGAAGGATCCCTTGGGGCCTTGGAGGGAAGTGAGGGAGGAGGTGTGGGCGCAAGTTTTACATTTCCTGCGGTTGCAGGGGAAGGTGCCGGGAGTGGAGGTTGGGTTGGTGGGGGGTGTGGACCTGACGCGGGAGTCACGAAGGGAGTGGTCTTTGCGGAACGCTGATAGGGGAGGGGAGGGTGGTGGGGTCCGTTTGGAGGTGGTGGAAATGACGGCAGATGATACGCTGTATACGGAGGTTGGTGAGGTGGTAGGTGAGAACCAGTGGGGTTCTGTCTTGGTGGCGGTTGGAGGGGCGGGGCTCAAGGGCGGAGGAGCGGGAAGTGGAGGAGATGCGGTGGAGGGCTTCGTCGATCACGTTTGGGGGGAATCTGCGGTCCTTGAAGAAGGAGGCCATCTGGGCGGTGCGGTGTTGGAACTGGTCCTCCTGGGAGCAGATGCGGCGGAGACGAAGGAATTGGAAATATGGGATGGAGTTTTTACAGGGGGCAGGGTGGGAGGAGGTGTAGTCCAGATAGCTGTGGGAGTCATTCGGTTTATAGTAGATGTCTGTGTTGAGTCGGTCGCCTGAGATAGAAATGGAAAGGTCTAGGAAGGGGAGGGAGGAGTCTGAGACAGTCCAGGTGAATTTGAGGTCGGGATGGAAGGTGTTAGTAAAGTTGATGAACTGTTCAACCTCCTCGTGGGAGCACGAGGCAGCGCCGATACAGTCATCGATGTAGCGGAGGAAAAGGTGGAGGGTGGTGCCAGTGTAGTTGCGGAAGATGGACTGTTCCACATATCCTACGAAGAGACAGGCATAGCTGGGGCCCATGTTCCAGATAGCTGTGGGAGTCAGTCGGTTTATAGTACCACCACCAGGGATATATTTCCCTCCCCTCCCTTATCAGCGTTCCGCAAAGACCACTCCCTTCTTGACTCCCTTGTCAGGTCCACACCCCCCACCAACCCAACCTCCACTCCCGGCACCTTCCCCTGCAACCGCAGGAAATGTAAAACTTGCGCCCACACCTCCTCCCTCACTTCCCTCCAAGGCCCCAAGGGATCCTTCCATATCCGCCACAAGTTCACCTGTACCTCCACATACATCATCTATTGCATCCGCTGCACCCGATGTGGCCTCCTCTACATTGGGGAGACGGGCCGCTTACTTGCGGAACGCTTCAGAGAACACCTTAGGGACGCCCGGACCAACCAACCCAACCACCCCGTGGCTCAACACTTTAACTCTCCCTCCCACTCCACCGGGACATGCAGGTCCTTGGACTCCTCCACCGGCAAAACATAACAACACGACGGTTGGAGGAAGAACGCCTCATCTTCCGCCTGGGAACCCTCCAACCACAAGGAATGAACTCAGATTTCTCCAGTTTCCTCATTTCCCCTCCCCCCCACCTTGTTTCAGTCGGTTCCCTCAACTCAGCACCGCCCTCCTAACCTGCAATCTTCTTCCTGACCTCTCCGCCCCCACCCCACTCCGGCCTATCACCCTCACCTTGACCACCTCCCACCTATCACATCTCCATCGCCCCTCCCCCAAGTCCCTCCTCCCTACCTTTTATCTTAACCTGCCTGGCACCCTCTCCTCATTCCTGATGAAGGGCTTATGCCCGAAACGTCGAATTTCCTATTCCTTGGATGCTGCCTGACCTGCTGTGCTTTAACCAGCAACACATTTTCAACTGTGATCTCCAGCATCTGCAGACCTCATTTTGTACCTGGAAATTTGGCAACTCTGCCATTAAAATATTAATCAGTGTTGCATTGACATACTCTTATGCCCGAAACGTTGAGTCTCCTCCTTGGACCCTGCCTGACCTGCTGTGCTTTTCCAGCACCACACTCTCGACTCTAATCTCCAGCAACTGCAGTCCTCACTTTCACCTTGTATTTAGTTTAGACTGGCTCTTTAAGTTCAGAAAGAGGGGATCTCCTTGGACCTGTACTGGAATAGTAAATTCTGTAGTTTCTATTTATTGGTTTCTTTTGATGCAACACGTCATTTTCAAAATCTCTAGTAATGCCCAACTATTTGTACTTGAGCACAATTTTGTTCCGCTTAACTAAACCTAATGGAACCTTGGTGATGTGATGTTGGCCTGTATTGGTTACAGTAATTACACTTTATTCAGCTCAGGTCACACTTACAGTATCTGCGTGATGGTTTTTCAAGAAATAACGTTGGTGCCTGAGTAAAAGTTGGATTATATAGAATTGCACTCTGTGACTGTAAACCCTGGCCTGAGTTCTGGTGTTTCCTGAATTCTGCCTGAAATCTTCTCACATCCTGTCAATTTGAATACCTTATAATTCAAAACTACTGAACCTCATAAATCAGTCACTAGCTTACACTCATCATCTTTTTGTCCAAATTAAACAAATTCATTGTACACAATGTTCTGTTAGCCTGGCTTTTGATCTTCTGCCTCCCTGACGTCATTTGCTTTTACTGTTGCAGCTGTTTACTTCTTGCAATATAGCCTTGTGGATTATGATATCTCTAAGAGGCATATCCAAGTACTTCTGATTTTAGTGAAGCATACACACCAGCATTCACTGATGACCTATGTAATCTAAAGTTATCAGTGCAGCTTTGGCAATACTAAGTAATGTGTCTTCAAACTGAAATAAATAAGAAAATTGATAACATTACTGTTGAAGGCTTCCTGCTTATCCCACGTTCCCTTGGAAATTTGGCTGCCTGTATGTTCTGGCCTTATTTTTCTTCACTCTTGGAATGAGAGTGTCACCAGTTAGCTTCTAACTTGCATTTACATTCCATACCACAATGTAGCATAGGTGTCACTGGCAAGGTCAACATTGCACTGATCCTGAGTTAATTTTGAACTGATTGATTGATTAGCATTTCAGAGGGCAGTTCAGGGTTAAGCACATTGCTGTGGAATCAAATACAGATTTCCTCTCCTTTAAAGCAAAGATAAATTTGTTGAACAATAAAGAAAATAAGGGTTTTTGTGAGTGAGTGGGTAGGTGGAGCTGAGTCTATAAGAAGATTCAGTTGTGATCTTGTTGAATAACAGAGCAGGCTCGAGGGACCACATTTCCTACTTCTACTTCATATGTGTGAATCAAATAGATTTTTTTTATGATAGCAGACAATAGTTACATGTCAAGCTATCTTGAATTCAAATTTCCCAACCTGCTTTGATGGGATTTGAACCCATGTGTCCAGAACATTAGCCTGGGTTTTGGATTACTAGTCCAGTGATATAACCACTACACACCACCTTATAGCCACAGTGTTTGTATATCTGGTCCAGTTCAGTTTCTGGTCAATAGTAACTCCCAGGATTTTGATTTAAGATGTGTATGTGTGTGTCTGTACATGCATGTGTGTCACTGCCTGACGTGTGAGAAGAAAATGTGATTGCCATGTATTGGCCGAGGTCAGGACTTCTAATCTATCTGGTAGCTGATTTGTAACATGAATGAACCAGGCTCACTTTAGTTTTCTTGAAATTGCTTTGCGTCATAGCAGATCGAATACAATGTAGGAAAATGTGAGGTTATGCACTTTGGCCAAAAGAATAGAGAAGCTGAATATTGTTTAAATGGAGAAAGACTGTTGTTATGGTTCTGTTTGCTGAGCTGGGAACTTGTGTTGCAGACATTTCGTCCCCTGTCTAGGTGATATCCTCAGTGCTTGGGAGCCTCCTGTGAAGCGCTTCTGTGATCTTTCCTCCGGCATTTGTAGTGGTTTAAATCTGCCGCTTCCGGTTGTCCGTTCCAGCTGTCCGCTGCACTGGTCGGTATATTGGGTCCAGGTCGATGTGCTTAATGATTGAATCTGTGGATGAGTGCCAAATCTCTAGGAATTCCCTGGCTGTTCTCTGTTTGGCTTGTCCTATAATAATAGTGTTGTCCCAGTCAAACTCATGTTGCTTATCATCTGCGTGTGTGGCTACTAAGGATAGCTGGTCATGTTGTTTCGTGGCTCATTGGTGTTCATGGATGGAGATCGTTAGCTGTCTTCCTGTTTGTCCTATGTAAGACTTCAGAACCTACAGAACAGAGGGACTTGGGAGTCCTCCTTCATGGATCACCAAGGGTTAGCATCCAAGTTTCGCAGGTGAAAGGGAAGGCGAATAGGCTTCCATTGGCCTTTTTTTTCCAAAGGAAATGCATAAAAGTAGGAAGTTTTGCTGAAACTATGTAAAGCACTCGTCAGACTGAAAGATATATCAACGTTGGAGGCAATTCAGGGAAGGTTCACTTGGCATATGAGGTGTGATGGGATTGTCTTATGAGGAGAGATTGAGTAGCTTGGGCGTGTACTCATTGGTTTATTGAAGAATAAGAGATGGCCTTATTGAAATGTACAAGATTCATAAGGGACTTGATAGGATTGATGCAGAAATATTGTCTGCGGAAAGAAACACAATGTCAGACTAAGGGGGTCACACATTTTAAGAGTTGAGGGAAAATTTCTTCTATCAGAGGTAGTGAATCTGTGGAATGTTTTTACCATAGAGCTACAGAAGTTGGGTCAGTAATTATATTCAAGACCAAGTTAATTTTTTAAATCATTAGGGGAATTGAGGGTTATGGGGAAAGGGTAGAAAGGTGGAGTTGAAGGTTGTCATGCCAGCCATGATCTCACTGAATGGCTAAATAGCCTGATTGGGCAACCTTTGCTCCTACATCTGGTATCCCTGTTAACCTTCATTACTTTATAACTATTATCTGCTAGAGCTAGTGGGTTCCTGTGATCACAAAAAGAACAAGGCAACAATAGTTTAAGACATTCTAGCATTTAGACATTGTGATGAAACATTCTTTGTAAGCAATTAGCAGAGAGTGGAGGATTCTCAGTAATCCTTCATTTTATATGATTGCATTTGACTGTTTCATTGTATGATATAGCTTGATACCTGAAGTACAGTATCATATTGAAAGACTTATTTGAATCTTTTCATTTGATGCATATTACAGTTCCTGGAAGACGCCAGCCACTGGTTGCACAATCCCAATCCAATAGTCCCAAAGGACAGCCTAATCTCAGGATGAAAAGTACAAATCAAAAGGAAATGAATAGTGACAAGACTCAGGGCAGAAACAAAGGATTTGTTTTCCAGTTAATGCCACTTTATGCAATAGGAATAAGTGTATATGCAGTTTACAAACTTGTGCAGGTAAGTGCATTACTGTAGTGTACTTTACAAATAGAATAGCAATACACGAATATTTGTGAATGCTGTTCACATCTGACACTGGCAAAATATTGACAGTTTCCTCTTTCTATTTTCTAAGACCAGTATGACAATAATACAGATTAAAAGAGGAGGCTTTGCAACTTATAATATGTCGATCCGTTTGTGTAGGAATTTTCAGTCTGTGAATTTTTTTTCTGATGTTAAAAAATGTATTAATAATTTAATAATGCAGTATTTAAACTTTGCAACCAAATGTATAATTATAGCATACCATAGACATAGGAGCAAAGTAGACTATTCAGCCAGACCTGACCTCTTGTCTTCCTTTTTTTTGTCATTTGTAAACTTGGTTATAGTCCATTGACTTCACTCGTCCAGGACATTAATATATATTATAAATAATTGTAACTTCAGCACTGATCTCTTTGATTGTCCACTAGTTATAGGTTGCCATCCTGAAAATTCCCCCCTTATCCAAACTGTGTCTTCTATTGGCTATCCAATCCTTTGTCTATGAATATACTGCCTCCAACACTATAAGCTGTTATCTTGTTAAGTAGTTTGAGGTGCGGCACCCTATCCAATACCTTCTGGAAATCCAAATATATTAAATCTATTGACTCTGCTTTATTTTTCTTATTACCCATCAAAGAATTCTAATAAATTTGTCAAGCATTATTTTCCCTTCATGAAGCCATTCTGAGTCTGCTTGATCATATTTTGCTTTTGTGAATACTCAGTTTAATCCTTCATAATAAACTAACATTTTCCAATGGCAGATATTAATCTAACTGGCATTTAGTTACCAGTCTTTTGTATCTTTCCCTTTTTAAATAAAGGTGTGACTTAGATTAGATTACTTACAGTGTGGAAACAGGCCCTTCGGCCCACACCGACCCACTGAAGCGCAACCCACCCATACTCCTACATTTACCCCTTACCTAACACTACGGGCAATTTAGCATGGCCAATTCACCTGACCCGCACATCTTTGGACTGTGGGAGGAAACCGGAGCACCCGGAGGAAACCCACGCAGACACGGGGAGAACGTGCAAACTCCACACAGTCAGTCGTCTGAGGTGGGAATTGAACCCAGGTCTATGGCACCATGAGGCAGCAGTGCTAACCACCGTGGCACCCTAGTGTTCCAATCCTTCAATACGTTTCAATAATCTAATGATTTCTCTAAGATTGCTAACAATATATCTCTGTATACTTCTGCTGCTATTTTGGAACACTTCCCATCAAGTCCAGGTGACTTATTGGTCTTGAGCCCAATGATTTCTCAAGCACTCTTTCACTAGTGATCGCTATTGTATTTATTTTCTCTCCTCCTTTTGTCCTTTGATTATTTAGTTATTTAAGAAGCAATTAGTGTCTTCAACTGTGAAGACTGAGAACCCATTTATTTCAACTTCTCTACCATTTCCTGGTTCCCCATTATAATTTAGTCAGCCTCATTCTCTAAGCAGCCATTACCCTTTTGCTTCTCTCTTTCTTTTTGTATATTTAAAGAAGCACTTTCTGTATTGATATTTCTTGCATGTTTATCTTCAGTTTATTTTCTCCCTCTTGTATTCTTGGTTGTCTAGTTTTTTGTTTTTTAAAACTTCTCCAATCCTCTGGATTACCACCAATCTCTGCCACATTTTGTTTTTTCTTTCAACTTGACGCTATCTTTAACTTCTCAGTTAGCTATGCTTAGCATACCCCCTTCCTAGAGTACTTCTCCGTCACTATAATATATCTTTGACCACATCATTAACTATTTTCTTAAATATTTGCTCATGGATTCACAGCTATTTTTGTTGTTAGACCCCTTTTCCCAGTTCTGGCTGTCCAACCTATGTTCACCCTTCAAATTGAATGCTAAGTTCTATCATGCTATAGTCAATATTTCCCGTTGCTTCCATGCAAGAAGTAAAACAGGAAATAATCATGATACCACCAATGTTACAGTCATAGAATTTCTCAATACATTTCTATATTACCATAGTGACTACATTTCAGAAACTGCCATTGGCTGCGAAATGTTCTGAGACATTTGTGCTTGTGAAAGCTGCTGTATAAAGATATTTTTTTAAATGTAGATTGGGTATAGTGAGCTTATTATCAAAATATGTGTGTGACATGAACAGTCACAATTGCTTTTTTGAAGAGTAAGTGACTTCAGGAGAATGCAGATCAATAAATTGAGCATAAGCATAGTGGGATGATAGAAACAGAGTGGTAACAACATAGAATGTTTAATGGGGATGGTTGTGATGTAATACATTTTAAGAAGAAGATATCATTTATGGATATCAAATTTTTAAAGAAAACCAGAGAGATTTAGGTTCAGATATTAGAAAAAGTTAGAGTGGAAATTCAGGTTAATAAAGTATGGGTTTGGTTTTATATGTTTGGGTTTCCAAACATATAAATAGAAAGCAGGAATCATCAGCAGTGCTTTGCCTGGAGGCCCACTGAAGATGTAACCTAGTAGGGTGATAAAACGTTCTGGAAATGAACCTTCCAGCTCAATGAGCAAACCTACATTCTGATAAAGTATATATTATCTTAGCCTCTAATTGTGAGCCACACAGTGTACAAAAACAAAGAAGTAATGCTAATCCTGTGCACACATTAGTTAGTTACTGATAAAATACTGTGTCCAGTATTGGACATTGTACTTTGTAAGGTTGTCAGGTTCATGGAGATGGGAGAAGGTGACCTTAGAGCAGTGTTGATGCATCCCAGTGTGACATCTAATTGTTCCATGTTCCCTGTCCTGTTCCTGATCAGGCACCAAAGTACAACCAAATGCCACTCACCTGGGACTCTGCGCATTGTTTTATGACCAGGAATAGCCCATTCACCCATTTGAGCTTTCTCTGCCGTCATGACTGATCTGTACCTAAACTCCGTACTCTCCCTTTACTCCATGTCTCAGGATGCTATTGTTCAGCAAAAGTGTATCAAACACAGTGCTAAACATCCCTGCCCTGATCAGATGGTGGGACACTTCCTTGAGGTTGTAGTGGCTTGAGGGGCTTGCTTGGACAATTGGACAAATAAGTTGGCGTGAAACTGGAATCATGTGTAAACCATACTTGGTAAGGCTGGCAAGTTCCTTCCATTAAATGCATCAGTAAGCTAGTTTTCTTTTAAAAGACAATCTGACAGCTTGATAGTCACTTTTTTTAAACTGGTGCCAACCTTTTAGCTTTGGATTTTCAAAAACAACTATACACAAGTTGGCAAGTGATATGATCGAATTTGAACTCTTGTTTGCTGCATTGTTATTTCAGGCCTTTGATAACTAGGCTACTTAAACCAACACTCTGCCACCATACTCCAGCAAGTAAAGATGATTATTGTATCTAACTGAAATCCTGCTATCCTTTATTTCAGTGGAATTATTGATTAATAATAGGCTAATGAATTCTGCTGAAATGGTGTGGGCAAGGGTTGGCCAAATTATCTCAAATATTGGACATTAAAATATCTTCCACAGTACAAGAAGAAAATAAGGACCTGCATTTGTACAATATCTTTCACCTTTCAAAGTCCTTTACAGCCAGTTAATTTCTTTCTAAAGTTAGAAGCAGCTATACAAACATGAATTAAAAGTAGTGTGGGCCGTTCAGCCCCTTAAGTCTGCTCTACTATAAGTTATGGTCATGGCTGATCAGATTGTGACCTCAACTCCACTTTCCTGTCCACCATCTAACTTTTGACTGGCTTGTCAATTAAGAATCTATCAAACTCAATAATCCAACTTCCATTTCATCCTGGAAAACAGAATTCCATAGATTAATGATTCGCTGAGGGAACGAAAATTGCCCCATCTGTGTTAATTGGAAGACCCCTTACATTTAAACTGAACCCCTAGTTCTGGATTCTGCATTTTCTTGGCACCACCTTATGAAATCCCCTCAGGATCTTGTATGTTTCAATAAAATTACCACACATTCTCCTAAACGCCAACAAATACAGGCTCAAGCGTTCAGCCTTTTCTTTTAAGACATATAAGCTTCATCCCAGATTCCAGCTGAGGGAAATTTCTCTGAATCACATCTATTGCAATTATAGCCTTCCTTTTAAGTAAGGAGATCAAAACTGTACACAGTACTCAAGATATGGTCTCACCAATTCCCAATATAACTTGTCAACTTGTGTGAGGCAAGGTTCCACAAACTGCAATGAGATGAATAATAAAACAAAGAACTGTGGATGCTGGAGATAGGAAACACATATAAACAGAAATTCCTGGAGAATCTCAGCAGCTCCTGTAGTATCATTGGAGAGAAAGCAGAATTAATGCTTTGAGTCTAGTGACCCTCATTCTGAACCCTCCTTCAGTAAGATGAGTGATAAGTTTCAATGTTGTTACTTGAGAGCTAATTGTTTCCTGGCTGTTCTTCAAATAATGCCATTAGAGCTCTTAATACTAAACTGAGTAAGGCTTTACTTTCATATCTCATTGAGAGAGTTATACTGAATCATCAACCCAGATTGTGGAGTCTTATTCTGTATAGCCTGCTTCCATTAATGGAATCTAACATTTATTGCTTCCAAAATTTAAATACTTTGGCCTGACCTAGATGAAATAAAAGCTTGCACTTTTGTATAGGTTTTATAGAGCTTACTGCAATACCTGTAATTGTTTGAAATATCTTTCCTGGCTTTCTAGATAAAATACAATGAAAATGAAAAAGTAAGCAAAGAGAAAAACAAGGAGATTGACAAAAAGAGGAAAAATACAGGTAATACATTTAATAACACAGTAAATTGTGTGGAAAATGAAACCTTTCTGCAATGACTACTAATGCAGTTTGTGATTTATAGTTTGATTCTGCTGAAATGCATACCATTGGTTTTGTAATGTCATTGTATGTTGGTGACTGTGTCCTTTCTTCCCTTAAACCTAATTTGTCTGTTTCTCATTCTCCTAACTCTCCTGTACTTACTAAATTGCATTGGTTCCTGGTTAAGGTATGTCTTGATTTTGGAAATCTCATCTTTGTTTTCATATCTCTCCATACTTTTGACCTTGATAATTCTGTGGTCCCCTTCAACCATCTAAGATATCTGCACTTCTCTAATTCTGGGGTTTGAGCAACACTGATTCTGGGATCTTGAGCAGCATTTCTAGTTGAGCCTTCAGTTCAGTTCTGCCTAATCTCTAAAGTCTGAAATACCTTACCTGGATTTGAGCTATAGCAAGAGGCTGAATAGGCCGAGGCTGTTTTCCCTAGACTGTCGAAGGCTGAGGCATGACCTTTATAAAGGTTTATAAAATCATGAGGGGCATTATAAGGCAAGGTCTTTTCCCTGGGTTGGGGGAATCTAGAACTAGAGAGCATAGGTTTAGTGTGAGAGGGGAAAAATTTAAAAGGGACTCTGGCAACTTGTTCACACAGAGGGGTGTATGGAATAAGCTGCCAGAGAAAGTAGTGGAGGCTGGTACAATTAAGCATTTAAAAGGCATCTTGATGGGTGTATGAATAAGAAGGGTTTGGAGGGATATGGGCCAAGTGCTGGCAAATGAGACTAAATTAGGTTAGGATATCTGTTAGCATGGACGGGTTACACCAAAGGGTCTGTTTCCAAGCTGTACAACACTAAGACTCAATACCTCTGTCTCTCTATCTTGCTTTCTTCCTTTAAAAAACACTCCTTCTAACATACTTCTGCTCAAACGTTTGATAATCCTACCTACTTTGTCTTTATGTATCTGGGTGTTATATTTTTTGTTCCTCTTGTGAAACCATGTGAGATGTTTTATTAGGTTAAAGTTGCTGTATTAGTTTTGGTGCTATTGCACATATAATATCATACAATTGTAATGAAGTCAGATAATCTGTTTGGATTCTTCAGTGCTTGTCTTAATTTGTAATAATTATTAGCTACCCTACAGCAAAAAGGGTATGGAGTAAGTTAATGATTGTGCCACATAAAGGTACACAGGAACACCTGTGCCGCCTGAGTTACCCTCTGGGTCACATTCAGACATATATTGATGTTTCTTTGTAGTTTGGTCACAATGCTAGAGCTCTCGATCTAACTGCGTAGATTGCAGGGCTTCAGGGAAGTCATCACCATGTTGTGGAGGGCAGCTAGGGATGTGCTGTTACCAGTACCTGCATCCTGAGAATGAATTATACAAAAGGCTTTCAGAGGCCGAGAATGGAAATCTCTCCATTCTGTACTGAAATGTCACCCTACATAGTTCATTCAAGTCTGAATTGGGGCTTTTTAAAATTTATTCATTTTGTGGAGAAGGTAGGAGTGAGCTGCCTTCTTGAGCCACTGTGGTCCACCTTCTGTGGGTTGACCCACAATGCCATTAGGAAGGGGATTCCAGAAGTTTGACAGTAAAGGTATGGAAATATATTTCCAAGTTAGGATGGTGAGTGGATTGAAGTGTAACTTGAAGGTGGTGATGTTTCACTTATCTGCTGCCCTTGTCCTTCTAGATGGAAGAGGTCATGGGTTTGGAAGGTGCTGTCTGAGGATCTTTGATTAATTTTTGCAGTGCATCTTGTAGAAAGTACACACTGCTGCTACTGAACGTTGGTAGTGGAGGGAGTAGATGCTTGCAGATGTAATGCCAATCAAGTAGACTGCTTTGTCCTGGATGGTGTCAAACTTCTTAAGTGTTGTTGGGGCTGTAGTTATCGAGGCAAGTGGAGAGTACTCCCTCACACTCCTGATTTGTGCCTTATAGGTAATGGACAAGTGTTGGGGAGTCAGGAGGTGAGTTAATCCTCACCTCATACCTGCTCTTGTAGCCGCTGTGTTTATGACGTGAGTCCAGTTGAGTTTCTGGTCAATGATAACCCTCAGGATGTTAATAGTGGAGGATTCAGTGATAGTAACTTACATTGAAAGTCAAGGGACGGTGGTTAGATTGTCTCTTATTGGTGATGGTCATAACCTGGCGTTTATGTGGCGTGAATGTTATTTGCCACTTGTCAGCCCAAGCCTGGATATTGCCCAGAACTTGTTGCATTTGAACACGGACTCCTTCAGTATCTATGGAGTCGGGAATGGTGCTGAACATTGTGCAATCATCAGTAAACATCCCCACTTCTGACTTTGTGCTTGGCCCTGTGGCTTGAATCGAGGCCAGAAAGCTACCAACTGAGCCAAGGTAATGTTAAGATTTAGACTGTAAACTGGTTTAGGTAATGTTTTAGTAACACAAGAAACTTTTGATCTAGAAAATCAGCTTTCTGAACTGGAGATACGTTTGGCACAGACAGAGAGAATGCTGGACTCATTAGTAAAAGAACTAGATCCACTCACCAGCTGGTAAGTGATTTGCTGCCCTTCTGCTGTTTTTTTTAAAATATACTTTGTTTTTTCACACTAGATGTTGGTTTGATTTTCTTAAACATCCTTATTTGACAACCAGTATGTTAACCTACCTCAGCCTCTTGGAGTCTTTCAGTTGACTGTTCCATCTTCCATTGTTGTTTTTTGTGGCTTAGCCCCTTGGCATCTGCTTTCGTGGGTGCTCTCAGTTTCTATTCCTCCTAGTTACCTGTTGCATTTTGTTCTCACCAATCTCCAATGCCTTCCACATCTCTCAACATGTTTTCTTTGTCAGTATCCATTTGTATGTTTGCTGTACCCTACCAAAATTGCAGCTCTACACATATATGTTCGTCTGCTCTGCTGTTGTAAATTTGGACTATTGTTCTTTTCCCTATCTTCTCACACCACTTAGAGCCCCCCCACCCCCCAACCCAAAATGTGTTGTTTGCAAACAACTCCCATGGATGTCTCCTGGAGTTCTCTTACTTCATTTGTTTCTGCTTTGAAGAGTCTCTTTCTTGATTTTCAATTTGTTTTTGTTTCTATTTTCTCCACTTACCACCTTCCAATAAACTGCTGCCATGTTAAGAAGGCTGTACAGTTGGTGTCATAGGGCTCTTGTGGTGCAGTGGTAGTGTCGCTATTGCTGTACCAGAAGGTCCGGGTTTGAGTGCCACCTGTTGCAGAGTTGTTATAATGTGTCTCAACCGGTTTAATTTAAAAATATCTACAGTTGCTGTCATCACAACTAGAAACAACTGGCCAAAGTCAATGATTCATATGGAACCTGCTCATTGTGGAGAATGAAGAAGGGGTTCTCTAGGATTTCCATCATGTGCGCAATCCAATTAAATAGCTACCCAATTAATTTACATTTAACGGATTCACATTATGTTCTTCAAATTCCACTTTCTGACTTTATTTTTGTAAATTAAAATAAATAACAAGTTGCGTGTTGACTAAATACTGCTCTGGCTATTGAATAAGTTACATTTTATGCTCTGTGCATTGTACCTCTAGTTATTGGGAACATAGCACAGTACAGGATCGGAAAAGACTCTGCAGTCCTCCTGGCAGGTCCCACAGATAGTTATTAGGTAGGAAATTCTTAGTACTAAAACTGCTGTAAACTATCCACTTCGGGTTAGTATTAATCTCTAATTCTATAATCTATAATTCCATGTATGGATATCCTTTTTGTAAGCTGCTCTTGCCATCTTCTATCAGCCAGTTTTTTGTGAGCAGAGAGGATCACAATTTTATCCTGCTTTAAAATCTGCTTGTATAATAAGAATTTTGAAGACGTGGTATCATTTCTAACTTGGCCTCAATACCAGATCACTGAGATAGTTTAAATAGTTTATCTTCTGAATGGATTGATGTTTGTTAGCTTGAATTGGATATCTGTTGGAACTTGATACTAGGAGCTCCGATAAAAGAAAGAGTTGGGCAGCTGGGAACAGATGTAAATTATGGGTCTTTAGTGTAAATGGAGATTATCATAAATAACTTAACAACTTTCATACCTCCAACTGAATCTGTGTGTGAACCTATATGAACATATTCAATGTGTGCACCAGGCATATGAAAAGCACCTGGACTAGTACAGTGAACAAATATTACTATTTTTAATATTGTAACAAATTAAAATCATACTGATCCAGTGTTTGCTTAATGCAAAAGTGATGCAGGCATAAATCCTGTGAGCATTATAAAATTTATCCTCTCCTGTATATTACAAGAGTCAGTTGTGAGTGAGCAACAGAAATTTGGGACAGGTGAGGAGAAAGCACATGATAGTGTATGAAGACGACAAGTTGGAATGAGTAGTGGGGATGAGGAGAATGCAAGAGATCTAAGAGTTGAAATGAAACAGTGGTGGGGGGCAAGCAATAAAGTTGGGCTCGAGTGGATTTGACAGGCAATATGTTGGCAGCTTAGTTGCAGTTAAGGCAGGTAAAGGTATTGAAGACCAGGATTGTCTTTTCATTGTTGGTCTATGTCCTTTTACATGAAAATACAAAGGAAAGTTCAAATTGACATTTCACTGTTGCCTTTGTTGTGAATTTACTTAAGCCAAAGTAACAAAACTTTACCCTTTCTGTTTGGAACTAAGCTTACTGCAGGTAGAGATAAGAGCCAGTTGCTGTTTATTTGCAATGCCAATGCAGGACTATTATAATGAGCAGGTCATGCAGCATCTGAGCAGCAGGGGAATCGACATTTCGGGCAGGAACCCTTCAGTAAACGTTGATTCTCCTGCTCCCTGGATGCTGCTTGACCTGCCGTGCTTTTCCAGCACCAGACACTCTCGACTCTGATCTCCAGCATCTGCAGTTCTCACTTTCTCCTATTATAATGAGCAGCTAGTCTTAAATTATCATAAATTATTCAATTTTATGAATTATATTTAATATATTTATCTTGCAATAAGTTTTTGTTTAGAATTAACTGCTCCGACTTATTGCAGAAGATGCATATAGTTACAAATTTTGTTTGACCCACAATGAAGGATTGGAAACAATTCTTATAGTCTGGATTTAAATATTAATTTGTATTCGTGAACGATTGAACTGTTGCTTTCAAAAAGATTGCAGTACAGTCAGTTCTGCTGTAACACGGTAGTTCCATTCTTGTGCAATCCTGTTTTAAGAAAATTGTACAATAGCAGCATGATTTAAACTAATTGGGCCGGAATCACGTTATAACCAATATACGCTTTAAAACTTCGTACTTTAGAAACAGTGTCCCCAATTCGTCAATCGTGTTATGGCAAATTCATGTTAACAAAATGCGTGTTATAGCAGAACAAACTGTACTTTAAACACTAATTCTTGGCAATCCTTATTTTTGCAATTGAGTGCAACTTGAGAAATTGCAACTTGTATAGTGCTTAATTTGCAAAACAGGCGAAACAATGCTGAAGTGCTGTGCTGTCTAATACCTTGGACCCTGCTTAACTTCAGACTTTATTGCTTTACATTCAATTTAGTGTTGATGCTGTGGCCTCTGAGCAGAAGAATGAAATTATGACACAGCTTCAGCAATTAAGGCAGCTGATGAAAGAGAGACAGGCACCCAATATTGATGGTAAGATATTTGGTGATTCCATGTAAAGCACTGAGGTTTGTCCACTGTGTGCAGGAGAGTTTTCTGACAGTGTGTAGACAGGCCAACAAGGGGAGAGGCCACACCAAAGTTGGCCTGGCCAGGTGTTCGATGTGGAGGTAGGTGAGTACTTTGGTGATAGCGACCCACAATTCACTTTACTTTAGCGATGGAAAGGGCTAGATATACACCGGAGAGCAAGAGATACAGCTGGGGGAAAGGCAATTATGATGCGATTAGACACGATTTAGGATGCATAGGATGGGCACAATATAAATTTGGAACTTATTCAAGGATCAGTTATTGTGTGTCCTCGATAAGTATGTATCTGTCAGACGGGGAGGATGTTGTCGAGCGCAGGAGTTGTGGTTTACTAAGGAAGTTGAATCTCTTGTCAAGAGGAAGACGGTGGCTTAGGTTAGGATGAGATGTGAAGGCTCAGTGATGGTGATGGAGAGTTATAAAGTAGCCAGGAAAGACCAAAAGAAAGAGCTAAGACGAGCATGGAGGGGACATGAGAATTTGTTGGCGGCTAGGATCGGGGAAAACCCTAAAACTTTCTCTAGGTATATAAGGGATAAAAGAATGACTGGAGTAAGATTAGGGCCAATCAAGGACAGTAGTTGGAAGTTGTGCTTGGAGTCAGAGGAGATAGGGGAAGCACTAAATATTTTTCATCAGTTTTCACACTGGAAAAAGACAATGTTGGCGAGGAGAATACTGAGAAACAGACTACTAGATTAGATGGGATTGAGGATTCGCTTGTCTGTGTTGAGTCGGTCACCCGAGATAGAAATGGAAAGGTCTAGGAAGGGGAGGGAAGAGTCTGAGACAGTCCAGCTAAATTTGAGGTCGGGATGGAAGGTGTTAGTAAAGTTGATGAACTGTTCAACCTCCTTGTGGGAGCACGAGGCAGCGCCGATACAGTCATTGATGTAGCTGAGGAAAAGGTGGGGGGTGGTGCCAGTGTAGTTGCGGAAGATGGACTGTTCCACATATCCTACGAAGAGACAGGCATAGCTGGGGCCCATGCGGGTGCCCATGGCAACTCCTTTGACCCCACCACCAGGGATATATTTCCCTCCCCTCCCCTATCAGCGTTCCGCAAAGACCACTCCCTTCGTGACTCCCTCGTCAGGTCCACACCCCCCACCAACCCAACCTCCACTCCCGGCACCTTCCCCTGCAACCGCAGGAAATGTAAAACTTGCACCCACACCTCCTCCCTCACTTCCTTCCAAAGGCCCCAAGGGATCCTTCCATATCCGCCACAAGTTCACCTGTACCTCCACACACATCATCTATTGCATCCGCTGCACCCGATGTGGCCTCCTCTATATTGGGGAGACGGGCCGCTTACTTGCGGAACGCTTCAGAGAACACCTCTGGGACGCCCGGACCAACCAACCCAACCACCCCGTGGCTCAACACTTTAACTCTCCCTCCCACTCCACCGAGGACATGCAGGTCCTTGGACTCCTCCACCGGCAGAACATAACAACATGACGGCTGGAGGAGCGCCTCATCTTCCGCCTGGGAACCCTCCAACCACAAGGAATGAACTCAGATTTCTCCAGTTTCCTCATTTCCCCTCCCCCCCCCACCTTGTCTCAGTCGGTTCCCTCAACTCAGCACCGCCCTCCTAACCTGCAATCTTCTTCCTGACCTCTCCGCCCCCACCCCACTCCGGCCTATCACCTCACCTTGACCTCCTTCCACCTATCACATCTCCATCGCCCCTCCTCCAAGTCCCTCCTCACTACCTTTTATCTTAGCCTGCCTGGCACTCTCTCCTCATTCCTGATGAAGGGCTTATGCCCGAAACGTCGAATTTCCTGTTCCTTGGATGCTGCCTAACCTGCTGTGCTTTAACCAGCAACACATTTTCAGCTAGATGGGATTGAGGTTCACAAGGAGGAGGTGTTAGAAATTCTGGAAAGTATGAAAATAGATAAATCTCCTGGGCTGTATGGGATTTATCCTAGGATTCTCTGAGAAGCAAGGGGGAGATTGCTGAGCCTTTGGCTTTGATCTTTGTCATAACTGTCTATAGGAATAGTATTAGAAGACTGGAGGATAGCAAATGCCCCCTTGTTCAAAAGGGGAGTAGAGGCAACCCTGGTAATTACAGACCAGTGAGCCTTACTTGAGTTGTGAGTAAAGTGTTGGAAAAGGTTATAAGAGGATTTATAATCATCTCTATAGAAACAAGTTGATTAGGGATAGTCAACATGGTTTTATGAAGGATAGGTTGTGCCTCACAAACCTTACTGAGTTCTTTGAGAAGGTGACCAAACAGGTGGATGGGGGTAAAGCCATTGATATGGTGGAAATGGATTTCAGTAAAGCGTTTGATAAGGTTCCTCACTGTAGTAGCACAAAATACGGAGGCATGGGATTAAGGGCGATTTAGCGGTTTGGATCAGAAATTGATTTACTGAAAGAAGGCAGAGGATGGTGGTTGATGAGAAATGTTCATTCTTGAGTTCAGTTACTCGTGGTGTACCAAACAAGGATCTGTTTTGGGTCCACTGCTGTCTGTCATTTTTTTAAAAGACCTGGATGAGGGTGCAGAAGGATGGGTTAGCAAATTTGCAGACAACACTAAAGGCGGTCTAGTTGTGGAGAATGCAGAAGGATGTTGTAGGTTACAGAGGGACATGGATAAGCTGCAGAGCTGTATTGAGAGGTGGCAAGTGGAGTTTAATGCAGAAAAGTGTGAAGTGATTCACTTTGGAAAGAGTAACAGGAGTGCAGAGTATTGGGTGAATGGTAAAAATTTTGAGCACAGAGATCTTGGTGTCCATGTACATGGATCCTCAAAATTGCCACTCAGGTTGATAGGGTTGCTAAGAAGGCATACGGTGTGTTAGCGTTTGTTGGTAGAGGGATCGAGCTTCAGAGAAAAAAGTTGAGAGATGAATTGAGACATATAATCAGAGTTAGATCGAGTGGACAGTGAGAGCCTTTTTCCTAGGATAGAGATGGCTAGCATGAGGGGGCATAGCTTCGATTTGAGGAATGATAGATATAGGACAGATGTCAGAGATAGTTTCTTTACTCAGAGAGTAGTAGGGCCATGGAATGCACTGCCTGCAACTGTTGTAGACTCGCCAACTTTACGGGCATTTAAATTGTCATTGGATAGGCATATGGATGAGAATGGAATAGTGTAGGTCAGATGGGCTTCAGATTGGTTTCACAGGGCGGCACAACATCAAGGGCCAAAGGACCTTTCCTGCGCTGTATTGTTCTAAATTAATTAAAATGAACTAAAGTACATCACTACCTTAGATGTGACAGTGAGCTTCACTTTAATGCCTTGATCATGTTTTAGTTTGTTGGTTTTGCTTTTATATTTCTTCTTGAAACCCACCTCTTTGATCCAGTTTATGATCACCTGTCCTATCTCATTGTTGCCTAGTTTAAAATTCCTGAAGAAGGGCTCATGCCCAAAACATCGATTCTCCTGCTCCTTGGATGCTGCCTGACCTGCTGCGCTTTTCCAGCAACAATTTTCAGCTCTGATCTCCAGCATCTGCAGTCCTCACTTTCTCCTAGTTTAAAATTTCATCTGATATTGCACTTGAAGCACCTTAGTGAAACATTCTATGTCAAAGGCATTACATAAATTCAAGTTGTCCCCCAGAACATGATATTAATCTTTATATTTCTAAATGTGCATATACACAGAAGCTTAAAATATTATTTTGAGACAGTACTTGAGGATTTGAAGAGAACTTGGAAAATAATTTTACATGAAAATGTTTTAGTTTAATATAATTTCAACAAGTATTTCTGTTTAGAATATAATCTGCTTTCTCCCCAATTTAGAAAATGTAACACTCATCACTGAGGATGAAGAACATATCGAGGACATTGAGTCAAAGGCACAAATGTCTGAAGATCTGATCTCTGCAGAGAGTGAAGAAGACATGCTAGATGATGTTGACCCAATAATTGGCAAAGTACCATTATGTGACGAGGTTGAATTGAGTAGCATTTCCACAGCAGACGCTGAGAGTGATTTTGAAGTTGATGCAGATTTGCCAGAAACTCATGAACCCGTAGAGTTAAGAAGGCGCAATAAAATGAATGAGTTTGGGAAATAAATCGCTAATCATCCCTGTATATTCATACTTTATCCATTACTTGATTCACTTTGCTTATTGTGTGGTTTTATAGAAATATTATTTCCATGATACTTGTTACTATTTAAAACAGATTAAAATAGACATTGACCTAATATATTCAAAAGCATTGACACATCAGGAAATTGGTTTTAGTTAGTTAGAATTTACTTGTTCCATATAGTTATAATGACCTTGATTGTTTTTATATAAAAATCTTTGTGAAATTAACATGGAGCATTGCATTATTTGGAATCTTGATCTATCTAAACTCTTGTTCATAAACTGAATGTTTATTTAATTTGTGTGCAAATAATTTTCCTTTCTATCAAATACTGAACTCAACTCTGAAATGTTGTCATACTTTTGTAAGTAAGAGTGTTGTTGTATTTAAGGATATACACATTTGTGTTTTTACTGAAAAATTACACCCAAATTTTAATAAGTCTTAGGGAGGAAAAAAGTGCAAGAAAAAGACTACAAAATGTGTTTTTAGTGCTGATCTTTTAACCTGGTAAACTCAGTCTCAGCCTGCTGCCTTCCAGACAAGCTCTGACTTCACTTGCACTTGCTATCTAGCCTCACACTCTACATCAAAAACTGCTGAAAGTATACCTGCAAAAAGAATGAATAGATTAATTATTTGAATTTGATTCTTCTTCAGAACAGGAGTCAAAATTTAAATTGTTCGGGGTTAACAGACCAGAATCTGCTCCTCAATTCAACAAGATCTCTTACTAAATCATTCTCTTACTAAATCATTCACTTACTAATCATTCACATCAACTTCACCTTCCTGAAATATCACCAGATTTATTCCCCAACAATGCAACACATCTGTTGACCTATGTCTTGAATATACGTCCCATTATCTAAAGAAAGATGTACTAGCATTGAAAACAGTTCAGAGAGCTGACATGGTTGATCCCAGGTGTGAAGATCTTATAAGGACAGGTGGAGTAGGTTGGGCTTATATATATTGGAATTTAGGAGAATGAGGGGAGGCCTTATTGAAATATAAGATTCTTAGGATGCTTGACAGGGTAATTGTAGAAAGGTTGATTTCCCCTTGTAGGAGGGTCTAGGACAAGAGGGCATAATCTGAGTAAGGGGTCACCCATTTAATGCAAAGATGAGGATTTGTTTTTAAATCTGGATTTCTTCACTGCAGTGGGCTGTAGAGGGTGGGTTGTTAATTATATACAAAGCTGAGGTAGACATTATTAATCAACAAGGATATCACGGTTTATAGGGAGAAGGCTGGATAATGGAGTTGAAGGTTATCAGATCATCCATGATTACATTAAATAGAGGAGCAGCCTTGTTGGACCAAATGGACTATTTCTGATCCAACATCTTAGGCTTATCAAATACTTGGGAGAGAATTCCTGTGAAGAGATTTCTCCTCAGTCCTACATTGCTGTTCCTGCATCTGCCTCTTGTTGGTTGCCTGAACAGCATAAGTTAAAAATGACTCCCTTATTGTATTCTTTGAACAAATTTCTCATATCAGTCTTTCGCAATTTGGAGCCAACAGCAACTTCCATTTTTATAATGCCTTTAACATTAATACCTGGAAACTGATGACCACTTCTCCTTAAAAGGAAAAGGGTAGCAGATACATCAGAACACCAACACCACCTGCAAGTTCCTTTTCAAGCCCTCCACCATCCTGACTTGGAAATAAGAACTAGGGGCAGGAGGAGGCTGCCTGGCCCTTCGAGCCTGCTTCACCATCCAGTAAGATCATGGCTGATTTTTTTCTTGAACTCAGATCTACTTACTCGTGTTCTCACCATATACCTTAATTCCTTTATTGTTCAAAAAATGCCTATCTTAGCTTTAAGAATGTTTACTGAAGTAGCGTTAACTACTTCACTGGGCTGTGAATGTCTCCCCAATATAGAGGAGGCCACATCAGGGCAGTGGATGCAATAGATGATGTGTGTGGAGGTGCAGGTGACTTTGTGGTGGATATGGAAGGATCCCTTGGGGCCTTGGAGAGAAGTAAGGGAGGAGGTGTAGGCGCAAGTTTTGCATTTCTTGCTGTTGCAGGGGAAGGTGCCAGGAGTGGAGGTTGGGTTGGTGGGGGGTGTGGACCTGGCGAGGGAGACAGGCCGCCTACTTGCGGAACGTTTCAGCAAACACCTCTGGGACACCCGGACCAACCAACCCAACCACCCCGTGGCTCAATACTTCAACTCCCCCTCCCACTCCACCAAGGACATGCAGGTCCTTGGACTCCTCCATCGCCAGACCATAACAACACGATGGTTGGAGGAAGAGCGCCTCATCTTCTGCCTAGGAACCCTCCGACCACAAGGGATGAACTCAGATTTCTCCAGTTTCCTCATTTTGCCTCCCCCCCCACCTTGTCTCAGTCAAATCCCTCGAACTCAACACCGCCTTCCTAACCTGCAATCTTCTTCCTGACCTCTCTGCCCCCACCCCACTCCGGCCTATCACCCTCACCTTGACCTCCTTCCACCTATTGCATCTCCAACGCCCCTCCCCCAAGTCCCTCCTCCCTACCTTTTATCTTAGCCTGCTGGACACACTTTCCTCATTCCTGAAGAAGGGCTTATGCCCAAAATGTCGATTCTCCAGTTCCTTGGATGCTGCCTGATCTGCTGCGCTTTTCCAACAACACATTTTCAGCTCTGACCTCCAGTATCTGCAGTCCTCACTTTCTCCTTTAGAGGGATATGGGCCAAGTGGTGGCAAATGGGACTAGATTAATTTAGGATATCTTGTTGGCATGGATGAGTTGGACCAAAGGGTCTGTTTCCTTGCTGTACATCTCTATGACAATAACTGTGCCCTTTGGTTTTCAATTCTTTTATGAGGAGAGTGCTGATTCCTTAGTTGTTTGTCATCCAGAAATTTTTGACTCAAGCATCATAACTCAGTTGTCAGAGCACTGGCCTTGTCAATGAGTGATCATGTGTTGGTGCCTTTCTGGATTTATATAACTTCTAATTAAAAATAAATGTATTGGAGGAAAGTGAACATTAGAGCCCCTTGTGGTGATGTGGTAGTGTCCCTGTCACTGGATCAACAGTCTGGGTTCATGTCCAATCTGCTCCAGAGATGCCATTATGTTTAAGCAGGTTATATTATTTTCTTACTATTCAATTAGTACTTTTTGTGAATTGCTCTGTTGCCATTAAGATGAGAAGCTTTGACAAAATGTCTTTTTTTTTCCCCAGGAATGGTCAAGTTCTGTTCTACCAAATTATTATTTATACAACTGAATGTGATTTTTATTTTACGGCAGTCATCCTTTTCTGACTCAACTTACCAGCCACTATCTCCATTAACATAGATCTAATATTCCAGACATTGCAGCAGTTTATTAATACCTTGTAACGAAACTTACGCACAGTGGACGAATTCCTGCTCTAGGAATGTACATTAACCGGAGTCAATCACTGAGGAATGGCAAATGTTGCACAACTGAATGTAATTTTCATATGGTTTAATAATGTGTAGTCTAGGGGCCCTCTTGCTTTACAGTGATATTACTCCTATCCCTGAACCACGAGACCCAGGTTTAAATCCCACTGCCCCAGGGGTGTGTAATAACGACTCGGAACAGATTGTGTGGAAATATAGGTTTATTAAAAAATCCAGCCTTTCGCTACATTGCCTAATAGAGCAGTCATTAGAGAATTTTATGCAAAAAAGAAAGCCATTTAATCTTTGATCCAGCTCTCCAAATAAAATTTTGTTTGCATTCATGAAATGGAAGTAAATATCTAGCCTCTGTCCACTCTCCTGGAACAGCTCCTGACTCCATTCACAGGCAATCAATGCAGCAATTCAGGAGCTTGCACATGCGCGTGCTGGTCCCCGGAAGTGTGGACGGACGCTCGGGCGGTCGTTATGGCAACGCGGGGTGATTGACGGGAGGGAAGCCGCCAGGTGAGCCCTTGGCTAACGACAGGTGAGTGCGAGGGTGGACCAGACCAGACCAGGCCTGGCTCCACTTGACCAGGTAAGCTGGCACATCAGCTTGACCACCAAATTCCCTGAGCAGTTTCAGAGCTTTACGATGTTCGGTTCAATCTTTCAAAAGTCATTTTGTTCTTGCAAGTGAAAAATTCCAGTTAAACCGTTTGGAATGGCTTATTTTTACAGCTTTAAATGGATCTGGAAGTTAAAGGCAAAGGCACAACATCAAGGCACTCGACACGTCAGAAGTCTGCACAGGTAAAAGCCCAGCAGGTGTCTAGATCCGAGTTGTTTCTTTCCGACTCCCCGGAATAAAATATTTCCACATTAAAACTACTGTGGGGTCGCAATTTGTGTGGTCAGAGCTCGAGCTGACAGCTGGACAGTTTCTTGCCCCACTTTCATAAATCGGTGACTGGAAATTTTAAAACAAGCTTCTCGAGAGTACCCAACAGGCCTCTGAAGAGAGAAGCAACAACAATTTGTATTTACTTAGCATCTGGTAAAAAGCTTCACAGGACCATTGCCAGATTTAAAATGGTCACTTGGCCACATCAGGATATTTTGCAACTAAGAACATAAATGACTCTGGCCTAGCAGCATCTGAAAAGAAAGGAACAAAGTTAATGTTTTGAGTCCAATGTAATTCTTTTGGATCTAAAGGGAGATGCAAATATGATGAGCTTAATGTTATTGTAAATGGCAGGAAGGTCAATCAGAATAAATAGGAATTTTTGAGGCAGGAGAGACTAAATAAAGGCAGAGCAAAGAGGAACAGTTATAGTTGTACTGAAGGAGCAAAAATTGATCCAAAGTAAGTATTAATGGCAGAATACATAATGTGGGGAGACAGGAGGTGAGTGGTATTGTCACTGGATTAGTAATTCTGAGACCCAAACTAATATTCTGGGGTCATAGGTTCAAATCCTGCCATGGCATAAAACATATAACAATACAGCGCAGTACAGGCCATTCGGCTCTCGATGTTGTGCTAACCTTTTATCCTACTCAAATCAGACTAACCCATATATACCTTTCATTGTACTATCTTTCATGTGCCTATCCAAGAGTCACTGAAATGTCCCTAATGTATCTGACTCTACTACCATTGCTGGCAGTGCATTCCATGCACTCACCACTCTCTGTGTAAAGAAACTGCCTCTGACATCTCTAAACTTTTCTCCAATCACCTTAAAATTATGCCTCCAAAATTAGGAAAATTTTAATTCAATAACATGTTGGAATTTAAAACCCATGTCAATGGCTATTGTGTCATTTAAAAAAAATCTGGTTGACTAATGTCCTCCAGGGAAAGAAATAGAACCTAGAACTGTACAGCACAAGAATGGGCCCTTCGGCCCATAATGTTGTGCCGAACAGAATGCCAAATTAAACTAATCCCTTCTGCCTGTCCTTGGTCCATATCCTTTCATTCTGTGCATATTCATGTGTTTATTGTAAAAGTCTCTTGAACGATCTCTTGTATCTGCCTCCACCACCATCTCTGGCAGCATGTTTCATACTCCTATCACTCTGTGTTTAAAAAAAACTTGCCCCTCATATCTCCTTTGAACTTTCTCCCTCTCACCTTAAATGCATTTCACCTAGTTTTTGACATTTTAACTCTTGGGGGAAAAAGATTCTGACAGTCACCCCAACATGTGCATCTCATAATTTTTATAGACTTTTATCATGTCTTCTCTCAGCCTTTGCCGCTTCAGAGAAAACAACCTGAGTTTTTCTCGCTTATCCTTATAATTCATACCCTCTAATCCAGGCAGCATCCTGGTAAGCCTTTTCTGCACCCTCTCCAAAGCCTCTTCCTGTAATGTGGCAACCAGAATTGAACGCAGTACTGCAAGTGTGGCCTAACCAAAGTCTTATAAAGCTGCAACATGACATCTTGATTGTTGCACTCAATTCCTTTACCAATAAAGGCAAGGATGCCATATGCCTACTTCACCACCCCATCTACTTGCATGGCCACTTCTAGGGAGCTATGGACTTGAACTCCAAGATCCCTCTGTACATCAGTACTGTGCAGTGTCCTGTCATAACTCTATACTTTTCCTTAACATTTGATTTCCCAAAGTGCAGCACCTCACACTTACACAGATTAAACTCCATCTGCTATGTCTTTGCTGATATATGCAACTGATCTATATCGTGCTGTACCCTTTGACAACCTTCTATATGGATAGTGTATTTCCTCTCTTTAATAACAACATTAGCTACTTGCCAGTTCTCTGGGATCTCTCCAAAGGCTAATGAGGATACAAAGATCTTGATAAGGGCCCCAGTAATCTCTTACCTCTTTCAATAACCTGGGGTAGATACCATCGAGTCCTGGGGACTTATCCACCTTAATGCCCTTCTAGAGACCATTCTATTCTTGATCTCAAAATCGGTCATTCTTATTTACACTGGTCTCAATATGACTCCAGACCAATAGCAATGCGGTTGAACCTGAAGTGGCATGTGAAATGGCAAATGACTGAGCAAGTGTTCCAGTTTATAGGCCAATTAGGAACAAGAAATGCATTCTGGCCGAAGCAATGACCCCGCATCCTATAAAATGAATTAAAAGAAGAACTTCTCTATCCTTTCAGGAAAGCCTGAAGGCAGTAATATGAAAATAAGTTACAGTCTGGCACTTGACAGAAGGAAACAAAGTAGGAAACTGATTTCATGATCTGAAGTTGAACTTAATGCTGAGTCCAGAAAGCTTTGAAGTATCAGAAAGCTGATGAGATGCTGTTCATCAAGCTATTATTAGGCTTCTGTGGAAAACTGTAGTATGCTTAGGAAAGAAGTGTGATGGTGTACTAAAACAGCAAATGACTGAAGTCCAGTATCATGCTTGAAACTGAACGGAGGTGTATTACAAAATATTCTGCATTTAGTGTTGAAGTGTACAGCAGACAGCTCTGTGAGCAATGAATACACAATACAAAACTAAAAAAGTACAAGCAAAGCACTGCTTCACCTGGAAGGAGTGTCTGGCTCCTTGGACAATGAGGAAAGAGGAGATGTTATTCCTCCTGTGATTCTATGGGAGAAGGAGCTAGTAAGTCAGGTGATCAAAGGCTTTGTCAAAAAGACAGATTTTAAAGGGGTAAGAGTAACAAAAATTAGGAAGGGAGTTTCAGAAGTTAGAGTCTAACCAGCTTGTGTTTGACCATCTATGATGGGGTGAGAGGAATTGAGTATTATGCCAGCACTTATTCCTCACCTAACAATACTAAAATAGATTATTTGCCAATTGTCTTGTTCATTTGACTGGCTGTAACATGTTTTAGAGACATACTTTTTTTGAAAAAAAAATCCTATCCCAAGAGACCATAGATTCAAAGTAAATTTTGGGTATTGAAGAATGAGATAGATGCTTCAGATATTAAGGGGTATGGAGTAGAGCAATGGGTTTAAAATCAAAAATACAGAAATCGCCATGGACAAAAAAATTGGAGTGTACTCAATGGGTCAATCCCATTTCTGAGATTTTGTGAAATAAAGTAACACAAAATTAAACTTTGTTGGTTAGTATTAGCTTTATAATTGAAAACAAAAACAATAGCGAGCAATGGAGTAATATTTGACCATTAAGGGAAGGTGATGGTCTAGTGGTATTATTGTCAGACTATTAATTCAGAGAGCTAGGTAATATTCTGGGGACTCGGGTTCAAATCCCACCATTGCAAATTTTAAAAATCTGGAATTAAGAATCTACTAATGACCATGAAACCACTGTCAATTATTGGAAAAATCAATTAATTTGAAAGAAATCTGTCGTCCTCGCCTGGTCTGTCCTAAATGTGAGGAGAAAGTGAGGACTGCAAATGCTAGAGATCAAAGTCAAGAGTGTGTTGCTAGAAAAGCACAGCAGGTCAGGCAGCATCCGAGGAGCAGGAGAATGGATGTTTCGGGCATAAGCCCTTCAGGTATCAAGCTTATGCCGGAAGCGTCGATTTTCCTGCTCCTCGGAAGCTGCCTGACCTGCTGTGCTTTTCCAGTAACACACCCTCGACTCTGTCCTGCATGTGACTGTAGCCCCAAAGCAATGTGGTTTACAGTCATGTGCCCTCTTAAGTGGCCTTGCAAGCCATTCAGTTATAACAATCTCTACAAAGTGTATTAGGAATGAAACTAGACGGATCACCTGACAACAACCTGAAAAGGCTATGGCAGATATACCCCTGTCAACCCTGCAAACTTCTCTTTACTAACGTCTGGGGCTAGTGCCAAAATTGGGAGAGCTGTCTCACAGACTAGTCAAGCAACAGTCTGACATGGGTTATACTCATGGAATCATACCTTACAGACAATGTCCCAGACAGCACCATCACTATTCCTGGATATGTCTTATCCAACTGGCAGGACAGCCCCAGCAGAGTTGATGGCACAGTGGTATACAGTTGGGAGGAAGTTGCCCTAGGAGTCCTCAACATTGACTCTGGACCCAGTGAAGTCTCATAGCTTCAGGTTAAACGTGGACAAGGAATCTCCTGCTGATTACCACATACTGTCCTCCCTTGGCTGATGAATTAGTACTCCTCCATGTTGAACAATACTTGGAGGAATCACTGAGGATGGCAAGGATGCAAAATGTACTCTGGGTGGGGATTTCAGTGTCCACTGCCAAGAGTGGCTTGGCAGCAGTATTACTGATCGAGCTGATCGTTCCCTAAAAGACATAGTTGCTAGACTAGGCCTGTGGCAGGTAATGAGGGAACCAGCAAGAGGGTGAAACATACTTGACCTCATCTTTACCAATCTCCCAGCTGTAGATGCATCTGTCCATGACAGGATCAGGAAGAGCGACCACTGCACAATCCTTGTGGAGATGAAGTCCTGCCTTCACATTGAGAATAACCTCCATAGTGTTGTGGGGCACTCTCATTATTTCAAATGGGACAGACATTACACAGATCTAGCAACTTAAGACTGGGCATTCATGAGGCATTGTGGAGCATCAACAGCAGCAGAATTGTACTCCGCACAATCTATAACCTCACAGCCTGACATATCCCTCAATCAACTATAACCATTAGGCCAGGGGATCACCTCTGGTTCAATGGAGAGTGCCAGGAACAGCACCAGGCACACCTGAAGATGAGGTGTTAACCTAGTGAAGGCACCAAACAGGACTTCTCGGATATCAAACAGCAATAAGCAGCAAGCAACAGATCAGATCTAAGTTCTGCAGTCCTGTCACATCCAGTCGTGAATGGTAGTGAATGATTAAACTGGAGGAGGAGGTAGCACCACAAATATCCCCATCCTTGATGATGAAAGAGCCCAGCACATCAGTGCTCAGGATGGGGCTGAAGCTTCTGCAACAATCTTCAGCCAGAAGCGCTGAGTGGATGATCCATCTTGACCTCCTCCAGTGGTCCAGAGCATTACAGATGCCAGTCTTCAGTTAATTTGATTCACTGCACATGATATCAAGAAACATTTGGAGACACTGGATACTGCAAAGACTTTTGGCCCAAACAACATTCTGGCAATACCATTGAAGACTTGAGGTCCAAAACTTGCTGCTCCCCCAGTACAGTTACAGCACTGGTGTCTCCCCGGCAATGTGGAAAATTGCCCAAGTATGTCCTCTACGTAAAAAGCAGGACAAATCCAACTTGGCCAATTAACATTCTGTCAATTTGCTCTCGACCATCAGTAAAGTAATATCAAGCAGCACCTACTGAGCAATAATCTGCTCAGTGAAACCAAGTTTGGGTACCACCAGGGCCATTCTGTTCTGACCTCAAACAGGACAAGAGAGTTGAATTCCAGAGGTGAGGTCAGAGTGACTCCTCTTGTCATCAAGGTTGCATTTGACTAAGTGTGGCATCATGGAGCATTAGTAAAACTGGAATCAGTTCATTTCAGGGGGAAATCTGTGCTGGCAGGAGTCATAGCTGACACATAGGAATGGGGTCGTGGTTGTTGGAGGTCAGTCATCTCAGCTCCAGGAAATTTTTGCAGGAGTTCAATAGGGTAATGTCCTAGGCCCAACCATCATCAGCTGCTTCATCAATGACCATCCCTCATAAGGTCAGAAGTGGGAATGTAGCCAATGATTGCACTATGTTCAGTACCATTCATGACTCCTTAGATACTGAAGCAGTCCATGTCCAAATACCACAATATCCAGACTTGGGCTGATAAGTAGCAAGTAACATTCGTGCCACACAAATGCCAGGCTATGAACATCATCAATAAGAGACAATCTAACCAGCACTCCTTGACATTCAATGGTGTTACTATCACTGAATCCCCCACTATCAACATCCTGGGGTTATCATGGACCAGAAACTCAAGTGGACTCACATCATAAACATAATGGCTACAAAAGCAGGCCAGACTCTAGAAGTACTGTGGCGAGTAACACACACCTCCTGACTCCCCAAAGCCATTCCACCATCTACAAGGCACAAGTCAGGAGTGTGATGGAATACTCTTGCCTGGATGGGTGTACCTCCAACAACACTCAAGAAGCTTGACTCCTTCCAGGACAAAGTAGCCCATTTGATTGGGACTACATCTACAGGCATCCACTCCCTCTACCGCCAACACTCAGTAGCAGCAGTGTGTACTACTATAAGATGTACTGCAGAAATTCACCAAAGATCCTTCGACAGCACCTTCCAAACCCATGACTACTTCCATTTGGAAGGTCAAGGGCAGCAGATATACTGGATCACTACCACATTCAAGTTCCCTTCCAAGCCACTCACCATCCTGGCTTGGAAATATATTGCTATTCCTTCACTGTTGCTAAGTCACAATCCTGGAATTCCCTCCCTAATGGCATGATGGGGTCACCGCACAGGAGATGGATCACAGCAGTTAAAGAAGGCAGCACACCACCTCTTTCTCAAGGGCAACTAGGGACTGGGAATAAATGCTGGTCTAGCCAGCGATGCCCACATCCTACAAATGTATATTTAAAAAATTGCTGCCACCATGAGAAGAACCCTTTTTACCCCGCTCTCTGTTTTCAGCCAGACAGCCAAAAAGTGTCTTAACTATTAATTCAATTGCTCTGTCATTTTAATCTTTGAGAATGTAGAAAGATATAACTGGTGCTTAAAGATTAAAATTGTGCTTGCTGTTTAAATTATTTAAAAAATCAAACTGTTCAAAGATAAGACCATACGACATAGGAGCAGAAATTAGACCATTCAGGACGGATGCATGGCAGATGCAGTTTAATGTGGAAAAATGTGTGGTTATCCACTTTGGTGGCATGAACAGGAAGGCAGATTACTACCTAAATGGAGTCAAGTTAGGTAAAGGTGCAGTACAGAGAGATCCTGGGGTGTTTTTGCACATCAGTCAATGAAAGCAAGCATGCAGGTACAGCAGGCAGTGAAGAAAGCTAATAGCATGCTGGCCTTCATAACAAGAGGAATTGAGTATAGAAACAAAGAGTTCCTTCTGCAGGTGTACAGGGCCCTAGTGAGACTGCACCTAGAGTATTGTGCGCAGTTTTGGTCTCCAAATTTGAGGAAAGACATTCTGGCTATTGAGGGAGTGCAGCGTAGGTTCACGAGGTCAGTTCCCGGAAAGGCGGGATTATCTTATGCTGAAAGGTTGGAACGACTGGGCTGTATATACTTGAGCTTAGAAGGCTGACAGGGGATCTGATTGAGACATATAAGATTATTAAAGGATTGGACACTCTGAAGACAGGAAAACAGAGTTGAGGAGAAACTTCTTCACCCAGAGAGCAGTGGGTGTATGGAATGCTCTGTCCCAGAAGGCTGTGGAGGCCAAGTCTCTGAATACTTTCAAGAAAGAGTTGGATAGAGCTCTTAAGGATAGTGGAATCAAGGGTTATGTGGATAAGGCAGGAACAGGATACTGATTGAGTATGATCAGCCATGATCATAAGAATGGTGGTGCTGGCTCGAAGGGCAGAATGGCCTATTCCTGCATCTATTGTCTATTATCAAGTCTGCTAAGCCATTCAATCATGGCTGATAAATTTCTCAATTCCATTCTCTCACTTTCTACCTGTAATCCTTGATACTCAGGAACTTATCTATCTCAGTCTTAATATACTCAATGACTTGTCCTCCACAGCCTCTCTGTCTGAAGATGTTTTTCCTTGTCTCCATTCTATAAAGTCTTCCTTTTGTTCTAAGGCCATGCCCTCGGGTCCTAGTCTCTTCTGCCAATGGAGACATCTTCCCAACATTCACATTGTCCAGCAATTCATTATTCTGTATGCTTCAATTAGATCCCCCCACATCCTTCTAAACTCCAATAAGTATACGAAACCAGACTCCTTTAAATGTTCCTCATATGTTAAGCTTTTCATTCGTAGGACCATTCTTGTGAACCTCCTTTGAACATGTTACAGGGCCAGTACATCCTTCCTGAGATATGGGGCCCAAAACCGCGCACAATACTCCAAATGTGGTCTGGCCAAAGCCTTATAGAGCCTCAGAAGTACATGCTTGCTTTTACTTTCAAGTCCTCTGAAAATAAATGCCATTGTTGCATTTGCCTTCCTAATTACTCAATGTGCAAGTTTACCTTGACAGAATCCTGGACTAGAACTCCCCGAGTCAATTTGCACTTCAGACTTCTGAATTTTCTCCCCATTTAGAAAATAGTCCATGTCTCTAGTCTTCCTACCAAGGTGCATGACCTCACACCTTCCCACATTGAACTCCATCTGTCATTTCTTTGCCCACTCTCCTAACCTGTCTAAATCCTTCTGCAGCCTCTCCACATCTTCAGTGCTACCAGTCCCTCTACCTATTTTTGTACCATTTGCACATTTAGCCCCAAGATACATCACAAATGTATAAAGTGTAAAGTTGTGGTCCCAACAATGAGCATTACAGAACACCACTTGTCATCGGCTGCCATTCTGAGAAGGACCCTTTTATCCCCACTCTCTGCTTTCTGCCAAACAGCCAAGCTTCTATCATTGCTCGCACCTTTGCCTCTGACACCATGGGATTTTGTCTTACTCAGTAGCCTCCTGTGTGGCACCTTGTCAAAGGCCTTCTTGAAGTCCAGATTGATAACATCCATTGGATCTCCTTAGTCTAATCTGGCCATTACTTCCTCAAAGAATTCTAGCAGATTTGTCAGGCATAACCTACCCTTGATTAAACCATGCTGACTTTGTGCCCTATTTTACCATACACTTCCAAGTATTCAGGAATCTTTTCCTTCACAATGGATTCCAGGATCTTACCCATGATGGAGGTTAGCCTAATTGGTCTGTAATTTTCTGTCTTTTGCCTTACTCCCTTTTGAAATGGGGGTGTCATGTTAGCCATTTTCCAGTCTTCTGGGACCCTCTCTGATTCTAGCGATTCCTGAAAGATTACCACTAATGCCTCCACTATCGCTTCAGCTATCTCTCTTAGATCTCTGGGGTGTCGTCCATCTGGTCCAGGTGATTTATCCAGCTTCAGAGAATTTAATTTTTGTAGCACTTTCTCCTTGCTGATGACTACCAAATCAGCTCTGTCCCCTCACTCTCTTGAACGTTTGGGATATTCGTGTCTTCCACTGTGAAGACTGACGTGAAGTAATTATTCAGTTCTTCAGCCATTTCCTTGTTCCCACTATCATCTCTCCAGTATCATTTTCGAGCAGCACAATGTCTTTTGCCTCTCATTTGCCTTTTATATATCTAAAGAAACTCTTACAGTCTTCCTTTATATCAATCTCATATTTAATCTTTTCCCCTCTAATTTATTTTTTTAACCCATCTGTTGGCCTTTGTAAGCTTCCCAATCCTCTGGTTTCCCTCTGCCCTTAGCCACATTATATACTTTCTCTATTACACACCTCTGGAGCAGATGAGACTTGAACTGGGCCACTTGGTCCAGAGATAGGGACTCTGTGCTGCAAAGACCCCAATGTTTTATTGGATATTATTAATGGACTTGTCCAGAGATGCTGTTACACATCTCTGGAACACATGGGAATTGAACTCAGGCCTTTAGGCTCAGAGGTATAGACATATCACCATACCACAAGATCTCCTACCTTTTTAATAATTTTTTTATATTATATTTTTGAATCAACCTATTTGTAGCAGGTGGGCCTTGAACCCAAGTTCATGGCTCAGAAATAGGGAATCTACCATTTGCCACCATCTCCCCTTAAAATAATGAAGGAAGAGGGTAGTTTTATGAAACAACCTGTTATGATGCATCTCTGCAGCAAATTGGACTTGAACCCAAACCTTCTGGCTCAGATGCAGGAACACTACCACTGTGTTATTAGGAGCCTTACATTTTTTAATTTAGGCCAGAATCATTTTCCGCAGTTTCAGTTACCCGTGGTTTACTGCGGCCGGAACATATTATAGGGAACCTTCCAGAACCAGGAACCAGGGGGCTGGTATATTTCCCATTGAAATGAATGGGTTCGCTCCTATCCATGGTTTCGGGCTTCCGCAGTAGGTCCTGAAACGTATCCCCCACGGGTACTGGGGGACTGCTGTACTGCTAACTCTTCACACCTGCTGGTGCTTAATTTTTCTTACTGCTGCTGCATCACTAACTGCCTGCTTTCAGATCACTTTCAGTCTATCCAGTACTGCAGTTTGCTAAGTTATTACATTAATTGCTAAGCTTTTGTTCTCTTTGCTATCTCATAAATATTTTTGCATCAACTTATTCAGAGTTTCGGGATCAGGTGGGACTTAAACCCTAATGGTATGGTGATACTGTCCTTTCCTCTAAGCCAGAAGACCTGGGTTCAAATTCCATCTGCTCCAGAGGTATGCAATAACATCTTTGAACAGGTTGATTAGAAAATATCTGCTCTTTATTAATAAGGGATCTTCTGGTGCAATAGTACCATCTCTAGAAGGCTGGGCTCAAATCCGACCTACTCCAGAGGTGCATCATACATCTTTTCTGAACAGGCTGGTTAGAAAATATCTAAAGGCAGAAAGTGTAAGTGAAACGCAGCCGGCTTGGCATCATC
This sequence comes from Hemiscyllium ocellatum, assembly GCF_020745735.1. Classification (NCBI taxonomy): domain Eukaryota; kingdom Metazoa; phylum Chordata; class Chondrichthyes; order Orectolobiformes; family Hemiscylliidae; genus Hemiscyllium; species Hemiscyllium ocellatum. Next base: position 16,361,003 of record NC_083419.1, on the reverse strand, counting down.
AATATGAAGACACTTAACATTTTGAGTCCAGTTTGACTCTTGTTTTGAACACAGATTAATTTATGTAGACTGATAATGGCATTTTAGCTACCATGAATTGGTAATAATTGTTTTTATAAATTACCTTTTCTACGCAGGGTTGGAGGATACATTCAAGTGATGCATATGGCCCTCGTCCTGATGAGTAAGTATTCATTCTCCAATTTACTTTATATTATGTTTATAGCTGGATCATAAGTTATAATAAAAGTTGATTTTTAACTTTTGCAGATAAGGCTTTTCATCTTCATTTCCCTTTTAGGTGAGATGTTAAAACTGTTACATGTTGTTTTCCTTGCTTTCCTCTTAACAGTTGATAAGAAGTGAAGGTTGGGGGTTCCAACACTAGAAGGCGGCACGGTGGCACAGTGGTTAGCACTGCTGCCTCACAGCGCCAGGGACCTGGGTTCAATTCCCGCCTCAGGCGGCTGACTGTGTGGAGTTTGCACGTTCTCCCCGTGTCTGCGTGGGTTTCCTCCGGGTGCTCCGGTTTCCTCCCACAGTCCAAAGATGTGCGGGTTAGGTGAATTGGCCATGCTAAATTGCCCGTAGTGTTAGGTAAGGGGTATATGTATGGGTGGGTTGCGCTTCGGCGGGTCGGTGTGGACTTGTTGGGCCGAAGGGCCTGTTTCCACACTGTAAGTAATCTAATCTAAAAAAAAAGGCATAGTTTTAAGGTGACAGGGGAAAGATTTAAGAAATACCTGAGGAGTAACTTTTTAATGTAGATGATGATACATGTACGGAATGAGCTGCCAGGAGATGTGATGGAGGCTGGTACAATTACAACATTTAAAATGCAGCTGGATGGGTCCATGACTAGCAAGGGTTTAGAGGGAAATGGGCCAAATGCTGGCAAAATGGGACTCGGCGAGATTGGGATGTCTGTCTGTTTGGCGTGGACAAGTTGAACTGGTGGTCTGTTTTTGTGCTGTATGGCTTTGTGATGCTTTGGTACATACAAAAAGGACAGTTTTATCTGCTCATTAAAGGCAGTTGTTGGTGTCACACTCTCATTGAGTCATTCAGTCTTTTGAGACTGACTGGTTGTTCTGTCTGAATTATTTCTGAGTTTCGTCATATCTTTTGATACTCGGGATATCTGCTTTGAATTTTTTAGGCATATTAAGCATTAATCTCTTGGACTCTCGTGTACTCTCGCTTTCTTCAGCCATCTCTTTTCTTTCATCCTTTCCCTGAAAATGCTATGCCAAAGGGGTAAGCTTTAAAGTAAATAGGCTGAAACATATGCATTAATTTTTTTTTATTTCTGCAGCCCCTATGAGGTTTATGCCACTGCACTACAATGTTTATGATCTACAATAAGCCATCAATGTCACACATGGGGAATTTATGTGTGTATTTTATATTAACTCTAGTGTCATTGGCAAATCTAACATTTATTGGCCATAACTGCCTGACCCTTGGCATTCTTCACATGGATTCGCTACAGTCTGTGTGGCAAAGCTGCTCACACAATCTTGCAAGGGCAAGGAACATTTACAGAACATAAAACAGCAGTTCTGGGATATTGACCCAGTGATAATTGAGATACTGTACATTCCAAGTTGGAACGCTATGTGACTTGGAAGGGAGCTCGGTGGTGTTTTCATGTTGCCCTTATATTTCAAGGTGGTTGAAGACATTATTAAGAATTGAAAAAGCCATGGCAAATCATGTAGTGCAGCTGATATGTATTGTACATTGCAACCGCATTATGCTTGTGGTAGAGGGAGCAAAGATTTTTACAAGGTGTTGAGATGCCCCCTGATTTGTATGGTAATTCCCCCCATTGAAAATTACAATAAGATTTTCTTCATTTCAGTGTCCCCGCATTAGACTTGAGGAGACTTGGTGATTCAGATGGTGAGGTAAACTCTGACTCATATTCTAAAATTGAATTTTTGAAATGCCATTGTGACTTTGAAACAGATTAAAAGTCTGGAATGAGATTTTGTTCTAAAAATTTGCCCAAATAGGGATTGATTTTTAGAGCTCCAGTTCCAGATTCGAAATTCAGAATTTGCTTGATATTTAAAGAAAGCTGGCTTCTGAACTATATCTTTTCCTGATGTTCTGCAGTGGAGAAGCCCGAACACCATAAAGAAATTGAGAATATATTGCTGCTCTGGAAATTTTGCTAGAATAATCTCCCCTTTTTGCTTTTCTTACATATTTTTGCAACGTTCTGCATTTTTCCTAACCTGAACATCATGATTTGTACAGCTGCTGCATGCTCTTGGGCCTGTTTTCATATTGCAACAGTCTGTGGGTACTGGTGTTTTAATCCATAGGCATCAATGTCCCACTCATGCACTGGAGGCTTTTAATATTCCTGTTTATAAAAAGAAAATAACTAATTTTAATGATGCATCTGAAATCTCCTTCAACAGTGATTTATAGCATAGAATACACATTCTTTGAAAGGATGCTCCTGTGAATTGCCTCAGGGAATGTTCTACTATGTTAAAGATATATTGGAGGGAATTAAAAGGTTTAAATAGAGCTTTATGAGCTATTTGCCATTTAGCCCATATATCCAACAAATTGCATTAGTATAAACTCTGCATGATAATTGCTATTTGACCATGTAAATGCTCAACTTAATTGAGATTGCTGTTGATTCACACCTATACCAATTCTTCCTTGCAGAATGATTTATCTTATACACCTGTGATGAAAGAACATCCTCGCTTAGCGTCTCCGGATTCTACCTCGACAGTTAGCTGGGGTACACCCTTTCCAGCTCTGTTTCCCCATCGCCGCACCTACCGTGAGGTCTGTTTATGATGTGAATGGCTGACTATTGATCAGAGAGTGCACATCCCATGATGGTTTTTATTTTATCACGTACAAGATGTAATAGAATTGTAATAACATGCAGCACTGTTATAATTCCAGCTAATGGTAGTATTATCAAGTCAGATCCCAGAGTGAAACATGGCTCATTTGATAATAAACTTCATTTTTGTAAATTGTTTATTGTATCTGAATGCACGTTATATAAAGAATAAGGTAAATGAGCTTGTGGCACAGATCAAAATTGGCAGGTATGACATGGTGGGCATCACGGAGACATGGCTGGAAGGAGATCAGGATTGGGAGCTGAATATTCAAGGATATACATCCTATCGAAAAGGTAGGCAGGTGGATAGAGGGGTTGCCCTATTAGTAAGAAATGAAATTAAATCAATAGTAAGAAATGAAGTAGGATCAGATAGTGTAGAATCTGTGTGGATAGAATTGACAAACTGTAAAGGTAAAAAGCTTTTGGAGTCACGTAGAGGCCTGTAAACAGTAGTCAGGAGCTGGGGCACGAGATACACCAGGCGATAGAAAACATGTGTAGGAAAGGCAAAGTTACAGTGACCATGGGGAATTTCAATACGCAGGTGGACTGGGAAAATCAGGTTGGTAGTGGTTCACAAGAAAAGGAATTTGTGGGATGAACACAAGATGGCTTTTTGAAGCAGCTTGTGCTGGAGCCCACTGAGGAACAGGCAATTCTGGATTTAGTGTTGTGCAATGAGGCAGACTTAATACGGGACCTTAAAGTCAGGGAACACTTAAGAGGCAGTGATCATAACATGATTGAATTTACTCTGCAATTTGACAGAGAGAAAATTGAATCAAAGGTAATGGTATTTCAGCTGAATAAAGACAAATGCAGAGGCACGAGGGAGGAACTGGGTTGAATTGACTGGGAGACGAGCCTACCAGGAAAGACATTGGAACAACAAAGGCAGGAGGTTCTGCGAGTAATTCAGAAGACACAGCAGAGATTCACCCGAGGAAAAAGAAGCATGGTACAGGGAGAATGAGGTGACCACAGCTGACTAGGGAAGTCAGGGGTAGCACAAAAGCAAGAGAAAGCATACAATGCAGGGAAGAACAGTGGGAAACTGGAGGATTGGGAAGCTTACAAAGAGCAACAGAGGGCAACAAAAAAGAAATAAGGAAGGAGAAGATCAAATATGAGGGTAAGCTAGCCAGTAGTATAAAGGAAGTCTTTGAGGTTCTTTAGAGAAATAATGGGCAGAAGAGTAGCAAAAGAGGATATTGGGCCACTGAAAAATGGCGTAGGAAAGATAGTAGTGGGGAACAAAGAAATGGCTGAGGAACTGAATAATTACTTTGCGTCAGCCTTCACAGCAGAAGACACAAATAATATCCCAAAAATTCAAGAATGTGAGGGGGCAGAGCTGAGTATGGTGACCATAACCAAAGAGAAGATGCTAGAAAAACTGAATAGCCTGAAGGTGGATAAATCATCTGAACTGTGTTGGTTGGCTCTGAACTTCCCTCCAAAATGATCAAGCTACAAACTACTCAATTGCAGCAGAAATTAATATGATGGATTAAGTTGGCAGTTCACCACCATCTTTTCAAGTGTAGTTGGCCTGGGCAATAAATGTTGGACTCTCCAGCAATGCCCACATCCTGAATGAAATTAATAATTAACAAAATAAATCATGTATATTTTCACATTCCCTTCCAAGTGTGGATGTCACAGAAATCAGTATAATTCTATGACCTATATGTTGGTTATATTCTCTTATATTTTTAATTGTAACATGTGACAGACAATTCGCACATAGAAATCTCCTACAAACAGCAATATATTAAAGATAGACAGATAATTCTTCTTCTTAGTGATGTTGATTGAGAGAAAAATATTAGCTAGGAATTGGCGACTACTCCCCTGCCCATGTTCAAAATTATGCCAAGGAATCTTTTGCATACACCTCTGGGGTAGATGGGATTACTGTGTAAAGTCTCATCCTTAACGCAATACTTCAGCTGTCAGTGCAGCAACTGTCACAGCAGCCACAGTGTTTTGCAAAGAATTTATACTACCCTTTGAGCAGAGGGATTAATGATTCCTGATTTTAGTCCTGGTCCTTATTACTTCTGCCTGGATATCTTTCTAAAAAGACTATTTTAACTGATCTGATTGCATTCAGCCATGTCCAGTAGAAGAGATGACCATACCCGAGAACCTGCCTGCACCTTCAGAGAGTTACAAGTTGAAATATCAACAGTACGAGGAGGAAATGAAGATGAATTACAAGGAACACAGCCAACAAAAAATCCAGAGGAGCAAATCAAACTCTTCAGGTCAACAGCCAACACCAGCTATTCTCCAGATGCAGGTACCTTGCAGGAGGGAATGAGGATAGTAGAAAAGCTAATCTTTCATTTGACTTGGCACAAGTTTATTAAACTACATCTTCCTGTGGTGAGGAGCTAGAAACTGTGGCTTATATTCAAGGTTTCATGTGGAGAAATCACCCAGAATCAGTCAGTATGTCAAACGAATACTGGTACATTAACCTTCCTGTCAAGAAAAATGTAGTACAATAAAGTACTTCCATTATGATAATGTAGCTCCTAATGTCTTGATTGCATGTCATGTAGGACCATATTTAGTTCTGGACACTGCAACTCAGGAAGAATACATTGACCTTGGGTGCAGTAACAATTCATCACAATGGCATCGGTCAAAAGTGCTCAATTGTAAACACTGATCATACAGTCTAGGCTTGCATTCCGCCTGGTGATAGAGAATTGATTTGTCATTTGATGGAGGTGATTAAGATGATTAAAGCAGTTGATATTTTTATTGAAAGAAGCTGTTTCCTCAAGTGGGTGAGCGCAACATAATACAGGGAGATAAAGATTTGTACACTTATTATTTTTCATGGTGTCTCACACTTGCACACACACAGCATGGGTGCTGAGAAAAATATAAGCACTACCACAGTTCGGCGGTAGTGTGGGGGTAAAGTAAAAAGAAAACAAAAAAAATGGAAAGAAGAAAGAATAAAAAAAAACAGGGGGGACTAGCCATTTGGACATGGAACTGGCTTGAAGGTAGAAGACAGAGGTTGTTGGTGGAGGTGGAGGGTTATTTTTCAGACTGGAGGCCTGTGACCATTGGAGTGCCACAAAGATCACTACTTTTCGCCATTTATATAAATGATTTGGACATGAACATAGGAGATATAGTTAGTAAGCTTGCAGATGACACAAAAATTGGAGGTGTAGTGGACAGCGAAAAAGGTTACTAAAACGGGATCTTGATCAGATGGGTCAATGGGTTGAGGACTGGCAGATAGAGTTTAATTTAGATAAATGTGAGTTGCTGGCATTTTGGGAAAGCAAATCTTAGCAGGACTTATACACTTAATGGTAAGGTCCTAGGGAGTGTTGCTGAACAAAGAGACCTTGGAGTGCAGGTTCATAGCTGAAAGTAGAGTCGCAGGTAGATAGGATAGTGAAGAAGGTGTTTGGTATGCTTTCCTTTATTGGTCAGAATATTGAGTACAGGAGTCGGGAGGTCATGTTGCGGCTATACAGGACCAATGTCCCTTTTTGGAATATTGCGTGCAATTCTGGTCTCCTTCCTATTGGAAAGAAGTTGTGAAACTTGAAAGAGTTTAGAAAAGATTTACAAGGATGTTGCCAGGGTTGGAGGATTTCAGCAATTGGGGAGGCTGAAAAGGCTAGGGTGGTTTTTCCCTGGAGGTCAGAGGCTGAGGGGTGACCTTATAGAGGTTTATAAAATCATGAGGGGCATGGATAGGTTAAATAGACAAGGTCTTTTCCCGGCATGGAGCAGTCCAGAATTAGAGGGCATAGGTTGAGGGTGAGAGGGGAAAGATATTAAAAAAACCTAATGGGCAACCTTTTCACATGGTGCGTGTATGGAATGAGCTGTCCGAAGAAATGGTGAAGGTTGGTACAATTGCAACATTTAAAAGGCATCTGATGGGTATATGAATAGGAAGGGTTTAGAGGGATATGGGCCAAGTGCTTGCAAATGGATATCTGGTCAGCATGGACAAGTTGGACTGAAGGATCTCTTTCTGTGCTATACATCTCTGACTCTATGACTCTAATACATGGAGACAACCTTAAAATTAGAGTTAAATGCTTGAGGGCTAATGTCAAGGCAGCACTCTTTCACACACAGTATAGTGGAAGTCTGTAAAAAGGTTTTGAGACTGTGGATTCATGGAACATTTCAAAACTGAGGTTGATAACTTTTTTGTTGACTGATTAAAATACTTGGAACCAAGGTGGATAAATGGAGTTGAGATGCAGATCAGCAGTTAACCTGAAAGGATTAAAACAAATTTTCGTATCGTTCCAACGACTGAAATTTTTTACTGTATTTGGCACAGTAGTAGTGTCCCTTCTGGACCAAGAGGCTTAAGTTCAAGTGCCATCTGCTCCAGACGTTTGTCACAATATGCCTGAACAGATCGATTAAAAATATTTATGATGGTCTCTTGTAAGAGCAAATGACTTTTGTGTTGTGAGTCTGTTTGCTTGTCAGTTTCCTTTGGACCATGACTTAGGCTAATCATAGCTTGGATCTCTTCGGGGATATCTATATCTCTTATCAAGAGTAACATAGTTTTTGAGTCTAATGTTGCCAGAACTTGAATCATAGGATGCCATAAATGAATGTTACTCAAGCTTATGCATTTTCTGCCAAAGATGTATTGCTGCTTAGTTCTTTAACAGTCTGTAGGCTAGTATTACAAAAAGGATGTTGGTGGTAGGAAATGTGTCCAAAGTAGATTCCTTGAAAAACCAGGTGCCAGCTGCAGGCATCTCTTTCAACAATGACATTATTGGACTACCAAGAGAGGCTTGATTGGGGCTCAATGCTTCCTCTTGATCTGACGAATTGTTGATACATTTTTTTATTTTTTAAATTTCTGCAATTGTCTAAAGGAATCTCCAGCTGACCATGTGGGTCCCGACAGCCTGACTTCTCTTGATGAGAAAGCAACTCTACAGCAATGTTACACCAGCAAGCCATTCTTCATGGAGCAAAATATGAAGAGGTTGGAAGCAGTGAGTTGATACTATTTTACTTTGTTTCCTAAGAAAAAACAAGAATTTCTTTCTCATTCTTTAGATTCCCATTGCATTTGCCAGTTAGAAGAGCAAATACATTGCCAGTTCTCAGATCTTTGCTTACATAGCTGTAGAAATTTTCTTTATAACTTTTTCAGAAAACATTTATAATCACCTTGCTTTTATTATTGAGACTGAACATATTATTTGTTTCCTCCTTGTCTTGCTATTGTTTAATTAAGTAATAAGGCATTGGCACACAGTGGCACATTTTTCCTTCTCAGGATGTTCAAGCAGATTTTGCAACCAATGAAATACTTCTGCACAGGCACGAGATGTCTCAAACAACATTTGGGTTACTGACCAGTTCATCTGATATGTGGCTTAAGTTGATAGGAACAAATTGATTAGCTTTCTTGCACTTTGGATGGGTTTATGGGATGCTTGCATTCATCCCGATAGGAAGATGGGTTTCATTTAACTGCCTTATCTAGAAAACAGCACCTTCAACAACACATTGGTCAGGTCTCCATTACTATTGCTCTGAAGTGTGTTTTTTTTTAATATACTCCAGCCTCTCGACAGGCCTTGAATGTCTAATCAAGCACCTTCTAAATTAGTAGAGTCATAGAGTCATACAGCATAGACACAGACCCTTCAGCTCACAGATCAATAAACACCAAACTATACTAAATCCCATTTACCTACACTTGGTCCATAGACTACAGTGCCCGGAATTTTACATACTCATCCAGGTGTTGCCTAAATGTTGTGAGAGTACTTGCCTCCACCACCCTCCCAGGCAGCACGTTCCATATATCTAACACACTCTTTGATGAAAATAGTTTTTTCAGATTTCTGCTAAACTATGTGTTTCTCCCTTTAAATTTATATCCTCTGGTCTTAGACACATCTTCCATGGGGAAGAGATTCTCATGGTCTACGACTATGGCTTCTCATAATTTTATATATCTTAATCAGATCTCCTCTGGTTAAGGGAAACAAATCCAGCCCATCTAGTCTCTCCTCATAACCAACACTTTTCATCCCAAGGTAATATTCTGGTGAATCTCCTGTTGCCCTTTCCAGTGCAATCACATTCTTCCGATGGCATGGTGACCAGAATTGCACGGCATTCTATCTGTGGCCTAACCAGGTTTTATAAACAAGGCTTATAATAAAACTTCCTCTCTCCTATATTCTACACCCCATTCATGATGACAAGCATCAGAGATGCCTCCTTCGCCATCCTGTCTACTTGTGCTAACACCTTCAGGGACCTATGGTCTTTACACCAAGGTACCTTTGTTCCTCAGTACTCGAAAGGGACATATCATTCATCCTACATATCCTTCCCTTATTAGACTGACCAAAATGAGATTCAAGATGGCGGCAGTCTGAAACGACTACTGTGTTGGACTCTGTGCCATACCCCAGACAAGGTGGGCTCCTATCCTCCCCATAAGCCAACCCAAGGAAAATCTTTAGTATAAAGCACCTATAACTTAGAATTTGGAAGCTCTTGAGTTGAAATGAAGGCATATAAATGAAAGGGAGTTGGGGAATGCAGCAGGCAGGGCACTCCACAACTGTGTCAGGCATACCCGCAGTCAGTTGACTTCCATGGCGGCGCCTTTAAGTTCGGTGGAGCAGCAGCGTCTATTCACGGAGTTTGCAAAACTGTGAAAAAATTGAAACAATACCGAAACTGATTGCTGCCATACTGACAAAGTATGAGCAGGGGATCCCGGCGTTGGATCGGCGCATGGAAGCAGTATAGCAAAGGACTGCGGCCTTGGAGACTGTGATGGAGAACTCAGAGGGGCAGGTCTGAAATTTGGAAGGCCTGGTTCGGGCCTTGCTGAAACAAATAGATGACCTCGAAAATTGGTCGGAGAAAAAACTTACATGTCATGGGTCTTCCGGAGCATGAGGAGGGCAAGAACCTGGCTGAGTTTCTTGACCGGTGGCTCCCGGATTTTCTGGGGCTGGAGATCGAGTCAGGCCGGGAGAGTTGGAGCGGGCCCACCGGATTGCAAGGCGCAGGTCTGGGTCAGATCAGCACCCCTGCCCAGCCCTAGTGTGGTTCCAGCACTATAAAGAAAAGTAGTTAATAATAGGAATGTCCAGAAGACAGGGAAGATATCCACAGGCTATGGTTTATAAAGGTTCGAGGATAATATTTTTTCAAGACTTTTCTGGGGCCATAATTAAGAAAAGGAAGACTTTTGATGATGGAAGGAAAAAATTAAGAGATTCAAATATTCACTATTCTCTGAGGTACCCAGCAGATTTAATTATGGGGGTGTTTGTCTGCAACTTCGACATGGTGGAAAAAGCAAAAGAATTTTTGAACTGGCTGAAATAATAGGCTTGGATCAAGGGGGAAGAGGAAAAGATGTGTGCAGACAATGGCATAATTTTTTTATCTTCTTTTTTGTTCTTTTCCCTTTTCTGGTTCTAGGCCGTATAGGATTAGTATTGCTTTGGTTTGTTTTACATTATATCCATTTGGTAGTTATCTGTTATTTTACTGTTCTGTTTTTCCGGGTGAGGGATTGAGATGTAGAGGGGAAGGGGAGGGCATCGATTGTTAACTTACAGGACTGTAAATAACATATACTTTATCAAGTGTAAAAACTATTCCCACAAACACTGTTTGAATATGGGGATATCTGGCTTACCTGGGAAGAAAAGTGCTCCCCAGTCCATTGTGTCTATTAGGGAGAGAACTGGCAACATCTCTCGTGAGTTGAAAATGATTAATGTCAGATTTCGAGAATTCTATGCAGAGTTAAACTGGTCGGTGGGCTGTGGGGATGGAGTGGCAAGAATGGAATTCTTTTTTGAAAACCTGGACCTCCCGGTATAAACGCAGAGCAAGTCTCCTTTTTAAATGCACCTCTGACGATACAGGCGGTAAGGCATCTCCAAGGTGGCAAGGCACCCAGTCCAGATGGGTTCCCAAATGAATTTTACAAGGAGTTTATACACGTTAGCTGAACCACGTCTGGAGATGTGGAGTCATTCGTATAGTCAGGACTGCCTTCCTCCCTCTCTTAGGGAGGCCAATATCTCCCTTATTTTAAAGAAAGAGAAAGACGTCGAGGATTGTGCGTCGTACAGACCCATCTCGTTGTTAAATGTGGATTTCAAAATTTTATCAAAGGTGCTGGCTCTGACGTTGGAAAAGGTATTGCCTGTTATTACAAAAGCGGACCAGATGGGTTTTATCAAGGGCTGCAGCTCTTCTGACAATATCAGGAGGGTACTGAACATAGTGCAAATATGTCAGCAGGTAGACTCCCTGGATGCAGAAAAGCCTTTTGATCGAGTGTAATGGTCGTATCTCTTTGCTGTTCTAGATTGCTTTGGTCTAGAGGGGCCTTTGTAAGGTGAGTGGCAACGTTTTATAGAGACCCCAAGACAGCGGTTATCATGAATGGTGTCAAATCAAGCAATGTTAATGTGGGGAGATACAGCCGACAGGGATGTCCTCTTTGCCACTGCTATTTACCTTGGTAATTGAGCTGTTGGCAGAGACCATCCGAAAGGAACCTGAAATAGTGGCACCAAAGGTGGGAATTGGGGAATATAAAATGACTCTTTATGTGGATGATATCCATCTGTTTTTGGCTAACCCGGAAAAGTCTGTACCCCGGCTAGTACAAAAAATTAAAGTATTCGGCAGTTTTTCGGTATTCCGACTTTGCAAAATTAATCCTGTATCCCATGGGGGGATTGGTGGAAGTACCGAAGCTGGAGGATGGACTGGAGTTTCTTTTAGGTGGTCACAAAGGTTTTCTCTATCTGGGAATTTTTATTACTCCTACCTTCCGTCAGCTGTATAGAGCTAACTTTGTACAGTTGCTTGAGAGAATGAAGCAGGACTTGCAGCGGTGGGAGAGACTACCCATATCATGGTTAGGCCGTATAGCCTTGATTAAAATGAATGTCTTCCTTGGTAATTTTTTCCGATCAGGTTGCTCCTGTTATTATTACACAGACAGGTGCTGTGGAGGTTTGCTGATTGGCTTGGATCATTTATTTGGTCCTGTAGGCGGCGCTTAATTAAATTTACCAAGCTGCAATTTCTGCAGGATATGGGGTGGGGTGGGGTGGGGTGGGGGTGGACCTCCCAAATCTGAAGCAATAACAAATAGGCACTCTGCTGCCATTTGTGGATGAGTGGGTGTGTAAGGACTCAAGGTCGATAAGGTTTGATGTTGAGGCCTCGCAGGTGAGATGTCCCCTCATCAACTTACCGATTATGGATAAGATGAGATCTTTGGCAGAGCACTGAGAGAACCCGATTATCATAAATACGGTGAAAGCATGGGGGATAACGCAGCAGGGTGAGGGCAACTTGCTCAAATTCACCCCATTAGTGGGAGCACCAGAATTTAGACTGGGGTCAATGGACTCTGGCTTTAGAGCATGGGAGGGAAAGGGAATATCCTGTTCAGGAGATTTATTCGAGGGAGAGGTCTTGATATCTTTCAAACAATTAAGTCAGAAATATGGGATTCCTAATAGGGACCTTTTCCGATACTTCCAGGTTAGAGGTTATACACAGAAGAAGACCATGCTCTTGGCTCAGTCCTACAAGTCAGATATAGAAAGAAGAGTGCTCCGATATGGGGGCAGTCTCTCGGTTAGTATATATATATATCATCTGCACAGAGGGAAAGCCTTCGGGGATATGGAGAGACTCCATGGGATCTGGAGTCAGGAGGTAGGGAAAGAAATCTCATAGGAAACATGGGAGGATATATGGGGGAATGTAAAGAAAGTTTCATATGTAATAAAACAAGCAATGCAATTGAAGATTCTTCACAGGGCCCATATGGCACCAGAGAGGTTAGCAAAGTTTAAGAATGGATCTTCTCCCAAGATGACCCAACAGTAAAATCAGCATAGGCACCTTTACACATCGCTTCTGGTCCTGCTACAAGATTCAAGGATACATATAAATAGAAAGCAAGAATTATCAGCGGTGCTTCGCCTGATGCCCACCGAACATATTACCTAGTAGGGTGACGAAACGTCTAGAGATGAACCTTCCAACTCAGCGAGCAAACCTACATCCATTATCTGACAAGTATGGTGCACCATGGAACAGAGCAATTTTAGAAGGCCCTTTCTAAATTACATAGACATGGACCTATCTGCAGAACTGATTAGGGCCTTTATATAGCCACAAGGGCCGTATATGGTGATCAGGGTGGGGGGAGCTAGTAAATACAGGTATAATAACTGTTGCTCCTGTGGACGGTAGCTTCGGTGGAAGCGTGGCGAATGGAGTAATGTAATGTAGTGCAATGTAATGTAATTTAATATTATTGGATTGTAATTTAATTTAATACTATTTCATTTAATTTGAATTTATTTTAATTTGGGTTAAGTTAAACAGATATGAGATGATTGTATCTTGAAAAGTAGAGGGCAGTTTATTATAATGTGATATCATTTCTACACTTCTGTACTTTTATAACTTTTTGTTCTTTTGGTAAAAGAGTAAAACTTTTTCTGTAAATATATATAAAAAAAGACTGCCCAAAATACATAGTTAAAATGCAGACTTTAAACTGAGGTCTCAGCTTCCCTGTTAGTTAGCTGTAAAAGACCGAGGAGGAAAAAGTGAGGAGTGCAGATGCTGGAGATCAGAGCTGAAAATGTGTTACAGGAAAAGCGCAGCAGGTCAGGCAGCATCCATAGAGCAGGAGAATCGACATTTTGGGCATGAGCCCTTCCTGAAGAAGGGCTCATGCCCGAAATGTCGATTCTCTGCTCTTTGGATGCTGCCTGACCTGCTGCGCTTTTCCAGCAACACATTTTCAGCTGTAAAAGACTCTGATATGGTTTAAATCAGGAGCAAGTGTACATTCCAGGTATCCTAACCAATATTTATCTCTCAACTGACATATAATCAAAAACAGATTATCTGGTCATTACTACATTAATTGTTTATTTAAATGCCGTGGTAGTGTCCCTACCCTGACCTAGGAAGCCCAGATTCAGGTCTCACTTGCTCCAGAGATCTGTAGTAACATCCATGAACAGGGTGATTAGAAAACGGTGGGTGGCACAGTGGTTAGCACTGCTGCCTCACAGCGCCTGAGACCCGGGTTCAATTCCTGACTCAGGCGACTGACTGTGTGGAGTTTGCACGTTCTCCCCGTGTCTGCGTGGGTTTCCTCCGGGTGCTCCGGTTTCCTCCCACAGTCCAAAGATGTGCGGGTCAGGTGAATTGGCCATGCTAAATTGCCCGTAGTGTTAGGTAAGGGGTAAATGTAAGGGTATGGGTGGGTTGCGCTTCGGGGGGTCGGTGTGGACTTGTTGGGTCGAAGGGCCTGTTTCCACACTGTAAGTAATCTAAAAAAAAACATCCACATTGCTGTTTATTTGAGACCACTTGTGATGTATTAGTAGCATCCCTGTCTGTGAATTATGAAGCCTAGGTTCAAATCCCATGTAATCGAGATGTAGCTAATAACATCTCTGAACAGGTTGCTTAGCATTGCTGTTTGTGGGATTAGCTGTGAGCAAATTGGCTATTGCGTTTTTGACATTACAACAATGCCTGATTACAAAAGTCATTAATTAGCTGCAGAAGTGCATCCTGAGATAATGACTGGCACTATGTAGCAAGAACAAATTTGTACTTTATATGTAAAGTCCAACCTTTGGTCTGTATATGGCAGAAGTTGGTAAATTTTGTACAAGGTTCTTGGCCATTTGGCACAAGAGATTCATGGTTTAGATTTTTAGAAAATGAAGTGCAAATCTTAACATTCAGGCTCTTAGGTTAGAAGAGCTATAGTTGAAATCTCTACCAAATTTAAAATGATTCTAATTTTGTACACAGGAGGATCTTGCTGCAGAGAAGAAAAAGCAGGCAGTAGTAGAACAAGTGTTGGTGGATCAGCTTTCCAGGTAGGAAAGAGTAAGGCCACCTTTCAGAAAGACCTGGCAAGAATGCTTTTGAGATAGCATTGCTTTAACTAATAATTCTTTTGGGTTCTTGCTCTGTGCTTTATCTACTTTCCGCTACTGTGAAGGAATGTTAATTCTGCTGCAATTCAATTTAATCATTTTTAAATGTTGAAAGGAATGCTAAAGTGGGTACTTGTGAAAGATAAGTTGAAGTGGCTTTATGATGTGTACAAATACTCTTAGGGAGTAAGATGAGTAACACATTCTCCACATATATGCAGATAGGTATTTCACATTGCATTGCAGCGGTAACACCAATGTGGTTGGTATTCGTTTCTTAAAAAATTATTTATTCACGGGACCTTGCCCTCACTGCAGGGGCAGCGTTTATTGACCAACTCTAAGTGTCCTTGAGAAGATAGTTATGAGCTCTATTTTTGAGTACAACTGAATGGTTTGTTAAGCTGCTTCATTGCTGTGGGTCTGGAGACACAGGAAAGCCATACAGGGCTTGCAAAGCAGATCTCCTGCCCGAAATCAAAGACTGTAATGAAGTAGAGGGATATTTGTGACAATCTGGGACTATCGTTTTAGTCCAACTTTGTTTAATTAACTGAATTTAAATTCCACAGCTGCTCTGGTGGAATTTGGATTCTTAACTCTTTTGATTATTTATCCAAGCCTCTGGATCACTGCTCCCTAACATCATCACTCCACTGCTGTAGTTGTACAAAATATTTGATTAATATAGCTCACAAGTCACTTGTGTAAGTCAGGTAATTTACTGTTATAAAAACATCTTATCTTTTATGAAATGCCTTTAACTTATTCAAACATCCTAAAGTGCTTTTTGAGCATAATCAGACTAAAATTGATATTGAATTATATAATATTAAGACAGATCAATAAAAGCTGGATTTACAAGAATGGTTCCAACTATGAAGGATTTCAGTCAAATGGATAGATTGGAAAAATTGAGGTTGTGCTTCCTTGGAGAAAAGGAGATTGAGAAGTGATTTAATAGAAGTGCTTAAAATCATGAGGGCTCTAGATAGTGTAGATGGAGGTACATTGTTCCCCTTGATGGAAAAGTCAAGAACTGGAGAGGACAGATTTAAGGTGACTGGCAAAAGAATCAAAGGCAGCATGGGAAGAATGTTTTCAAGTAGCCAGTGGTTAGCATCTGGAATTCACAGCCTGAAGGTGGTGAAGGCAGGCACGATTTGGAGCATTCAGAAGGGAGTTGGATAAGCACCTTGAGAGACAGTTTGCAGGGCTACAGGTAAAATCTGGGATAGTGGGACATAGCATGTACATGATGGACTGAATGATCTCCTATTCATTCTGGGATTCTGATCCATAAAGGTAAAAAGACAGCGGTTTGGGAAGGAAACTTAGCGCTTGAGATTTAGATAGCTGAAGACATAGTTTGGTGAAGGAGGTGAAAGACAACAGATTTGGGAGTGTATTTGGTAAAATTCTACTCCTTGTGTAAATAGTTAGAAAATGAACTTTTTCAAAGAGGAACAGAAATAGTATCACTATTATAATTCTGAAATAGCTGTGAAGTTTAGTGAGAGAGGGGAGGAGTTGTAGTCAATTCTGTAATCTATTTCACCAGACTGCTAGACCATCTTTATTATTTGCATTGCAGATATCAGTTGAAAGCCATTTTTTAGTGATCCACATATGCTGTAAGCTGGAAAGAAGGGTAACTGTTTTGAATAATTAAGAAAAGAAGCAAGAATTTAAAGCTTCTTTTGCTTCAGGAATTTTAAGTAAAGTTTCAGATTTAAAATATTAACCAGCACTAGTCTGCAAAGTATATTTGTTGGTGGTATTCATTGTAATGTTTATTTGGCTATTGCCCTGTACAATTAGTAGGAGTGATCGCTGCATAGTCATTGTGGAGATGAAGTCCCTCCTTCACATTGCGGATATCCTCCATCATTGTGTTTTAGACTTCAAAGTGGATCTAGCATCTCAAAACTGGTATGTATGAGGTGCTGTGGGCCACCACTAGCAACCAAAGAATTATATTCAAGAACAATCAGTTACCTCTTGGCCTGGAATATTCATGAGGTAACTGATTGTTCTTGAGTACTCTCTACCATTGTCATCAAATTTGATTCAATGAAGAGGGCAGGAGGGCATGCCAAGAGCAGCACAAGGTATAAACCTGGTGAAGCTGCAATACAGGACTACGTGCATACCAGATGACAAAAACAGCAAATGATAGATAGGGCTGAGCGTTTCCACAACCAATAGATGAGATCTACACTCTGCAGGCCCACCACGTCTTGCCATGAATGATGGTGGATAATTAAACTACTAATAGGTTGTTATACACATATATTTCCATTCTCAGTTACGGGAGAGCTCAAAAGAAACATTTGCATCCATCCATCAGTCATAAGTGCTGAGTGGACAGCCTACCCTGGCCTCGAATGAATATCCCCAGCAACACTGATGCCAGTCTTCAACAAATTTGATTTACTCTATGTCTAGAAATGGCTGAACACACTTGATGTTGCAAATGATTACATGACAATAATACTGAAAACTTAGAGTCATAGAGTTGTACTGCATGGAAACAGACCCTTTGGTCCAACTTGTCCTTGCTAACCAGACATTCTAAATTAGTCTAGTCCCATTTGCCAGCATTTGGCCCATATCTTTTAAACCTTTTCTATTCCTGTACCCATCCAGATGTCTTTTATAGGTAATTGTACCACCATCCGCCACTTTGTTTGGCAGCTCATTCCACACATGTACCACCCTCTGCATAAAAAAGTTGCCTCTCAGGTCCCTTTTAAATCTTTCTCCTCTCACCTTAAAGCTATGCCCTCTAGTTTCATGTTTCAGAAAATGTCTAGTCTTGTCCTTGGTCAGGCTGTTTCTTCACACTTTGGCACTGATGTGTATGGGAAAGGTATGTCCCGTGTACAAAATACAGGACAAATCCAATCTAGCTCAAAGTAAGATGATTGAGATTGTTGGAGTCCAATCATCTCACCTTTGGATATTAGTGCAGGGAATTCCTCAGGGTGGTGTCCTAGGTCTAATCAACTTAAGCTGTTTCATCAGCAACTTTCCCTCCATCATAAAGTCGGATGTAGTGATGGCGCTGATTACACTTTAGGCCAGTCAATGATACCCATACCTACATTCCGTCACCAAATAAAATATTTTGAAGGTTATTATTTTTGAAAACTTCTTAGTATTTCACAATATCACTTGGATAGCTTGTCAACAAAACAATCAGCCACCTTTTTATCCTTTCTTTAAATTTTCCACAAAATCTCAATTTTTTTTCATGTGCCTCATCTTCTCTCCCTTCTCTCCATTTTGATCCATCAACTTAACCAACCTTGTGGTCACTCCATCCAATCTTCCCCTTTTCTGGTTTACTTAATTTCATAACTGGTCATAAAAGATTCTTCAGTGTTTCTCTACATTGCAGCCATAATTTTATTAAAAGTTATTGATGAATTATCAAGCCGCTGTAACATCTGATTATTTCCTTCCAATAAAGGGCAGTTATCAGTGATCCTGGACAAGATGTAGGCACCACAGATCTGAGACAGCAGCAAACTATTCTTCCTGGTCTTGGCTCTGCACCCCTGCGCTTCAAAAGTAGAAAATTACATCAAACCAGGTTTGCATTTATGGAATATTTTAAGACTGAATTGAATTCTTTATATCTGCCATTTGTGAATCTCATGCACTGCCACCTTTGTGTCAGGAGGTGTTTGGTCATGTCTCACTTGGGGACTTGAATATTTAATCTAGGCTAATACATCTTGCTGTACTAAGGGAGTTCTGCAGTGAGGTACTATCTTTTACGGATATTAAACCAAAGTTTTCATGAAAACCTCCTGGGTGGACAGTAAAATATCCTATTGTAGTACTTCGAAGAAGCACAAAAGGATTACCTCCAGTTTTCTGACTGATATTCATTCCACAACCAGCAAATCCAACAGATTTTCTGGCCATTATCACATCGCTATTTCTGGGGCCTTACTATGTCCAAATTATTTCCTTCATTACAGTAGTGACTACACTCAAAAACAAAAGTGTTTAATTGAGTATAAAGTTTTTTGGTACCTCCTGAGATTGTCCAAGACTCTTCACAGGAATGTTGTCAAACAAAATTTGACAGGGTGCCACACTAAGGTGATAGTAGGACACAGCTTAAACAGAGATAGGTTTTTGAAATGTCTTGAAGGAAGTGAAAGAAGTAAAGATGAAGGAAGATTTAGAAAATTCTAGTGTTCAGGGCCCAGGTGGCAGAAGATCCAGCCACCCTGAAGTAATGATATTAGGTATGACGAGGTCTCTTAAAAATCTCGCCAACGTGGATTGATAGTGACACAACTTCATGATTGTAAGATAATGCTACTGTATGTATGTAAAGGAAATGGCCTGAATTTCATCATTGCTTGCACTCTCCTTTAGACAGTACAATTTCAAGCTCAACTCCTCATTGACCAATGATACTAGCTCCAGGGGAGATTAGATTAGATTAGATTCCCTACAGTATGGATACAGGCCCTTCTGTCCAACTAGTCCACACTGACCCTCCGAAGAGCAACTCACCCAGACTAACTCCTCATATTTATCCCTGACTAATGCATCTAACTCTATGGGCAATTTAACATGACCAATTCACCTAAATTGAACATCTTTGGACTGTGGGAGGAAACCGGAGTACCCGGAGGAAACCCACACAGACACGGGGAGAATGTGCACACTCCGATGTGAGATGTGAGAAATGCAGAGAACTCTGTGGCCATTTTCAAGGAAAAATAGATTCATGCTCCCCAAAAAGACAATGAAGGATATTATACAATTAGAAGTAAAGCATTACTAACTAACTTCTCCCTCTGTTCTGTGTAATCTCAATATACTCAAACATGGGGTTTTCGAAACATGGCAAAAAAGCTGTTATACATTGGACTGGTCCCAAAGATGAAAAGATGGTTTCTTAACTCCTCCCTGTTTCTCTTGTTTTATAAACAACACTCCACTTTGGTTTGCACTTACAAATTACAGTTGGCAAATTTCCTTCCCTTTAGGACATTTGTGAACCAGATGGGGTTTTTACAACAATCAGTAACAATCACCATTAGATTAGTTTTTAATTCCACATTTCATTGAATTCAAATTTCACCATCTGCCATTATGAGCCCATGCTCCCAGAACAATGTCCTGGAGTTCTGAATTACTAGTCTAGTATATTACTAGTTCAGTCCACTATACCAATCCATCACCTCCATCTCATCTTCACATACTTATCCAGGTTCCTGTAATAATATCCAAGTTATCTGCCTCAATTACTACCAAGTTAAAAATCACACAACACCAGGTTAGAGTCCAACAGGTTTATTTGGAAGCACTAGCTTTTGGAGTGCTGTTCCTTCATAAGGTGATTGTGGAGAATAAGATTGTAAGACTCAGCATTTATAGCAAAAGTTTACAGTGTGATGTAACTGAAATTATATATTGAAAAAGAGCTGAATTGTTTTCAATATATGATTTCAGTTTCATCACACTGTAAACTTTTGCTATAAATTATGTGTCTTACAATCTTCTTCATCAGGTGATTGTGGAGAATGAGCAGCACTCCAAAAGCTAGTGCTTCCAAATAAATCTGTTGGATTATAACCTGGTGTTGTGTGATTTTTAACTTTGTACACCCTGATCCAACACTGGCATCTCCAAACCAATTACTACCTGTCGTAATGAGTCCCATAGTGTACCCATTCTCTTGATCAAAGAGATTTCTCCTGAAATCCTTCATTGAATTTATCATTGATATTTATTGCCTCAATAGGGTAAAAACAAGTTCAACATTGACGGAAAATGTGCTGTCAAACAAGCTGCGCTTCGATGCCCGGATCATTTCAAGGTATATTTTATCAAATTCAAGTGTATTTTAAAGAGTTGATGTGAATGTGTCCTGGTATTTTCAGAAAATGTGAACAGCAATTTAAGCAACAGTTGAATGCTGTTTTGGGAGTAATGGATAAATAAACTAGGTTGACCAGAATAACCTCCCTCATCATGAAGGAAGGGAACAGATTAGGTAGAAACTGTTTCCAGTAATTGAGAAGACCAGAATGAGACTCAAATGGAAGATGTTTGGGACAGAGAACACAAGAAATGTTTTACCTAAAAAGAAACAGAGTTAATGTTGAGATGAATGCCGTTCTTCTTCAGGAATTGTCTAGAGTCTACAGAACGATATAGACAGGTTAGGAAGGTTAAATGACTGGATAAAATCTTGGTATAGAATATACTGTGGGAAAATGCGAGATTATGCACTTTAGTAGGAAGAGTAGAAGAGCTGGACATTATTTAAATGGGGAAACTGCAAAAAGCTCTGAAAGTGATGGATTTGGGGTCCTGGTACATGAAAACAAAAAGTTTACAATCAAGTTCAGTGGGTAATGGGGAAGGCAAATGGACTGTTGGCCTTTATTTCAAAGGGAATGGTGTCTGAGATGGGAGAGATACTAAATTAATATTTTGCTCAGTTTATCTTTAGGTAAGACTTTTCTTTGATTGCGGTCCCAAATATCTTCCATTCTAGTCTCCTCAGTTACTGGAAACTATATAATCTGTTCCCTTCCTTCATGATGAGCATTTAATGTAGACAAAGACATGGAGGCTAAGGAACTTGGGGGAAATAAACATTCATGTCTTGAAAACAATCCACATTACAGAAGAGGAGGTGCTTGAGGTCTTAAAAAACATAAAGCTGGATGAATCTCCTGGACCTGATCAAGGTATACCAGGACGTTGTAGGAAGCTAAGGAAGAAATTGTAGGGCTACAAGCAAAGATATTTCTGTCATCTGTAGCCACGGTTGAGATGCCAGAGGACTGGAAGGTGGCTAATGTTGCGCCTTTATTTAAGAAAGGCTGTTAGGAGAAACCTGGAAACTGTGGACTGGTGAATCTGACATCAATGGTGGGTAAGAGTTGAAAACATGGTGCTGGAAAACACAGCAGGCCAGGCAGCATCCGAGGAGCAGGAGAATAGACATTTTGAGCATAAGCCCTTCTTCAGGAATGAGGCTGGTGTGCCAAGCGGGCTGAGATAAAAGGTATCATCCTCCGTCATTTCCACCACCTCCAAGCAGACCCCACCACCAGGGATATATTGCCCTCACCACCCCTATCAGCGTTCCGGAGAGACCACTCCCTCCGCGACTCCTTCGTCAGGTCCACACCACCCACCAACCCAACCTCCACTCCCGGCACCTTCCCCTGCAACCGCAAGAAGTGCAAAATTTGTGCCCACACCTCCCCCCTCACCTCCCTCCAAGGCCCCAATGGATCCTTCCATATCCGTCGCAGATTCACTTGCACCTCCATGCACGTCATTTACTGCATCCGCTGCACCGATGTGGTCTCCTCTATATTGGGGAGACAGGCCATCTACTTGCGGAATATTTCAGGGAACACCTCTGGTACATCTGTACCAACCAACCCAACTGTCCCGTAGCTGAACACTTTAACTCCCCCTCCCACTCTGCCAAGGACGTGCAGGTCCTTGGCCTCCTCCATTGCCAGACCCTGACCACACAACTCCTGGAGGAAAAGCGCCTCATCTTCAGCCTAGGAACCCTCCAACCACACGGGATGAATGTAGGTTTCTCCAGCTTCCTCATTTTCCCTCGCCCCACCTTACCTCAGTTCCAACGTCTGGATTCAGCACCGCCCTCTTGACCTGCAATCCTCCTCCTGACCTCTCCGCCTCCACCCCCTCTCCGGCCTATCACCCTCACCTCCTTCCACCTATCGTATTCCCAGCACTCATCCCCCAAATTTCCTCCCCCCTACCTTTTATCTCAACCTGCTTGGCACACCAGCCTCATTCCTGAAGAAGGACTTATGCCCAAGACTTCAATTCTCCTGCTCCTCGGATGCTGCCTGGCCTGCTGTGTTTTCCAGCACCACATTTTCAACTCTGGTCTCCAGCATCTGCAGTCCTCACTTTCTCCTAATTAATGGTGGGTAAGTTGGAGGGGATTCTGAGAGAAAGGATTTACATGTATTTGGAGAGGCAAAGACTGATTAGGGATAGTCGGCAAGGCGTTGTGTATGGAAACAGTGTCCCACAAACTTAAGTGAGTGGCAGAGCAAGCTCGAAGGGCCTACTGTTGTACGATGTTTGAATGCTGATTGCGTGGATGAAGAACCTGCCTACTTTGTATGTATTTTTTCTTCAAACAGGAATGGGCGGGATGCGTGCAGAGAACTAATTGGTTTCTTCTTTGCATTTGATAAGTCTCTTACAGTGTACGAACATCGTCAGTTTGGGAAAAACAGGTATGTCTTCTCATGTCAGACAGCAGGGCCACAGGAAATAACTATTTAGATCCATGATTATACTGAATGATCTACTCCTATTTCTCACGTTCTTAACTCAGATTAGATGGTGCACAAGTGTGTCTGACCTGTACTGGTGGTGATCTAGTTCAGTCTGTTTGGAGATGCATCTGGTTTGTTTTTCTTCTTTTGACCTATGTGGCAAATATCTGAAATTGCATTTTTTTTAAAAAACTGAAGCTGCACTTCCAATCAAATACATTTTACAACTGAGAGTAGGTGTGACCTTTGTAATTCAAGCTTATCTGGAAAGACAGTTAATACTTTCTATGCAATTTGCGCCTTTCACAACCTTAGGATGCCCCAAAGCACTTCATAGCTAATTAAGTAATTTTAGAGTGTCTGTTTTTGGGGAGCCATGGTAATAATTTGTAACATCTATCTTAGCGACTGATATTCAGTAATAAATTATGTCCAAGAGACTGAAAGACCACCCCCCCCCCACTCTTCAAAATAGTAATTTGTGCTTTTTTACAATCACTTCGGAGAGCAGATAGGCTGTCGGATTAACATCTCATCTAAAACTTGGCACTTTTGACCGTTTCCCCTCACACAGTGCTGCGCTGCTGTCTTAATCCATATTTTCTCTTGGATTCCTTGAAGGGACACTCTTAACAGGTGCACAGTCTGAAGACAGCATCCCAGAACTGAATCAAGATTTTTTTTTCAATGCTGAACACAAAAGACAACTGCAAGAGACTATACCACACCTAACTAGAGAAACCAGACTGAACGCACAAAGTAATCTGTGGTAGTGTGCCCTTGGCAAACAATTCACCTTTCGTTTGTCTTTGGAGTATGAGGGTTTTCTTCACTATTTATGCCCATCTCGCTTCAGATGATGATTAAGACAACCCCTTTTCAAGCAAGAGATGGTCTAGAAGGACAAAGGCAGAAAATGCATAGGAACATTACTATTTGCACATTCCCCTCCAAGTCTGTTATGGACCAGACCATACTTCCTTCAAGTATTTCAAAGAGATAGCTTAGACATCAACTTTTCTCTTATATAAAGGCGTGTAAGGTGCTGTGTTCCAGATTTAATTCAATTGGTTACACTACTCTGCTTTAAACAAAACACTACCGTTAAAGTACAAACAAACAAAATTGGAATAACTTAATGCTATTGGAGAATTTAACAGAATAATAGATGATTTAACTGCTAAACAGCAACTGTTCCAATATAGTAACATCCCATAAACACACCCTTATCAAAGACAAAGTCAGTAAAACAGATTGTCTCACATGAGAAAGTGAAAATTTCAGCTTTTTACTGTAGCAGGCAGTGATATATGGCAGCTTTAACACCTCAAAAGCTAAACTACTCCTGCTTCTGTGACTCCACCCATTCATGCTGCTTCTATTGTTCCAATTTAAAAAAAGCTAAGACTTCACAAGCAGTTTACTTTATTGGCTATGAATAGCTTGTAACCAGTGGGTCAAAACCACTCTTTTAAAAAAAGACAAAGCCATAGTATTGTCATAAACCAGACACCTTCCTAACTTGGAACTACTTTACCATTCCTTCTCTATTGCTGGATCAAAATCTGTAACTCCTTCCCTAAAAGCACCATGAGTGTACCTATAACCCAAGACTGCAATGATTCAGAAGGAATACCCACCACCAAGTTATTGAGGGCAATTAGGCCATAATTTTTGCCCAGTCCTAACTGGTGATGCTTGATCTTCTTGTAATTCCCCTGGAATTTACTTCTGGAATCTACTCCTGGAATCTTTTATGATTTGAAACAAGGCACACGGCTGATCTGTTACACATTCCCTTTGTCTACTTTGAACTGTGTTACAATGAATAGTGTGCCTTCACCTTGCACTTCTGAAAAGTGGAAACACTCCTCAAAGGATATGTAGAAGTTTTGGCACTTAGCAGTGATCTGTATATTTAGACTCAGCTTTGATAATGATGTTCCTTTAACTCTGACTTCCTGAAAGTAAAAATTAGGATTTTTTTTTCAGGACAAAAGCTCTACCATTCATTCAAAGGGGCATTTACTGTCATCAGTGTGGTAGGCGAAAGGGAAGACAGTATGATGTTGGCGATTTCTATGTGGTAGGTATCAGAATCCTAAACATTACAGCATAGAAACAAGTTATCATTTCTACATAACTGTGTTTTTTGGTAATTCTCATATCATCTTCCCTTTTTCAGTTCATACTGCAATCTATTTATATTAATTTGCTTTTCAAATAACTGTCCAGTTCCATCTGAAAATAATTATTGCTTCAACAATGGTTTTATGGCAGGTAATCCCATATTTTGGCTTATGTAGCTTCTGAAATTTCTCCTTGTCCCTGGTGCCACCCCAGTGATTTCATCCAGATTTCAACCTTTTTCATTGCTTTGCTGTTGTCTGCAAAGATATGCACAGTCCTTCACCTCCAGGCTAAATAAGAAATAGAATCTTAAACAGCTCCTATCATAACTTGAAAACACTTTAAAGCCATTCTATTTGAAGCCTAGTGGTTATTTTGAAACGAAGCATCAAATGCATGTCGGAAGCTTACTCAAAGAGAATGTGCTCATCGTGATTTAATCTATTTTGACAATAAGAGTTAAGAAATAAAATATTGGCCAGGACATTTGGAATAACTTCTCTTCAAAATAGTGTCATTGGGTCTGTAGGTTGACCTGAGAAGACTGATAGGGTTGTACCTTGTTTTTGTGTACAGTGTTAAATTTTTAAATTTCTTTATTTTCTCTGCCAGGGTACAAATCTAACCTTCCTGACTTCACAGCATGTTAGTCTCCCAGCAAGTATCCAAGAGAAACGGTTATTAATCTTACGGATCATTGAGATTGATGAAATTGCAAAGATTTCATTGCTGTAAGTACTTGAAGAACCTCCTATTACCAGTTTTTACAAAACTCAATAAAGGAGTAATAAGTTGTGGTGATAGATAAAGCAAACTCCTCAGGATGGTTTTAAGGGACTTTAAACATGTGGAGATCACTCTATCCAGAATGGAGTCTACGTTTGACCATCAAAATAGATAGTCTGACACACAATTAAAATGATTGGGAGTAACTCTGTTTAGATAGTAGTTTCCTTTTGAAGACACTCCTTAAAAACTACCTCTATAGCACCCCAAAGCAGGGATAGTCTACTCTAATAATGTGAGTTTGCCTCCAACAAAGTGTATTTACCTAATACAGGATTGCTTATGCCATCACCCACAACATGAGAAACAAGGCAAAAATATTATGGTATTTAAGAATCCAGCACAAATTTATTACAGCCAATTATTACACAATACAGTATTTTTCATTTGTACGCATGTGTCTCGGTGTATAAACTAGTATATTATGACACGTTTCCCAGTGGACTTGTTTGTTATAACACACTCCCAGCAGAGTGTCATGCTTCATATGGTTCAAGATAAGCTGGAATGTGAGACCTTTTAAGTGCTCAGATTACATACTGAACATACTTATTATGTCATGACATGACTTTTAAGTGTACTGACCACATCACAGAACACAGTATCGGATGACAAAGATATGAATATCAGCATGGTTAGTCTGCGTAATATTGTGGGGATGGAAGAAGACAGTCTTGATAGTGAATGGTGAACATGGGGTTTGAGGCTCATCTTGGAGTTAATATATAAAACCAGGCCAGAATGCTGCAGAGGTCAGATTTGATCATGGTAGCACAATCTAATGATACTGGTCTGGATTACTAGACCAGACTAATGCAGCTGGTGGAATTATAATTCAATAAATTAATAAAGTTTTAATAAAATTATAGTCTAATCAATAAATGGATTGAATTATTGTAAAAGCTTTCCTCAATTGTTGTAAAAATTCATCTTGTCCACTGATGGCCTTCAGGGAGAAATCTGCCATGTTTATTCTGTCTGGCCTACATGTGGTTGACGTTTGCCTTCTGAAATCCAGCAACAAGTCAGAGTTGCATTAACCTGGTTAAGGAAAAAGCACTGTGAGCCCTTCCTGATGAAGGACTTATGCCTAAAATGTCGACTCCGTTGGTGCTTTTCCAGCACCACACTCTTCAACTCTGATCTCCAGCATCTGCAGTCCTCATTTTCTCCTGAGTGTGCCTATGCCTCATTGACTGCTGCACTTCAAGAAGGTGGCTCACACTTTCTCAAGGGATGTTGGAGTGGGAAATGATCATTCTCATGAAAAGGTTCAAAAACACTAGTAGTGAAGATTGCAATTAAATTAGTAGTTAGCATGGTTAGTCTGTCTACTCCACCACAAGACCTCCAGTGGGAGGTCTTGTGGTGGAGTGGGAGGCTATCTTGAGTTGGAAACTATAGGTTTAAGCCCCACTCTAGGACTTTGTGGTCGCAGAAAGTGCATTTATGATTCACACAAACACCACAAGACGATAAAGACGGGTCAGTCAGATGGGCTGAACAAAAGTAATTGAAATTTAATCATGAAATGTGTAAGGTGATGCTTGGTGGACTGACAAGATGAGAAAGGAAACATTTGACAGTAGGATACTATGAAGTACAGAGGATCAGAGGGGCTTTGATGTGCATGTCCATAGATCCTTGAAGACAGCAGGATAAATGGATAAAGAAGGCGTATAGGATACTTGCCTTTATTGGGCAAGCCATTAAGTACAAGATCAAGAAGGTTATGATGGAGCTGTATGTAATGTTAGGCCACCGCTGTGTGCAGTACTGATCACTCCAAGAAGGACATCATTGCACAGAAAGGGTACAAAGGAGATTCATCAAGATGGTGCCTGTGCTGGAACTATTCAGATATGAAGAGAGACTAGATAGGGTGGGGTTGTTTTCCTTAGGGCATGGAAGGCTAAAGGGGATCTTATTGTGATATACAAAGTTCTGATTAGAATGGACAGGCTA
The DNA here is from genome assembly GCF_020745735.1 of Hemiscyllium ocellatum. NCBI lineage: Eukaryota > Metazoa > Chordata > Chondrichthyes > Orectolobiformes > Hemiscylliidae > Hemiscyllium > Hemiscyllium ocellatum. The sequence goes on along the minus strand of NC_083419.1, from coordinate 16,332,894 downwards.
GGTACAGAGAGCTTTACTCCTTAATAAAAGGGTCAATCACCAAGGGCTAAGCTTTAAGCTAAGAAGCAGGAGGTTTAGAGGGAATGTGGGGGAAAACACTTTTCACCTAAACGATTGTGAGTATCCAGAACTTACTGCCAAAAAGGTAGTAGAGATGGGAGCTCTATTTAGATGAGCACTTGAATCAGTACACAAGGCTACAGGCCAAGTGTTGAGAAATGGGATTAGAATACAGAGGAACCTCGATTATCTGAAGAACACAGGTGGGGAGTGTTTTGTTTGGTTAATTGAATTCCAGATAATCGAATGCTGGATAACACAGCTTAGCCAAGCATCGGGACCTTGCGATCTCACTGGATAGTCCGACATTCGGATAATCGAGTTTCCTCTAATAGATGTTTGATCACAGGCGTGATGGTCTCAAGGATCTTGTTCTGTGTTGTAAAATCTCTATGGCTGTATGACTCAGATTGAGTATCAACTTGTAAATCCTTCCAACGCACAAACTATTGGCTGGTGGTAAGAACAGTAGATTTCTGGTCAGCTATCCTAACAAAGTAGTGGCAAACACCGCACCAACGCACAAGTCTACAAAAAGAAATCCAATTACTGTGGATACTGGAAATCTGAAAAAATAAAGCACAAATCTGGCAGCATCTGTAGAGAGTGAGACTTAGCATTTCGTATCCAAAATTACTCTTCTTCACAACTCCAAAGATTACTCAAATTCTGAAGCAGTGTCATTTCCCTCATCCTCCTCCCATCTCCATATGTGCTGCCAAACTTGTTGTGTTTCTCTTGCATTTTGTTTCTACTGCAGACGTCTGTAGTCACCAACTATACACCACCTGTAATTCAGGGCATGACCCTGGAGAGAAAATGTGTGCTAAAATATGAAGAATCATTTTGAACTGCAGCTACGAAATGCATACAGTAGTCTGCTTTTGTTTGATTTTAAAATACAGCTTTTTTTCTCTTAATTTGCAACAGGACTGGCAGCAATCCAGCTTTCACTCAACAAGAGATTGATGACAGAAATACCATTTTATCTGTGCAAGGTGAAAATCAAAGTACACATTCGTGATGCAAAAACAGTAAATTTCTGCAACCGAACTGACCATTAGCTTTTATCTTTGACATTCATTAGCTTGTAAATGCAGTGTTTATTTTTATCAACCTAAAATCCTTTAATTATAAAAGCAAAATATTGAGGATGCTGAATCAAAACAAATTAATACTGGAGATATATTCAGCAACTCAGCAGTGGCAGTGTCTGTGGAGAAAGAAACACAATTAATGTTTTAAGTTTGACATGACTATGATATAGAATATATTCTGAAGAAGAGCTATATTGGATGTTAACTCTGTTCCTCTCTCCACTGATGATGTCAGACCTGCTGAATTTCTCCAGTACTTCCTGTTTATATAACCGTTTTCATTATGATACTTTTCTTCAGGTGTAAGTTCAATATTTTTTCTATAAAGAACAACTATTTCATTTTTGACTAGCTACATCATATAGGAAGAGGTTAACCAATGTTGAGGAACATGTATTACTCTGTGTGCTTCACATTCTGCATAATTTGATGTTATAAAAGTAGAAAAGATGTGAAACCTCACCGCAGACTGTTCGAATTCTTGGTCTTGTGGATTGTTCAAGCAAATTTCTTCTCATCTCTGTCTTAAATGGGAGAATCCTTACTCTGAGATTATGCCCCGGTCCAAGTTACTCTCACAAGGGGAAACAACCTCTCCACATCTACCTGTGAAGCCCTCTACCAATCTTGTGTTTCAATGAGGTCTCCTCTTACTCTCCTAAATTCCAATGAGTACAGGCCCAACCTATTCAACCTCTCCTCATAACACGGTCCCTCCATCCTTGGGATCAACCTAGTAAACCTTTTCTGGACTCTCTCCAGAAATGTGACTACACGATCTGAGGTTTCATGCACAGTTGGTGATGTCTGTGCCTCTGAATGAGGAACTCTGGGTATGAATTCCAATCCTACCTCCAGACTTGATGACATAAGAAGGTGCATTCATAAAATGGCCAAACAGGTTGAGCATCAACCTCCCATTCCTTCCAACACACATCAACGGCAGGTGCTAAGATCAAGTGAGAGTCCTGGTCAGCCAATGCTTGGAAAGAACACTGAAGGTTTTATTATCACTATTCAAAGTTCCAGGCCACAACATACACGTGAAGAATACATGTTGCAATTACAACTCAGATACTGAGTGAACTGTAACTCCACTAGATCTATCCTGTGCCTTAGCTGTTATGAGCAGTTTGCTCATCTTTAGTTGACTTCTCTGCTATAGTTACCAAGATTCTTGTTGGGACCTAACCAAGCAACCCAGGTTAGCAATTAAACCTTTCAACTGTATGACTTTGATTCACGACTTCTGAGCACAATAGTTGGAGAGCTGCAAGTATTCCTGATAAATTAAATTGAAAGGAAATATGATCATCAAAAGCTTTACCACGCACAGAAATTCAAATTGAAATTTCTTTTTGTTGCTCAAAAATAAGGACTGATGAAAGAAAAACTTGTGAAGAGAGGGGTTCGCACTATGACTGGTTTGGTGAAATTTTTTCACCAGCATGATCAGTGTGGAGGTGGTGTGCTGTCGAAAATGGAAATAAAACAGGGTCTGACGGAGTTCCACTTGGAGCTAGCTGACAAGGTCAGACAAACTTTATTTATTCTACACCTCTAACTTAATTGAAGCATCTTAGAATGTTTAAAACAGGGGCAATTATTTGACACTGAACTATATAAGGAGTTGTAAGAACAGGCGACTCACAGTTAGGTCAAAGATGTAGTCTCTCAGGAACATTTTAAAGTTGGAGTGACGGAGGTACAAAGAATTACAGTGGGAAACTTTTTTTATTCACCCACATGATATGGGGATCTTTGGCTTAGCTAGTATTTAGCACCCATCTCTAATTAGCCAGAAGCAGTTACAACTCAACCACATTGCTGTGGGTGTGGAGACACATGTAAACCAGACCAGGCAGTATGGATGGCAGTTTTACTTCCCTCAAGGACTTAAGTGAATCCAGATGGATTTTCCCTGACAATCGACATTGGTTTCAGTCATCATTAGACCCTCAATCCCTGAGTCTTTATTGTATTCAAATGCCACCATCTGCCATGGTGCCCAGAACATTAGCTGAGTTTCTAGATTAAATAGTTTCGTGATAATGCCACTTGGTCACTGGTTTGGTGAAGCATTTTCATGGGCACAATCAGTGTGGAGGTGATGTCCTGCAGAAAATGGGACTAAAACAGGGTCTACTAAATTGGAGAACTTAGAGTCTAGGCAGTTGGTGGTATGGCCGCTACCAGAAATGCAAAGAAAATCAGGGGTACGCCAGTGGCCAGAGTTACAGGAGCACAGATATCTTGACAGGTTGAAGGAGATTATAGAGGGGAGAGGGACAAAGCCGTGGAGGGATTTGAAAATGAATATAAGAATGTCAAAATCTAACCCATGTTGGGTAGAGTGCCAATGTCAATCACAACACAGAATTGATTGGTAATTGGCACTTGCTAGCAGAATTTTATATTATCTCTTTAGTGCTTATGGAGGGAGATAGTGTTTGTTTGTGAGCTGAAAAGGTGAATGTAATGTGGCTGCATTGTAAATGCTATATTGCAATACAAAAGCACTTTTATTTTAATGCAATCACATTAGCAAAGCTGGCATTTGTAGACCATCCCTAAGTTGTTCCAAGATTTGATGTATCTGGAAGAGCTTGGAATCCCATTTCAGTTAGAAATCAAGAGTCCACCCCAATTATTGTAAAACTGGAGTAAATCTCAATTATTGTAAAACCTGAATCATGTATAGGCCACACTTTACAACCGTGACAAGTTTCCTTCTTTAAAGTTCATTTGCTTAAACATTTGGGTGCTTTACAACATTTTTACTAATAATAGCTCTTTATTTGCATGTTTCGGAGATGGAAATAAACCACTTAAATGACCAAACTGGGATTTGAATTGTGTTCTCTTGGTCATGTGCCCATTCTTCCAACATGTTGTAATAAAGTTGCTAGTGTTGTGCATGCACAGCTGTCCGTGCTTGTAGATTTCTTGGTAACATATAAATCATTTGCCTGACATCTACTCTTAAATCATGAAATGAATCTCTTTGAACAGGTAGCTTCAGTTCAAAAGGAAGAAATAAGTTTTCAAATTTCAAGTTGTAAATTAAAACAGCAACAATGTTTGTTGTGGAGATATAATTGAATTCTGAAACTTCATTAGTTTATTAATATAAACATTGGCATGGCCAGCAAAACTGGCCTGAACTTTTCAAGTTTTTTTTTAAAAATGCAAAGCAATCTCCTAAATAATCCAAAAGATTTACTCTGACACTAACAAATAGTAAATTGTTTGAGTAAATTCCTTCTCTGGAGGTGGACTTATTTGGTGATCTACTGGAATTTTGGAAACCAGCTCCAAAATTGGATTATTTAGTTTATCAGAAATTAGGATATTTAAAACTGTAGCATGCATTATAAATGTTGTCTGTTTTTGTAGGACTTTGAGTCTGTATGGGTTCTACTGGACCAGGGTGGTGATGGTGAAATAGACTATTACCAGTTTATTCAAGTCATCATTGGAGAAATGAACGAGTTTCGTAAAGCATTCGTTAGGAAGGTAAGGCAGTTAACTTTCTCAGTGTTACATTATTGGTATGTTAGAAGTGATGGACAATAAACTTGTGTCTAAGTCAAGCTTCTGTTCCTAAATAATAATCTATTGAGGGTTTACTTTCAGATATAAAACAACAGATTTCTAACTTCTACGTAATAAAGGTTTGCATTCATCTGATCCATTTTGCATTCTAGGATGCCTTGATAATGGACAGATGATAAACTAGTTCTAAAGAGTCATAAATTTGCTATCTTGTTGGCAAATGAAATCAGCAATTTACACAGAACGGGCTGCATAACTGGGTCAGGTGAAGCTTAATGCAAACAACATGAATTCTTCATAGCATTATCCATGACAATACCTTGACCAGTCAGTATCCCTTATTTTGGTTGAATAAGTTGTTGTGACCTTTTGAAATTTAGGACATTTACATTTGTCCTGGTGGGTGCAAGGTATTAAGCCTTGGCAATGTGTCTCTCTTGTCAGCAAGATTCAGCGGGAATTATTTTAGCTTGTACAATGGTGCAAAACCAGTAAAGTTGGATTCAACAAGATCAAGTGGGATGTTTAATGGCCAAAGGACAGAAAACTCTTTAAACTACCTGTTTTACGTTCCTGATAGCTGTAAGCTGAAAATTTCTTCCATGGCCACAACTGTGGTATAAAATAGGCAAAAGTGAGGACTGCAGATACTGGAAATCAGAGTCCAGAATAGAGTGGTGCTGGAAAAGCACAGCAGGTCAGGCAGCATCCGAGGAGCAGGAAAATCAATGTTTCGGGTCAGGAATGAAGGTTTAAACCAGGCCAATGGATGTCTAGTTCTGTATGGCAGAAAGTGTTTTATGGAATCTCAACCTGTATGTTACAGAAATCACCTCAAAAGAGGGCTATAGGTACCCTGCTAAATGTCAGCCGAAAACTCAAAACACACCTCTGCTCTCAATTTGATGGGATGTCAAGGATGTCAATTTTGACCTTAGGAGGGTTATTCTTAATGAGTTAATGGAAATGTGTAAAACCTGCCTGTGTTAGCTGGGTTAGCTTTCAGGATTGGAGCAGAAACGAAGATGAGAATTGCAGATGCCAGTCTTGGAGCGGGAGGTACAGGGACATGATGCAATAGGGGTAGCCGATTGAATATTTAGTGATGATAATCATTCTCACCACCAAGGTTATACTGAGGAGGCATTGTTCACCTTGAGGTGAACTAAAAACGAGTACAACTAGCATTTGTATTCTGTCAGGCTGCCTTGCTCTGAGATGTGGACCTCAGTCAGGACTGCTATATCAATAACAGAAGTTGCTGGGAAAGCTTGGCAGATCTGGCAACATCTGCTAAATCAATGTCTAGGGTAAAAAATGAGGTCTGCAGATGCTGGAGATCACAGTTGAAAATGTGTTGCTGGTTAAAGCATAGCAGGTCAGGCAGCATCCAAGGAATAGGAAATTCGACGTTTCGGGCATAAGCCCTTCATCAAGAATGAGCCCGAAACGTCGAATTTCCTAAATCAATGTCTAGTCTGGCTAGTTCGTAGGCCATCAGAGCTAAGCATCACTGGGGATGACTGTGGTCACCAGAGTTGAGCATTGTTCTCTCCTTCCAGTGCATAAGTTTCAGAATCTTCATTTCTTCTCTCTTTTTATGAAGTGAGGTTGTGACTTAGCATTTTGAGATGGCCAACTGCTTTAATTAAATATTACACTATATGTTTAAATCATGACTGTCCGTTTAAGACCAGGAGATTAATTTGCAATTAGTAAACACAGTCTGTGGGTCACTCAGAACTTAATCATTCTTTGGGGAAGTAACTGTAGATTAACAGTTGCTCTCAAGCATAGAACTTGAATCCAGTTGAGAGATGTTACCAAAGCTTTTCATCTTGCATGAAAAGATTATTAGGATAAGTGCAAGAATTCAAATTTTGAATGATCACAACAATTTAAACTCCACAAGAAAAGAATGCTGATTGGTTGGCATGTTGTTTGAAATTTTCCATTCTTGCATTTGTCCAGATGGAACACTTGCCACTTTAGGATTAAGCTGTATCAGTAATGAAGTATGCCAGAGGTGTATTTGAAACACAATTTTTAATATTAAAGAAATGATAGTTGTTTGCTTTGGAGGATATGTTATGGCAGCTTTTATCATTTTATCTTCACAGGCCTATATGAAGCTTGATCCAAATAAAACAGGCAGTGTTTCTGTGAACGACATTAGCAAGTTCTACAATGGAAGGAAACACCCGAAAGTCTTATTAGGTAATCAATGCTCATACAGTCAGAGAGCATGGAAACAGAACCTTTGATCCAACCAATCTATGCTGAACAGAAACTCAAACTAAACCAGTCCCACCTGCATGCTTCTGGCCCATAGCTCCCCAAACCTTCCTATTTGTATCTATTCAAATGTCTTTTAAATGTTGTAATTATACCTGCATCTGCCATATCCTCAGGAAGTTCATTCCACACATGAACCACCCTCTGTGTAAAAAATTTGCCTCTCATGCCTCTTTTAAATCTCTCCTCTCACGTTAAATGTGCCCCCTAGTCATGACATCTCCATCCTAGGAAAAAGACAACTGCCATTAACTCTATCTGTATCTCTCATTATTTTATAAACTTCTATCAGGTCATCTCTCAACCTCTTATGCTCCAGTGAAAAAAGTCCCAGCCTCTCTTTATATAACTCAAACCTTCTGCACCCAGCAACATCCTGGTAAATCTCTTCTGATTCCTCTTCAGTTTAATAACATCCTTCCTAAGGTCTCAAAAATATAGAAAATAGGAGCAGGAGTAGGTTATTGCCCATTGAGCCTGCTCCGCCATTCATTGTGGTCATAGCTGATTCTCTCCCTCAAAGCCGGACTTGCACTCTCTACCCATACCTCTTGTTGCCCTTAGTGTTAGTATTTCTGAAATAAATTCAGTAATTTGGCCTTCAGCCTTTTATGGTAGAGAATTCTGCATTCACCACCATATGAGGTAGTGTCCCAAACACCAATGATTTTGGAACACAATTTCGGACCTCAGTATATTGTGGAACTGAAGCAACAAGATGCCTTTGGTTCTCTTGCTTTACCCAACCATCCATTATGTCTTCATTGATGCTGGAATATCACCAGGGAAGGTAAGAAATCTTCTGGAGGTTGGCAGGGGGTGGGGGGAGAGCCACTGCATAGTTGCACATCTTCTAGACCTGGCATAGCATGGGAAGACATGAGTTTCTCCACACACGTCTCCTGGGCTCTGGTCCAAAATCATTACCTTTCCTATCATGTTGCAGGAGAATGTTCGGAGCAGCAAATTCGAACATCATTCCTGGACACATTACAGGAGAACTGCATCAATTCCGGAGAAGTCACTTACATTGAATTTGAAGCTTATTATGAGGGGATCAGCCTTGAAGTTGCAAATGATGAAGATTTTGCTAACATAATGAGGAATTGTTGGGCAGTATGAGACTGCAGAACTTAAGACAAAACTGGAATGTTCATTATTTCTGTGCAAGCTATTTTCCATCGATGTGCTTTTTACAAAAATGTGTTCAAGTTGATTGTTGTGAAAAATGTTTTGTGTTATTATAAGATCTTTGGATTTTCAGTCAAGGTGTAGGTATAATTAGGTTTTATAACCATATTTTATTTTTTGCAATATCCATCTTCACCGTAGATTTTCCAGTAAGGGAATATCAGAACCAATGCTAGAACCCAGCGTGAAGAAGGCAGCTTGCCCAATTTTCTGTCTGTTGTAAAAATGAAGTCTCAATCCTCATGGTTTCTGCTCTTCTACCTACTTGGTGAACTTGTTCTCATTGTAGATGCAGGACCAACAAAATATGTTCTAAATTGTAACAACAAATTTGTACTAATGTTTAATGCCTACAAACAGTCTGGCTGATTTTATGGTGTGTGCTTTATTTTTGGAGCATTTGAGGGGTGATGAGGGCAATTTGATCTTTACGTACAGCCACCAATAAATACCCTGTTCATGCTTTCAATTGTAAGCTCTTATTATGGTAAGCACTCCACTTCAGAAGTACTTACTTGACTGAACAGCAATCGGGATGCCCTGAGGTTGTGAAAGATGCTACATAAATTTAAATCTTGCTTCAAATGAATAAGTTTGAAGTACAGAATATGGAACAAAATCTATAAATTTTCAATGGCAAATTGATTGGCAGTTAGCCTCCTTGTTGTGTGAGTTGATAGGAATGTAGCCTCAGAATTATGATGACATCATCTGCTACACTTCCTTACAGTTGAAGCAGATTGTTTAGAACCACACTCTGTGTCACATATAAGGTTGTCACTTGTATGTGCTGAATGTCCCCTTGGAGTCTGAGTTTTCTGAAGATTGATCGATGCATATGGTTTCCTTTTCAGGCAAAAACTGCCAGATTGGTAGAAGGTTATTTTTCCCATTAACTATTTCAGTGATACCTTGTGTTGAATTATATAGGATTTTACAGCAGAGCATTTGGACATTTGTGCTCAAAACAAGCTTCACTCCAACCACCCTTCTTCAGAACTTCCCATTCCTTTCTCCCTTGTGAATATCTCCAGCTTTGCCTTAAATGCATCCTTGCAATTTGCCCTCATCTGTTTGATTTCTCTTTCCTTTATGCCGTAAGGAATGTGGAGCTGCTGATGCTGTCAGCGTTTGTCGCCCATCCCTAATTGCCTTTGAATGGAGTGATTTGCTAGGCTGTTTCAGAGAGCAGTCAAGAGTGAACACATTGCTATGGATCTGGAATTGTGTGCAGGCCAGATTTCCTTCGCTAAAGGGCATAAATGAATGTGCTAGGTCTTTACAATGATAATTGTCACCATGAGACTAGTTTTCAACTCCAGTTGTCTTGACTGAATTTAAGTTCTACCAACTACCAAACCAGTGTTCTTCACTATTATTCTAGGCCTCTGGATTATTAGTCCAGGGATATTAACACTACACCACTGTGTCTTTGGCTGGTCATTAGATCTGTCTGGGAAGAAAAGTTCAATCTGAATTCCCTGCTGAAAATTTGGTGACTGTCTTGTATTGATGGCCTCAAGTGTTGCTCTTCCGCACTCAATTCTTCATTTAAAGTATAATATGGTCATTCATTATATGTAGCACTGCCTACCCAGCTCACCAACCTTGCAAATGCCACAAAAAATATAAAGAGACACTTTCATCCTTGAGAGGCCTGTTGAGAATTGTTACTAATTAAGTTATATTAATTTATTTCTATTTAAATAGAGAAAATTACTATGATGATAAATAGTTTAACTACTTGTTGACAGTGTTCTAATGCATTTGATTAGATGTACTTGGACTGCATGTATTTGATTAATCTTTTGCTTTTGACATTTTAATTTTTAAATTGTAACTTCATTTCTTGACATGAATGAAGTGCATTATAATTAAATGAATTGCTAAATGGATTTTGATGCAAATATGATTCACTGTCCTCTACACACCAAAACATCAGAAAGGAAGGAGGAAGAACCTGACATTGCATTTTAAAAAATATTTCTGAAGTCTGACAAGAGTGCTACTACCAATACATAGTTAATGGTTTCTACTCTCAATCTTGAGTCAGAAAATCATAGGTTTGAGTCTTACTCAGACCTTAACACCAACTCCAGGCCAACAGGGCACAACAGAGAATAAGTTCTGCACAGTCCAAAGGCACCATCTTTCAGCCATGATCACAGACCGAAGTCTCCTTAATCTTCATATGTGGATGTAAAAAGCTTTCATGACATTATTGGAAGAGGAGCAGGGACAATCCTAGTGATTTGGGCAAGCGATTAATCAATTATGAATTATAGTTAAATTTCACCAACTAGCATGCTGCGATTTTAACAATGACCCTATGGTATTTAACAAAAGACGAAGGACTGAAGATGCTAGAAATCAGAAACAAAAACAGAAATTGCAGAGAAAACTCAGCAGGTCTGTCAGCATCTGTGGGAGAAAGCAGGATTAACGGTTTGGGTCTGTTGCCCCTTCAGAAATGACAATTTACACATTTGATCTTCTGGATTACTAATCCAGTGACATTATTACCATACCACTATCTCTAGTGTTTAAATTGTCACAATAGCCTCATGTTAGCAAATTGTTTTTTTTTCTCTCAAAATAATATGCTTCTACATACCAGAAACCATCACCCTAAACATACCTTCCTCAGACAGGTTGTGGCAGCTAAATAACTCTCTCCCAACCTGCTTTTGGACCATGGCTATCCTGTAGTCCTGGTGACTCCCTCACTGATGGTACATACTTTTCCAGGTGTTTACGGTTCCCCAAATCACACCTTAATGTGGAAGGAAAAAAATCAGCTCAGAAGAGAAGCAACCTCTGATTGAAGGAGTAGCTCTTTGCATTCTGTTCCACTCTATTTTTTGGGCAAGGGCAATTAATTCAATTTCCTGGGTGATTTGGGGATTGTAAGGGCGATTCACCCTCTGCTCCAGTGTATGTTGAGCATTGCGAGCTATCAGTTGTTCTTTCTCTGTCTGTGGGATGGCCACAATGACAAACATGCAATCCACATTTCTGCCAGCCCAACGGTTGCACCGCAGGAACTGCAGCTGTTACTGAAGTTCCCCTTAGACAGCAGAAGGTCGTGAGGACATCTGATAGACATGATTTGGAGATGTTGGTGTAGGACTGGGGTGTACAAAGTTAAAAAAAATCACACAATACCAGGTTATAGTCCAACAGGTTTAATTGGAAGCACTAGCTTTCGGAGTTCTGCTCCTTCCATGAGGTGGTTGTGTGAGCAGCACTCTGAAAGCTAGTGCTTCCAATTAAACCTTAGATTAGATTAGACTTACAGTGTGGAAACAGGCCCTTCGGCCCAACAAGTCCACACCGACCCGCCGAAGCGAAACCCACCAATACATTTACCCCTTACCTAACACTACGGGCAATTTAGCATGGCCAATTCACCTGACCCGCACATCTTTGGACTGTGGGAGGAAACCGGAGCACCCGGAGGAAACCCACGCAGACACGGGGAGAACGTGCAAACTCCACACAGTCAGTCGCCTGAGTCGGGAATTGAACCCGGGTCTCAGGCGCTGTGAGGCAGCAGTGCTAACCACTGTGCCACCGTGCCGCCCACAAACCTGTTGGGACTATAACCTGTTGTGTGATTTTTAGCCTTTACATCTGATAGAGGTTTCCAAACTCCTGAGCAGGCTGGATAGAGTGGATAGGGAGAAGCTATTCCCACCAGTTATAAGTACAAGACGAGAGAGTTAAAGTCATTTGCAAAAAGTACAGTTGCGAAAGAAAAAAAACATTTTTCATTCATTGAATGGTTAGGGTCTGGAATGCACTGCCTGTAAGTTAGAAATCACACAACACCAGGTCATAGTCCAACAGGTTTAATTGGAAGCACTAGCTTTTGGAGTTCTGCTCCTTCCATGAGGTGGTTGTGTGAGCAGCACTCTGAAAGCTAGTGCTTCCAATTAAACCTGTTGGACTATAACGTGGTGTTGTGTGATTTTTAACTTTGTACACCTCAGTTCAACACCTGGTCATCTCCAAGTCATGACTGCCTTTAAGTGTAATGGAAGAAGTCCAATTTAAACATTTAAGGATGCATTAGATTTAGATTCCATTGGTTCAGAATCTGTATACAGTACCACCGTTTCTGCACCAGCTCTCTGAGGGTTTTAACTCAATATCGATCTCCAGCCCTTTTTACCCCCCGGTCCCGCACATTGTAATTAAGTGATCAGGTCCTAGCCTCTGCTATCTCGGGATTACTGCAATTTAGGGAGTTACAGCTCATAGCGCTGGCTGTGGACACACTCCAGCGGAGCGGCGTAGGCGCTGGGTGGAATTGTCGCACTTTCGGCGTAAGGGAACGGGGAGGTGCAAGGCTGGTGGCGTTGGAGCTTGTTTTAAAGCGTTTCCATCATTAATGCAGAACGTTAGAGAGGCTGCATTTATTTTGCGGTTGCATTGATCCAGTTTAACGGCTGTTTGTTTTGTTTTGTGTGTGTGTGTATATAGGAGGGAGGTGACGGCCGGCCCCGGCTCCGGGCGCTGATTCCTGCCCGCATTCCGGGCTCTGCACCCCGGCGAAGGGAACCATGCAACGGCCGGGCTCCGTGCAACAAAAAATCCCCACCGCTTTCAGCACTGCAGTGAGGGATGAGCCAGCAACCAAGCGCCATAACCAGGTATGCAGCAGCCACTGCCGGGGCCTAGGAGGGACCATGTGCAAAATGCAGAGCTCTGTCCAGGTTGCAGTCACTTTTAAAAAAACCTAAAAGAGAAAATACTCATCATATCCGGAGCAAAGGTGCAAATTCCGGGCTTTCAGTTTTAATTCTTCACTTTACAAGTCGAAAAAGCACCCGGCCATCTGGTTTAAGACGGGAATCGGCCCAGGATATTTACACAGAGAGAGAGAGAGATGGGGAAAGTTTCTGTCATTTACTGCGTTGCGAAGATGCATTTAGATGGCGCCTTTCACGAACACCTGGATGTTGCCTTAAAGTGCGTCACAGTCGATGAATTGTATCCGAAAGCATAGCTTCACCTCTCCTCTCTTCTCCTCCTTCCGCCCACTCCACTCACACACACACACACACACACACACACACACTATAATTTAGGAAATGTCAGGCAATTTGTACATAGCAAGCTCCCGTGACCAGCAATTTGGTTTTTATAGAAACCTTAGTGTGGAAACAGGCCCTTTCATTCAACGAGTCCACACTAACCCTTTGAAGAGTATCCCACCTAAACCCATTTCCCTAGCCTATTACTCTTCATTTACCCTGAACTGCTGCACCTAACTTACACATCTCTGAACACCATGGGCAATTTAGCATAGCCATTTCACCTAACCTGCACATCATTGGATTTTGGGAGGAAACCCACGCAGACACAGGGACAATGTGCAAACTCCACACAGACAGTCGCTCAAGGCTGTTTCTGTGTTGTATAGAACTTTGTGCTGAGTCCATCAGGAAGGATGCACGCTTGAGTTGAGTGACTACTCCTGGCAGCAGAGGCCTGCAGGTCACAGCCTCTCTGTACGTGGATGATGTTGCTGTTTTCTGCTGTGATCCGCTCTCTCTGCGCAGACTCCAGAGTATCTCAAACAACTTGAATTGGCCTTGGGACTCAAGGAAAGAGTGAAGCCATATTCTTTGAGAATTGGCCTGACTGATCCTTTATCCACTTCACCGTCAGGTCACATTTATGGTGCTGGGAGGATCTGGGACATGGGCAAAATCTTGGGAGGAGCATATTGCCAAAGTGAGACAGGAACTGGGTTGATGGGAGCACTGTTCTCTCTCTATTGCAGGTAAAAGCCTGGTCATCAGGTATGAGTTACTGTCAGTGTTCTACATGTCTGGCCCATTCCCTGAGCCTGTGTTACTGCAATTACCCAAGCCATCTTTCACTTCATCTGGAGGTTGAAAAATGAATTGGGCCTGCAGGGACACCATGTATAAAACTCTGGTTAAAGGGGAGGGAAAAAATGTACCCAATGCTGCCCTCCCCCTGATGGCCACCTTTGTGTATGGCTGCATCAAGCTGTGTATACACTCTGGGTATACAAACACCAGTTGTCACTATGTGCTGAGCCTCTCCCTGTCCCTGAGGTTGTGAAGGATGGGTCATGCCTTGTTGCTGCAGAATGCACCGAGTAGTTGGACTGTCTGTCATTCTGGATCAGTGGTGCTGGAAGAGCACAGCAGTTCAGGCAGCATCCAAAGAGCAGCGAAATCGACGTTTCGGGCAAAAGACCTTCAGGAATGAAGGCAGAGAGACTGAAGTGTGGAGAGATAAGCAAGAGGAAGGTGGGGATGGGGAGAAAGTAGCATAGAGTACAATATGTGAGTGGGGGAGGGGATGAAGGTGATAGGTCAGGGAGGAGTGGGTGGAGTGGATAGGTGGAAAAGGAGCTAGGGAGGTCGGACAAGTCATGGGGACAGTGCTGAGCTGGAAGTTTGAAACTAGGGTGAAGTGGGGGAAGGGGAAATGAGGCAACTGTTGAAGTCCACATTGATGCCCTGGGGTTGAAGTGTTCCGAGGTGGAAGATGTGTTTTTCCTCCAGCGTCTGGTGGTGAGGGAGCGGCGGTGAAGGAGACCCAGGACCTCCATGTTCTCGGCAGAGTGGGAGAGGGAGTTGAAATATTGGGCCACGGGGCAGTGTGGTTGATTGGTGCGGGTGTCCCGGAGATGTTCCTTAAAGCGCTCTGCTGACTTGTCCGACCTGCCTATCTCCTTTTCTACCTATCCACTCCATCCTCTCCTCCCTGACCTATCACCTTCATCTCCTCCCCCACTCACCCATTGTACTCTATGCTACTCTCTCCCCACCCCCACCCTCCTCTAGCTTATCTCTCCACATTTCAGGCTCACTGCCTTTATTCCTGATGAAGGGCTTTTGCCCGAAATGTCGATTTCGCTGCTCGTTGGACACTGCCTGAACTGCTGTGCTCTTCCAGCACCACTGATCCAGAATCTCGTTTCCAGCATCTGCAGTCACTGATTTTACCTCTGGACTGTCTGTCATGGACAAGTTTCTAAATGAAGAAACCTTTGGCTACAAGTCCATTAGGAAGTGGTCAGCACGTAGCATTGTTGAGACCCTGTGGGAGAAGGAGAGGGTGGATCCTATTGGATGGTTCTTTGAGCAGACTGTCAAAAAAAGCATTTGCCAGAATGCATCATTGCCAGAACTTCCGAACAAGGACTAAGACGTAGTTTGGCTGGTGGTGGGGAGGGTGGTTTCTGTGAGATCCTGGCCCTGTTAGCTTTATTAATTTTTACTTCTAGTACCTGGCATTCTGCTAAATATGAGTTTAAAAACAATGCTTTGATTGTACTCCACGTATGGATGGTGTTGACTGCAAACACAATCGTTTAACAAACTACACAGAAGCTTTCTTTGGAAAAAGTCACCATTTCATTTGTGAATGCTTCTGTATTAAACTACCTTTTCAGAAGTTGTTAAATTCATGTAAAACCCTAGTTTGCCCTCAACTGGATTATTCTGGAGTCACACTTTAGAAAGGATGTGAAGGCATTGGAGAGATTGCAGAAGAGGCTGTTGGGAATGTTTCCTAGGATGAGGAACTTCAGTTATGAAGATAGATTGGAGAAGTTGGGACTTTATCCTTAGGAGAAGAGAAAGTTGAAGCGAGATGCTCATCATGAGAGATGCGGACAGACTGGAGAGAAACACACTGTTCCTATTTAAGGTAGTTAGGAAAAGAAGCAAGAGTGTTCCCTCTGCAGGTGGTTCGGGTCGGGGTGCTGAGAGTAGGTTCAGTAAACCGACTTTAAAAGGTCATTAGATTATTATCTGAAGAGAGAGAAAATTATAGGACAACAGGGAAAGTGGGGTGACGTGAATTATTGAGGGCTTGAACAGCCACTTCCTGTGCTGCAACCGACTTAGGGAATGCTTGCTCATCATATCTTCAACCAGATCTCCAGATGGTTATTTCCACACTGACTGGATTGATTCATCAATCTAATCTGTTTGTACTCCATTGGGTCAGATCCTTCATTCATAAACTTGTTTTCAGTCTTACAGAGTTTTGGCGACCGGAGAACTAAGTCTGAAGGCACTGGAGGCAGGTATACACCATGCGATTGTTACTGAGAAAGTGGATGGCTCCTGCTGTTATGTCACAAAGTACAAAGGTAACAGAGCTGATGAGCCCTTCTTTCAAAAAGAGAGAAAAGTGCTTTTTAAAAATGCATTAAAGCATAGACTATAGCATAATGATAATGTTACTATTCTAGCATTCAGAGGCCCAGATTAATGATCTGGAGATGAGTTCAGCTGCTACTGTGACAACTGGGAGAGTTTAAATTCAGTAAATTAATCTCGTCCCATTAATTGTAACTGTGCATAGTTCATTGAAGAAATTCAGAATGTGGTTATTGAAGCATATGGTATTTTAGGCTTTATTAATAGTGGAATAGCGTTTAAGGAGGTGATGTTGAACTTTTAATTTTCATTCATTCAAGCCTCTGCTTGAGTATTGGTTTGATTTATTATTGTCACATGTACCAAAGTATAGTGAAATGTTGTGTTTTGTGTGTGGTATAGGCAGATCATACCATACAAAGTGCATTAGGGTATTGGAACAGAACGAGGAATATAATGCAGGGAAGGTGCCCAAAGAGCGAGACCAACACTAAATTTAAAATTTGAGAGGTCCATTCAGAAGTCTGATAATAGCAGGGAAGAAGCTGTTCTTGAATCTGTTTGTATATGTATACAAACATATATATCCTCTGCCTGACGCGTGGTGGTGGGGTGGGGTGATTGATTACTTTGTTTTCCCAAGGCAGCGGGAAGTGTAGGTGGAGTCAATTGAAATTGCTCCTAGTTCTGGGCATCACACTTAGGGAAGGATGTGCTAGCATTCAAAAGCTTACAGGAAAGTTTCATGGGAATGGTTCTCTGGATGAGGAACCCCCCTCAACTATGAAGATAAATTGGAGAAGTTGGCTCTGTTTTCTGTGGAGCAAAAAGAGACTTGGTAATGTTATTCAAAATCATGAGAGGGTTTCAGGACAGAATAACTCGGGAGAAAATGTTTCCACCCGTGAGAAGATTCAGAATGAAAAGACACAGATTTAAACTGATTAGGTTATGGTCTGGAAAGCATTGCCTGAGAGTATGACTGTAAGATGGAGTAGAAATAGGCTGTTTCGCCTTTCAATCAGATCATGGTTGATCTAACAATTAGATTAGATTACTTAGTGTGGAAACAGGCCCTTCGGCCCAACCAGTCCACACCGACCCGCCGAAGCGCAACCCGCCCATACCCCACATTTACCCCTTACCTAACACTACGGGCAATTTAGCATGGCCAATTCACCTGACCCGCACATCTTTAGACTGTGGGAGGAAACCGGAGCACCCGGAGGAAACCCACGCAGACACGGGGAGAACGTGCAAACTCCACACAGTTAGTCACCTGAGTCGGGAATTGAACCCGGGTCTCAGGCGCTGTGAGACAGCAGTGCTAACCACTGTGCCACCGTGCCGCCCAATCCTCAATTCCACTTTCCCACCTTATCCCTAGAACTTTTCAATACCCTTCCTGATTTAAAAATCTATTTATCTCAGCCTTTCATAGAGCCCTGAAGCACATACACTTGCCCTTTGGCCCAAACTGGTCCATGCTGACCAAAATGTCCATCCACACTTACCTCACTTCCCTGCGCTTGTCCCATATCCTTCAAATCTTTTCCTCTCCATGTACTTGTCTAAATGCCTTTTAAATGTTGTTTATGTACCCCCCTCAATCAGTTCCACTAGCAGCTCATTCCATATGTGTGCTACATTGTGTAAGTTTTAAAAAAGTTGCCCCTCAGGTTTCCTTTTATTCTTTTCCCTCTAACCTTTAAACTGATCCCTCGAGTCTGCGATTCCCCAACCCTGGGGAAAAGACTAAGTGCATTCACCCTGTCCATGCCTCTCATGATCTTATACACTCCTATAAGATTCCCCCTTCAACCTCCTGCACGCGAAAGAAAAATGTCCTAGCATGTCCAACCTTTCCTTATAACTCAGGGCCTTGAGTCCTGGCAACATACTTGTAACTTTCTTCTGCACTGTTTCCAGTTTAGTAACATTCTTCTGACAATGAGGTGACCAAAACCAAGCACAATACTTTGTGTAGCCTCACCGACATCCTGTATAACTGCAACATAACTTCCTATACTTTCATATTCATAAAGGCCAGCTTCTACAGCCCTGTGTTGTGAAGAATTCCACAGATTCACTTCCCTCTGAAAGAAGAAATTCCTCCACATTGTCCTCACTGGATGACCCCTTTCTCTGAGATTATGCTCTTCACCATCCAGAAACTGGATTCTCAACAAATTCCAATATGGACCAGGATAACGGTGAAAGCATTCCATTCCTTATGGTAGTGACTAGCTGCCGAATTTTGTTTCCTCATATTCTTTTGCTTATCAACTTAAATCTGTGTCCCTGCTTACTGGTCCTTCTCTCACTACAGATTATTCCATCGTTTTTCAATCCCTCTTCAAGATTTAGAACAGTTATATTTTAAATTACCTGAAACTTCACTGCTGTAGGAAGATCATTTTTCTCCAGACTCTTCACTGCACTGAACTCTCGCATTCCTGGTTCCATTCTGGTAAATTCCCTCTACCTTTGCTCAAAGGCCTTTTGATGTTTTTCTTAATGTATGATGCCCAGAATTAGTCGCAGTCCTGCACATGAGAGCCAGCAACAAATTTATAGAAGTTCACCATAACTTTGTTTTTAGATTAGATTACTTAGTGTGGAAACAGGTCCTCCTTCTATGCTTTTGTAATCTATACCTATAATGCTAAGGATCCCAAATGCCTTTAAAACAGCTCTTCTCAACTTCTCATTACATCCAAAAGCTTGTGTAAACACTCCCAGGTGTCAGATTTGCACCTTCATTAAAATCATACTCGTTAGTTTATATGTTCTTTTCCTTGGTTTTCCTTGCTCAGTCAATCTCTTCACATTTTGTCTGTTAAATTCAGCTGCCACTTATCTCCCTATTTTGTCAGTCTGTGTTCCATTGAAGCCTATTATTTTCCGTTCCCTATGTTTGAGTTTGTAACAAAAGCTTACAAGCTCCAAATCCCACTTGTTCAACCATTATCCAGCAATATCCACCAGTCGACCTGAACTCCATAATGGCTTTTCCTCCATGGCCAGGTTAGTAGGACCTGTCCTTTTGGCTGCTTGATGTACAACGCTATGTGATTTGGACAGTGATCAGTGGTGTCCTCAGAGAGAGCATCACCTGGTCTCCCTGTGCTGTGAAGTTCTCAAGTTTCTGTACCTTTTATCCTTCGTTGTGTTTGCTTTAAGCGACGGGCAGAATTCAGATGGTTAATGAATGTCTGATGGTAAATATTGTCAGATTCACCATATCTCTGGGCTCGACTGGACAGAAAACCCACCAAACAAGCTGAGAAACGATTCAGGAGATTCCAGTCCTCCAAAACCAGCACCGGTAACAGAACATTTTTATTTTCTCATCTATGTTTATATTGATAACTTACTGCAATTTTAAAAATACTTTGCCCCAGTGATTAGATTGAGGGAGCCGGGATTTGAATGATTCTTGCCTTATTCCTTTTCTAGCTGTGACCTGATTATTTTAGATTCAGGGAAGGAGACTGATGTTGAAGTGGTCTCGATTGTTTTTGTGACTTGCTGCAGCCCGACAACCCTCCCCAGATGTCGTCGGCGTTCCAACTGTTTGTCTGTTCACTCTGCCATTGGCAGGCGTATCAACAGCTGCCTGGGTCCTAAGCTCTGGAGCGCCCCCTCTCGCCCCCTCACCTCCCTTGAGGCACTCTTTGAAAGTTGACTCATTGATCAAACACTCTGCCGTTTGTCCTCTCATCTATTTAAATGGTTCTGTTCGTCTGCACTTCCTCAAAGAAACTTTTCCCTTCAGTTCTCTGACCCACGGCTGGTGAAAGGTGTGATGCAAATGTTTCTTGTTGCATAGCATTGGGAGAGAATTTGAAAATGCCCATTCATGCATGTCCATGTTTATATAAACAACAAACTGAGCAGTCTGGTAGAACAGAAGGCATGTATTTGAAATGTGAAAGTTAGTGATGGTGTTGAAAGATATAGCTAACAAATTCCTAGGTAACACTGCTTTATAATAGGTGCGACTGCATGGATTGAGTGCCCCCTGCCCATTGCTCGATTTCCTCCTCAGAGTTCACTTGGAATCTCGACGATGACTTTCGGACAGTCACTGAATCCTGGATCCCAGCACATGGAGTGCCACAAGTAAATGGCCGTCTGCTACCGGATGAAAATGGCCACATTCCTGGTATGAGTTTTCATTCTTTAGATGATATTGTCTTAAGATTCTTCACTGGTGCATCATAAGAATTTATTTTCATTCCTCCTTTTCCCTCCAAATGATCCCAAGGTTGGGTTCCAGTAGAGAGAGGGAGCAAACCCTACTGCTGGCACCTTTCTACTGTGAATTATGATGCTGGATTAGCACTGGTTCTGAGACCCTGCTTGGAGAAGAACCTTCTAGAAATTACTGTTGTTCCATTAATGGAGCTTCTTGAGCAAACATTGGAGCTGGTGGGAACGCACATTAACGGCAATCCGTATGGTAGGCGGAATTCTGTTTACTCATTCTGTATTGTCTTTTATTTTTAATTTGCATCTCTCAGCCTTACCTTGTTTGGGGGTCAGCCATATGTCACTTTGCATTGTTTCCTCTGAGTCAGGTCATGGCTCCAAATCCCAGCCCGAAAATCGAGTGCGCAATCCAGGTGGACATGCTCAGTGTAGAACTGCAGGAGTGCTGCACTGCCGAGAGCGCCATCTTTCAGATCAGATGCTTAACCAAGGCCCTATCTGCCCCCTCAAATGTTCAGTTTTCCATTCTAAAGATGGAAACTCCAGACAGTGCAGCACTCCCTCTGTACGGCATTGGGAGTGCCAGCCTAGGTTTTTGTATTGAAGTCTGGACCTTCTTTCTGACTCTAAGGCGAGAGTGCAGCTTGCTGGATCACAGCTTGTATCTCCAGAGATGGCTTGACCAAATTAGAAGGAAACATTATGAATTAGAGAACAGGAAACCGATTCAAAATCGAAAGGAGAAGAAACTTTTCTCTTTAGTTCTCTGCCCCAATGCTGGTGATGGTACAGGTTCCACCGTTCCTCCTGCCTGCCATTAGTATATGCTAGAAGGATTTAAAGGTGGATCGTCAGCCTGTTTAGCTGTATTGTTACACATCTTCCCTGGACATGAGGCCTGGAACTGTAGGCTCAGAGGCAGGAACGCTACCTAGTACACCACAAAAGCTCCCATGAAAGATATGGGTTAGCTAAACTGATTGTTCACATGTTTACAAAGATGGTGAAAAGTCAGTTTTACAGCGTGGTAAGTCAGTATTTTGCAGCAAAGGAAGTTTTTAATATTACTCACTTAACCACAGCATGATCAATTGATCTTTTATCTTATTTGTTTGTGGAACTTCACTGCCGATTTAGATTTCTTACAGTGTGGAAACAGGCCCTTCGGCCCAACAAGTTCGCACCGACCCGCCGAAGAGCAACCCACCCAGACCCATTCCCCTACATTTATCCCTTCATCTAATACTACGGGAAATTTAACATGGCCAATTCACCTAACCACAGCGCCACTGAGTGCCTGTCGAAAGTAATACTCTAGTTGACAGTATTGTGGAGTTCCCTGAGCATTTGAAAGGAGTGACACAATTTTTTTTTCTTCAGTCATTATCAGACTCCTTGAAAGTAGTCATAGGTAGATAGGACAGTGAAGAAGGCTTTTGGTGTGCTTTGGTCAGAGTATTGAGTACAGGAGTTGGGAGGTCATGTTGCAGCTGTACAGGACATTGATTAGGCCACTGTTGGAATATTGTGTGCGGTTCTAGTCTCCTTCCTATCGGAAGGATGTTGTGGAACTTGAAAGGGTTCAAAAAAGATTTACAAGGACATTACCAGGGTTGGAGGGTTTGAGCTATAGGGAGAGGGAGAATAGGCTATGGGTGTTTTCCCTGGAGTATTGGAGACTGAGAGTGTGACCTTTTTATGGAGGTCTATAAAATCATGAGGGGCATGGATCAGATAAATAGACAAGGACTTTTCCCTGAGGTGGGGGAATCCAGAACGGGAGGGCATAGGTTTAGGGTGAGAGGTGAAAATATAAATGAGATGTAAGGAGCAACTTTTTCATGCAGAGGCTGGTACGTGCATAGAATGAGCTGCTAGAGGAAGTGGTGGAGGCTGGTACAATTGCAACATTCAAAAGACATCTGGTTGGGTATATGAGTTGGAAGGGTTTGGAGGGATATGGGCCAGGTGCTATCAAACAGGACTAGATTAGGTTGGAATATCTGGTCAGCATGGACGAGTTGGTCCAAAGGGTCTGTTTCCGTGTTGTACATCTGTATGACTGTTGATCACTTTCTCAAAACTGGAGGTGGGACAGATTTTCACAAGGTGAGAAATATTCCAGCTCCACTCATTTTAGTTGAATGTTTCCTCATTTTTGTTTCTAATGTGCTTCCTGTGAGTACGGAACTGACAAGAGTTTACTCTTAATTCTATCCCAGGGCTGGGAAATAAGAAGCAACCTGTCCATTTCCTGATTTCTCACGGTTCCCTGCAGATTGAGAAACCCCTGATGCTCCACCTCACTGATCTGATCACATGGTTTGAAGGAAGCCCCGAGGGTAAAGTCGAAGGCATTGTGTGGCACTGCAAAAATGGGGTGTTATTTAAAGTAAGTAAAAGATCGGAAGGTTAGTTTGTTCTAATTGATGTTGAGCAAACAGAAAGGTCACTTATTTGAAAGTGAGCACACTTAGAATGGTTAGACCACAGAAGGAAGCTAATTGACCCATCACCTCCGCGCTAACTCTCTGCAAGCGTAACTCAGTGAGTTAACACTCATTCTTTGCACCCCCACTATTTTTTCAACTCAAATGATTATGCCATTACATTCTTAAGTCATGATTAAATCCACCTCCCCACTTCCAGATGGTGGTGAGCTGTTTCTTGATCTAGTCTGCTGTGATGGGAATCCAGGGTATTAAGGTACCTTTGATGTGAGCTCACCCCCATGTGATGACATCTCCCCAGTGGAAGATTGGAACTGCTTTCTGTAGCACACTTGCTATTTCTTGTCTCAGTAAGCAGGCCAGTTTTGCTGGACATACCAGCCAGCTCAGGAACAGCACTTTTCACTTAATCCACACCTAGCGATCCAGGGCACCAGTGCTCCTAGTAGATGGTCTGCAGGTGGAATCCGTTGGTAGGCTGTGACTTTAAACTGGTTAAACGTCAGGATTCTTCACCTTAAGCTTGGATCTGCTGCCTCTGGGCCTGAGCTCTCTGGTTCTGCATTCTTATCAAGGAAGCAGAAACTGTGCAGTTTGTGAATGACAGCACTTTGGAATTGTGCTCCATGTTATTTTCAGTGTGGTTCGGTATCCATCAGCTGGTCTTATTTGAGAGAATGTATTTGCTGATGTTTTTATTGAGTAATCTTTGTTCTGCTGTCCCAGAATTGATCTTGTTTCTGTCAGTCTGCTCGGGGGTCATCATTAATTTGATAATAGCCTTGAGCCTACAATATAAGATTTTTCTGTTTACTCCTAAACTACTTCTGTTACTAATATTTTGTTCAGTTTTATTTCGCAACTCTATATACAGAGTCATAGAGCGTAGAAACAGACCAACCAGTCCATGCCGAGTACAGAATCCCAGACTAAACTAGCCCCCCTGCCTGCTCCTGGCCCATATCCCTCCAAACCTTTTCTACTCATGTATTCATCCAATGTCTTTTAAACATTGTAATTGTACCATATCCACCAATTCCTCAGGAAGTTCATTTCAACACAAGCCACCCTCTTATTTGCCTCTAATGTCTTTTATTTTCTCTCTCTTCTCACCTTTAAAATGTGCCTCCTATGGAAATTCCCCAACTTGGGGAACAGACAACTGCAAAGTTCTTCTATAATGCGATGGTTGCGTTCTTGTGCAACCCCATGTTATAGAAAAAAATTAGGCTTTAGAAACAGCGCTTAAGGTGTTGGTGATGTAATCACATTACAGCCAACACACGTTCTAAAAGTTTGCACTTTACAAACAGTGTCCCCAAGTCATCAATTGCGTAATAGCAAATTCCCCTTAATGAAATGTGTGTTATATCATAACGTCCTGTACCATCAACTCTATCTGAACCTCTCATTATTTTATAAACTTCTATCACGTCGCCCCTTAACCTCCTATGGTCCAGTGAAAAATGTCCCAGCCTTCCTCTATAACTCAAACTTTCCATACCAGGCAACATTCTGGTAAATCTCTACTGAACCCTTTCCAGCTTCATTACATCCTTCCAATAATTAGGTGACCAGAACTGGGCACAGTATGTTGCATTGACAAAGTGAGACATCCTGTTTCCAACTGATTTAATGTCCATGTTTCTCATTTTCAGCTTCATCGTCATCACCTGGGTTTACAGTGGCCAGTGCAAGACCCATATTTGACTGCCCGACCTTTATTCGTTAATGTTGATCTAACAAGGTATGAGTGTGATCCTGAAACTAAGTCATCGTTCCTGGTCTTCGCAAGGCTCAATGGGAAGCACTTTGACCATTTTCAAGACATTCTGTGGGAGACAGATGCTGCAAGCTAATACTGTGTTGGTCAAGGGATACCGGTTCAGCAGTTTGGATGTTTACAATGACTTGTGAGTCAGTAGGATTGTAGGACTGCTAATGGTTTGTTGCAGTTTGCCTGCTATGCCTACAAACCTTGCTCTCAGTTCTGACCATGGGGTATGACTGAGAGAATGTTAAAACATTGTTTTTACATGAACCTTTTAATCCTGTTCAGAAATGGTCATATAGATGTTTTCTGTTGAGACATCGTGACACAGCTCTGAAGCAGGTGGGATCAAACTCAATCCTGTCCACTTCGAGATAGGGACACTACCACTGTACCAACAAGACCCCCTTTGGAATGAACGTCTGATGTCATCAAGAAAATCTCAAAGCAAACACAAGCTGTTTACGTGGCTCACTTGGGTAAACTGGGGCAGGTGGGTGTACAGTGTCCATTTTTGGTTTAATATTATAGATCCAAACACTACAATGAACCAGACGTATTACCTCAAACTATACTATCCAACACAATCCACATATGAAAGTATTGACTGCATTTAGGAGGAAACTACAGAGCGACCTCAATTATGCTTGGCTAAACTGTTATCCAACATGCAATTATCTAAACACCATACTCCCTGCCTGTGTTGTTTGGATATATGAGGCTCCTCTGTATTAGATTACTTTTGATGCCATGTGTTAACTGCTGTTTGTATGTTTAAATTGTCTGTAATTTGACTTTATTGTTGAAAAGATGCATGCTCTTGGTTTGTTCAGTTGCTGCAGTATTATTTACCATGTATTGGTTATTCCTAATTCACCACATTTTTGTACAAAATGTTCCTAAGCTTCCATTAAAAAAAACAACAAAGTCCTTTTCATTTCTGCTTGGGGTGCCATTGGCAAGGCTGGTGTTTACAATGAGCCACCTCCTTGAACTGCTGCAGTCTGTGTGGTGAAAATGGTCCCACAATGCTGTTAGGGTGAGGCTGCCAGGATTTTGATGGCCGCAGATCAGGAATGATGGTACTCATCACAAATGAAGGTGGAATCAGGCCAGCTTGGATTTGTGTGAGAGACTTGTGTACCATTTTATTATTTGATTCCTTCAGGTTCTACCATTTGGCTTTAAAAATTCTTAATGTGATTGTAGTTCAGAGCCTGTACTTGGGGCATTGTTGGAGTTGACGAGATGCTAAAATCAGTGCTGAGTCCTCTCTTGGGTTAAACATCATGTGGCACAATGCCCAGAGCAGCAATGCACTGGTGTCCTAATCAACATCCAGAACAAATAAAAACAAAATGCTGGTGGATGCTGGAGATTTGAAATAAGAACAGAAAGTACTGCAGAAACTCAGCAGGTCTGGCAGCATCCATTACGAGAGCAAGACCTGCTGAGGCTTTCCAGCAACAAAATTAGAATTTGTTTGTTGTACCAAAATGCAATACCTTGCATTTATCCAGATTACAGATGGAGTTCAATTTCTCAGCCCATTGACGCATTTGATCAAGGTACTGGAGGAAAAAAGAATGTAAAAGCCTTGGGGGTGAATCGGAGGAGGTTTATGAGATTGATATCTGGAATAAGTGGTTTGTCATAGATTCCTACAGCATGTAGACAGGCCCTTCACCCCAAACTGGTCCATCTGTGCTGACCCTGTTTCCTTGCATTCGGGCCCATACATTCTGGTAATTGCTATGTCAGGTAGTGGAAGGGGAAAAAGGAACTTTGATGAAATTGCAATCACTAGGGAAATAGGACTCAGTGAACTGATGGAGCTATAGGCTGACCAGTCTGCAGGTCCTGATCTTTATCTTGGAGTTTTAAAAGGAGAGGATGGATGAGGAAATGGATGTATTCAGGAAAGGTTCAATCAGACTGGAATTTGCAAACATGAATCCTCAACTTAAAAAGGCAAAAACCAGGAAACTAAAGGCCAGTTAGCTTGACATCTGTTTTGGGGAACACTTGTTAATTCAAACACTTCAAGAGCTTACTTCTTAAACTACGTAAGTTGTAGGGAAGCGTCACCATGACTGCATGAAAGGGAATTGTTTTTAACCAATTTATTTGAGTCCTTTGAAGGAGTAATGTGCACTGTGGATCAACGAAACATAGCGGAGTCCTTGTTTCTGAGCCGCGAGGCCTGGGTTTGAATCCCACCTGCTTCAGGGCTGTGACATAAAAAGAGAAGACATGGTAACTAAAGGACAGATGTCAGAGATAGTTTCTTTACTTGGATAGTAATTGGGGGCGTGGAACTCACTGCCTGCAAGAGTAGTAGACTTGCCAACTTTAAAGGCATTTAAATGGTCAGTGGATAGACATATGGATGAAAATAGAATAGTGTTGGATAGATGGGCTTCAGATTGGTTCCTCAAGTCAGCGCAGCACTGAGGGCTGAAGGGCCTGTATTGCACTGGAATGTTCTATGTTCTTCAGAAAGGTTACTGGACCTGAAATGTTAACTCTTGTTTTCTATCCACAGATGCTGCCAGACCTGCTGAGCTTTTCCAGCATCTTGTTTATATTTCTGATTTCAAGCATCCACACAGTGTTTTGCTTTTTTTGTTGTTTACAGGTTATCCAGCACTTTGGTTTTATCAGAACATGTGAAGAGGGGTGAGGAGTTGCAGGGAAAATTAATTTTAATCTTTGATTTAGAAGAGTGAGTGTCCTAACTAAATTTATTTCTTTTGGTTAATCAGTATCAAAGTAACCTTTTTGTTTCTCTTTGTGTGGGTCTGCAGTCATCAGCATCACGACTACACTCTCTGGTTCTCTCTTCCTGTGTCTCGGAACAAACCTTACTTTCAAAAACATTACACTCGTTATTGTGGGGTCCCAAATAACGTTTTTTGATACTGCTTATAGAAGGCTAGTTACTATTGTAGCACAATCAAATGAGGTCTCATGCGATATAGGATATACTAAATATGGATTACTAAGTGAATTGAGGTCTAAAGGGACCTGCAGTTTCCAACTTCAGTAAAGAACTGATGGACCATGGAACTAAGAAGATCAAAGACGAGAGGATTTGAATGTACCAGGTACTGCATTGAATCATTGAGTTTTGTTTACAATATGACTTTGTGCAAGGAGTGAAGGAAGATTCCTGGAGTCATTGGCACCGTGTGTGTGTTCAGGGCAGCTTCGTCCAGCCACAATAACACAAATTGCTGGAAAAGCTCAGCAAGTCTGGCACCTTCTGTGAAGAGAAAGCAGAGTGAAGGTTTTGGGTCTGGTGACCCTTCCTCAGGTGCCAGACCGGCTGATCTTTTTATAGATTTTTTTCCTTTTTTTTCTTTCTTTGTTTTTATTTAGCTCTGTCCAGCCTGTTGATTTGGTTTTGCATTTGGCCAGTTGTGCAAGTTAGAGGAGTCATTCCCATGACTGTGGACTGGTGCTGGTGAACGGTGTTCCCTGTGGTTTTTGTCTGCATAGGGGTTTAAAAAGAGGTCGAATTTAAGTTTTATAAGTTGGTTTTTTAAATTATTAGTACTGACTTATTTATAGTAAATAATAGCTTTTTGTTAACCTGAAGGTAGGAAAATAGGAGACTTTGAGTAACTAGATTAAATCTTTAATTTTTTTGTGATGATTGCAGGAATAATGGGACTCTAGTATCAGTGTACTTTCCCAAATGGATTGTGACAGCATATCTAAATGATACTTAATGATTTTGTTAATTTGGTTTCAAATGTTGCAGTCTAGTTCCATGTATTAATCCACAAAGATTCAACTTAGACTAGATATTCAATGACTTTTTATTACCTTTTTAATAAAAATGAAAAAGCGAGGAATGTTATGTTAAGAAATGGAATATACACTTAGCATCAGAAACTTTCCAAATTAGATATAGAGCAAAGTTCCCTCTAAAAACTATGTTCAACTGTAAACGTAATAAATGACAATCTCATTCTGTGAAGACTGTTCTACAGTACAATAATCAACATATAAATACATTCTACAAAAATACTTCTGCCTCTTTTTCAGTGTGACTATTCAAAAATAGGTGATTTGAATTTTTGCATAAAAATCCATCCTGATTACAGGCCTCAGTTAAAAGTATTGACCAATAAGTATCCAGTCTGTACTGAATGGAAAGTCTTTGATATAATCCTTCATCTCTTTAAATGAATCAGTAGTCCTTTAACATATTCCTGTATGTTTACATGTGTACATATCTAAGTTTGCGAATGTTGGTAGGAGAAGTTTGCTCCCACTCTGCATAATAGGAAAATAGATTGC
The DNA here is from genome assembly GCF_020745735.1 of Hemiscyllium ocellatum. Lineage (NCBI taxonomy): Eukaryota > Metazoa > Chordata > Chondrichthyes > Orectolobiformes > Hemiscylliidae > Hemiscyllium > Hemiscyllium ocellatum. Next base: position 16,303,796 of record NC_083419.1, on the reverse strand, counting down.
AGGATTGAAATGAAAGATGGGGAGCTGGGGATGGGAAGGAAGTGTGGAGAGAAATGTGCTGACTGATGAGCGTTTTGCTTTCACAACACTAACCAAAGGAGCTCACTCACATTTTTGATGTTACGTCCTATGCTATGTGCTATAGGCAACAGAGCTAAGATGTGACTTTCAGACATGCAACAGATAGTTAGATGTTAAATTCTATCCATGTCATGGATCTTGTCTTGTTCTACGTGCATTGTACCAAAATTATTTTGTTGACTTCACTCATCTGCTTTACTCATTGGTTGGTTGAGGCCAGGGAAGTTCTGTAGAATCAAGCTCAAATAAAGTTGAGTTGTTGTCTTCATGCTGTTACTATTACTGATGGCTGAGTGTTTGGTGGATGGGGTGGAGCCTGACTACAAAGAGAATATGAAACAAACAAACACCTGCGATTTGCTTGGTTGACATCTGTAATGGCTCTTGTATGGATGGCCATCTATACAAATCCCGTGGAGGAACCATCAGAAGTCAGAAGCACCATTTGCTCCTTCAGCACCTTAATCTCTCCTTTTCACAGAGCACCAGTTTTTAAATGGACTAGCATCAAATATTTCTTGAGCACGTGTTAAAAATCTAAAGATCCCATGGAAACTAAAGTGTTGTAAGGGACAATGCTTTGGACATGAACCCTGGTTAAACTAAGGAAAAAGAAAACAGCCTCTGATTAAATGCTGTCAGATGGTGGTAGGATTGGCCAATCGGGTAAACAAAGTTGGGTGGCAGAAACTGAGAGCACTTTTCTCCGAAAAAAGGCTGAGGGACAACTGGAACTTTTAAAAGAGATTAAGTACTTGTTAATGTACTTCAAGTAGAGATCAGGCGGCAGCTGTTCTGAAAGGGTGTACTGAAGTATTGTAAATTATAAATAGAATTGTTGAACTTATCAAGTTCAACAATTCTCTCAAAGGAAACACCTAATAATGAACTTTGAGATGTTAATCTGTTGAAATATTTTCCGGGATAGTCACTTGGACTCCAAACTGCTTCGCCAATTTCTTCAACTGTTCTTCGAGAAGAATGTTCCGTTTAACTTCCTGATTGTAATTGAACTTCAAATCCTCAAGTTCCTCAAAAAAGGAAGGGTCAAAGTTCTTCAGTTCTTTTTTCAGCTGTTGTATCTCTTCCTAGAAACCAAAAGATTAATTAAATTACCCTGTACATAACATTTAAAATTGTTTTGGAACTTGTAACAAAACCTTAGAGTGGAAATAGATTCTGATTTTCTTTCCTAGCCATTCTGATGATATTTCGATGATATTTTGTTAATTTCTAAAGAGTTCAGCAAGAACAGCTCAAATAATAATAAATAATGCATTTCCAATGGATAGTCAGTTTTCTGCTAACAAATCCTTTATACATTCAGGTTGCCTATGCTCATCAACTCCTCTTCCTCAATTAGAACCTGCCTCACCATCCAGCAGAGTTACAAGATGAGTAATTTTGAGGCAAAGACTAATTAGGTGGAGCCACTTAGCTGAATCCCGGTACTGCAGCTAGAGAATTTCAATCCAATTGAATATATCTGGAATTAAAAAGCTACCATTATGAGGTCAGCCATTTAGGACTGAATGTGGACAGATTCACCCAGAGAATGCTACAGACAGAGTTTACACCAAAACAATCAATGTTTTCAAGCAGGTAGATATAGTTCATAGGGCTAAAGGGATCAAAGGATATGGGCCGAAAGCAGGAACTGTGTACTGGGTTGGAGATCACATTGTTATAATGAACGTTGGAGCCGAATGGCCTAATCCTGTTTGTAAGTAGTAAAAGGTGAGACTGAAAGTTGAGTTATAAATCCCAATGAGAACCAAAATGAACAGTTTTAACCTCTGATTGTTGAAGTTCATGTACAAATACACAGCATGCCTGTAACCATGATAAATGATGCAGCACAGCAGGAGGTCAGTTCTTTCAGACAGTCAACCAGTTGGACCCTCTTCTCTTTTCTGACAGCTTGAAGTTACTTCCAACATCCTGACAAAGCCCATTCCAGATCACAACTTGCTACTCTGGTCTGACACCAGTTTGCTTTATAAAGTTCCAATCATGACTCTTACACAGTGTAAAATGTTGCTAACAGTTTAGTGATCTAGGTAAGACAGCTTACCTGAAGTTGCTGTTTCTCTAGGTCTGATGCCTTGAGTTGAGTTTGCAATTCCAATAGTTCTCCTGTCAGCTTGTCCTCTTTACTGCCTAATCCATCATCGCAAACTGTAACAGGTTATATACAGCAAAGAGTAGGCCATTACATTATATTGAAAATTAAGTATTTTGTCAGACAAGGCATCTTGGAAATGGAGTAAGTTTCAGCTGACCAATCATTAGGCTTTTCAGTCAAGATGTGGATTAGATTGTATAGCTTAACTCCTGTAAATGGGTAATTTAAACTTTCCTCAGCTCAGAGATTTCAGTGTTTCTGTAATTCTAAGCTTGATGACCTGAGATTTTACTGATGGTCACTGGCAACCTTGCCTTCAGTTGCCTGGCTTCTAAGCTCTGGCATTCCCTCCTTAAACATATAGAACATAGAACATAGAAGGATACAGCGCAGTACAGGCCCTTCGGCCCTCGATGTTGCGCCAACCGAATCCTACCTAACCTATACTAGCCCAATAACTTCCAAATGCCTATCCAATGCCCGCTTAAATGACCATAAAGAAGGAGAGTTCACCACTGATACGGGCAGGGCATTCCATGAACTCACAACCCGCTGTGTGAAGAATCTACCCCTAACATCTGTCCTATACCTACCACCCCTTAATTTAAAGCTATGTCCCCTAGTAACACCTGACTCCATTAGCGGTAAAAGGTTCTTAGTATCTACCCTATCTAAACCCCTAATCATCTTATACACTTCTATCAGATCTCCCCTAAACCTTCTCTTCTCCAATGAGAACTGCCTCAGCCTTTCCTCATAAGATTTTCCTACCATTCCAGGCAACATCCTGGTAAACCTCCTCTGCACTCGTTCTAAAGCTTCCACATCCTTCCTATAGTATGGCGACCAAAACTGCACACAATACTCCAGATGAGGCCTCACCAGAGTCTTATACAACTGCAACATGACCTCAGGACTCCGGAACTCAATTCCTCTGCCAATAAAGCCCAGTACACCATATGCCTTCCTCACAGCACTATTTACCTGGGTGGCAACTTTCAGAGATCTGTGTACATAGACACCAAGATCCCTCTGCTCATCCACACTACCAAGTAGCCTACCATTAGCCCAGTAATCCATCATCTTGTTATTCCTACCAAAGTGAACGACTTCGCACTTAGCTACATTGAATTCCATTTGCCACATTTCCGCCCAGCTCTGCAACTTATCTATATCCCGCTGTAACCTACCACTTCCTTCCTCACTATCCACAACTCCACCGACTTTTGTGTCATCCGCAAACTTGCTTACCCAGCTTTCAAGTCCTTCCTCTAGATCATTTATAAAGATAACAAAAAGCAATGGTCCCAAAACAGATCCTTGTGGTACACCGCTAGTAACTGCGCTCCAAGATGAACATAATCCATCAACTACTACCCTCTGTCTCCTTCCAGCCAGCCAATTCCTAATCCAAACCTCTAATGTATCCTCAATGCCATACCTCCGAAGTTTTAGCATTAGCCTACCATGGGGAACCTTATCGAACGCCTTACTAAAATCCATATACACAACATCTACTGCTTTACCCTCATCCACTTCCTTAGTCACCTTCTCAAAGAACTCAATAAGGTTTGTGAGGCACGACCTGCCCTTCACAAAACCATGCTGGCTATCCCTGATCACGTTATTCCTACCCAGATGTTCATAAATCTTATCCCTTACCATTCTCTCTAAGACTTTGCCCACCACTGAAGTCAGACTCACTGGCCTATAGTTACTAGGGCTATCCCTACTCCCTTTCTTGAACAATGGGACCACATTCGCTATCCTCCAGTCCTCTGGTACTATTCCCGTTGACAATGACGACATAAAAATCCAGGCCAATGGCTCTGCTATCTCCTCCCTAGCTTCCCATAGGATCCTGGGGTAAATGCCATCAGGCCCAGGAGACTTATCTATATTCATCCTTTCCAATATTCCCAAAACCTCTTCCCTGCATATTTCCAGGGCATCCATTCTAATTATTTGTGATTCCATATTCACATCAGCAACAGTGTCCTGTTCCTGAGTGAATACTGATGAAAAGTACTGATTTAATGTCTCTCCAATCTCCTCCGCCTCCACACACAACTTCCCACTACTATCCTTGACTGGACCGATACCTACCCTAGTCATCCTTTTATTCTTGACATACCTATAGAAAGCCTTTGGGTTTTCCCTAATCCTACCAGCTAAAGACTTTTCATGTCCCCTTCTCGCTTCTCTTAGCTCCCTCTTTAGCTCCTTCCTGGCTACCTTATAACTCTCAATCGCCCCAACTGAACCTTCACGCCTCATCTTTACATATGCCGCCTTCTTCCCTTTCACAAGGGACTCCAATTCCTTACTAAACCACGGCTGTTATTACATCAAAGATGCTATAGAAATGTACACTTTGGTCCTCCTAGAATATTAGCAGGTGTATCCATGAGTGGCGATCGGAACTGAAAACAGATTGCAGAAACACTCCCTTCTCCCAGCAACTACCAAGGCTTTAAATGCTCTGCTTTAATTAGGTGGATTCTGGAGCTTTGTTTCTGTCCTTACACCCCCACTAAACATGGGAGTTAAAATTACAGGCAAAGTTACAAATTTGGACTTATTCTTCTGGATAACTAGGCCGAGAGCCTGTTGGTGGTGAGTTCTTCCACTGAAAAGGAGAATGGGGATTGAAAGAATCAACTATTAACATATTGTAAAGAAGGAAGGAAAATGCCTCCGGTTTCCTTCCAGGCTAAAGGAATCTCATCTTCATGATAAATCTCCAACAGCACCCAGTAATGGGTGGATTCAATGAGAAAGCTCACCTGTATTATGGAGGCCCAGGTAACAGTGACAGTAAGGGGGATATGGCCTTCCCCCAGCCCACTCGCGTTAACTTGAATTCCCCTGAATCCTCTCTGCAGAAGACTACTACCCTCTCCTGCCTGGGGAAAGTGTATTTTCTTTGGTTGTGCCATATTCTGAAGTACATTCAAGTAAACTATCTTGCATGTGCTAAATAGATGCCTGGTTAATTGAGGATATGGAAAACTTCATTCTGATAATATACGCGTTCAGTAGTGATATGGAACTTGAGAATTGTAAGAGTTACCATTTCTACTGGTGCCACTGCTGCCTCCTGCAGTTTCACCTGTTTGCTTCCTGTACATCTGGAGATGGTGGAGAAGTTCAGCTTTTTCCTTTTCTAATCGGTCATTTGTCAGTCTTTTCAGTTGAATGAAATAAAAGATAATTAGAATTTACAGATACACATGTTTTAAGTTCTCAAAAATCACCACAAATGCAATTTATCACATACTCAAATTCTGTTCACTACGATGTGGCTGTTATGGATGGAACTCGTGGGCGGCACGGTGGCCTCACAGCGCCAGAGACCCGGGTTCAATTCCCGACTCAGGTGACTGACGGTGTGGAGTTTGCACGTTCTCCCCATGTCTGCGTGGGTTTCCTCCGGGTGCTCTGGTTTCCTCCCACAGTCCAAAGATGTGCGGGTCAGGTGAATTGGCCATGCTAAATTGCCCGTAGTGTTAGGTAAGGGATAAGTGTAGGGGTGTGGGTGGGTTGCGCTTCAGCGGGTCGGTGTGGACTTGTTGGGCCGAAGGGCCTGTTTCCACACTGTAAGTAATCTAATCTAAAAGTAATCTAATCTAATCTAACCTTAATGCCAGTTACTAAATCGACAAGCAGATACAACTCCAGATACAACTTGATAAGTTTAACTACAATTATCTGCATTTGTCAGTTCACAGCAATGACCCTGAAAGGACCAGGCCAGCCTAGCAACAGAATGCCATAACCAGACTCTGGACTACCCTTGAGCAATGCCAGAGGGGGCAGTTTGTAGAAGGATGGGCAGCTGGACATAGGAATCCGGTTTAGTACCAAGTACAGTTTGTGTGTTACATTAAAATCATGGCCACTTCCCAAGTTAAACTGTCCACATACAGAAGTTCATACCTTAGTAACTGAAGTTCTCTGGTCAGGCCTGGCTCTGTTTTCGCTTCTTCAGGGAAATGCTTAAGAACCTCAATCTGCAGCAGAGAAACAAATGGTCCCGTCCATGACTTTTATATGTCTTATGATTACAATTAATCCAAACTAAAGGAACAGGTAGTTGGTAATTTGACTTATACTTTATACAGTACTTTAAAATGTGAATTCATTTCTGAAGCATGAATAACTGGCTGACGAGAACAGGAAGCAAAACCCTGCTCAGTGTTCCAGAAAACATTCAAATCCTCATTACCAACTTAGGCAGTCCATGCTCTCTGTATTCAATTAATTTTCCAGATAGTACATTCCTGAAGGCATGAAATGTTTAAACATTTCCATTAAGAATATTATTAAACAGAAAACTTTCAACAGGTAACATTGCAGAGATTAATTATGTCTCATCGTCTCCACTGCACCGTCGAAACAATTTTTTCGTTTTCTCAGAATTATCAGCCATCCCTCAGTGATAGCAGGCTGCTCAATTAGAGAAGCAGCAAAGAAATGACTGTGGGGAAGGAGAAAACCAGAGATGGTTGGTGCAGTGGAACTTCTCTTCAATAGTCTTTAGTTGCAACTCAGTCAAATAGATATTAACCATTCACTAGCTCACTTCTCCGGGCAAAGCTCAAACCAATCAGAGTCAACTTGTCTGCTTTTAATTTTTATAAATTTAACTTGTCAAGTCATTATTAACTGGTTCATACTCCCTGACAACACCTGGACCAATCAGAGTTCGTTTTCCATGATTAACACACTCATACAGTATAAATGTTGGTTTTCCCTTTAAATTGGTAGATGGAAAATTTCAATATACTTAAAGTCATTTCATCCTTTAATAATTGTCTGAGGAGCACGCTGACATTGGATTTCTTTTTGATGGAATCCTTTGAAGAGGTAACAACTAGGTCAGACCAGGGAAACCCAGTGGATGTTATCTATCTAGACTTCCAAAAGGCCTTTGATAAGGTGCCACCCGGGAGGCTGCTGAGTAAGGTGAGGGCCCACGGTGTTTGAGGTGAGCTGCTGGCATGGATTGAGGATTGGCTGTCTGACAGAAGGCAGAGAGTTGGGATAAAAGGTTCTTTTTTGGAATGGCAGCTAGTGACAAGTTTTGGGGCTACAGCTGTTCACTTTATATATTAATGATCTGGATGAAGGGAGTGGGGGCATTCTGGCAAAGTTCGCTGATGATACAAAGTTAAGCAGACAGGCAGGTAGTACTGAGGGGGTGGGGAGGCTGCAGAAAGATTCAAACAGTTTAGGAGAGTGGTCCAGGAAATGGCTGATGAAATTCAACGGCATAGACTATTTTCTAAACAATGAAAAAATTCACAAAGCTGAAATGTAAAGGGATCTGGGTGTGCTGGTCAAGGATTCTCTAAAGGTTGACTTGCGTGATTAAGAAAGCAAATATAATGCTGTCACTTATCTCAAGAGGGTTGGAATGTAAAAGCAGCAATGTGCTACTGAGACTTTATAAATCCCTAGTTAGGCCCCATTTAGAATACTGCGTCCAGTTTTGGGCCCTGTACCTCAGGAAGGACATGCACTGGAGCGTGTCCAGCGGAGGTTCACACGGATGATCCTTGGAATGGTAGGCCTAACATATGATGAATGGTTGAGGATCCTGGGATTGTATTCATTCGAGTTTAGAAGATTGAGGGGAGATCTAATAGAAACAAGATAATGCATGGCTTGGAAAGGGTGGATGCTGGAAAGTTGTTTCCGTTAAGTAGGGAGACTAGGACCTGTGGGCATAGCCTTGGAATTAGAGGGGGTCAATTTAGAATGAAAATGAGACATTTCTTCAGCCAGAGAGTAGTGAACCTGTGGAATTCATTGCCACGGAGCGCAGTGGAAGCTGAGACGTTAAATGTCTTCAAGGCAGAGATTGATAAATTCTTGATCTCGCAAGGAATTAAGGGGTAAGGGGAGAGTGGGTAAGTGGAGTTGAAATGCCCATCAGCCATGATTAAATGGCGGAGTGGACTTGATGGGCCGAATGGCCTTACTTCCACTCCTATGTCTTATGGTCTTATAGGTGTGCATTGAGGAATTTAACATTGGTACATTATGGCAGGGAATAAGATAAAGACATGAAGTGGAGAAAACTGTAGACTATGAGCAAAGAGCAGGGGTGGGACTAAAGGATCACTTGCAAAAAGCAGTCATAGCTACTTGGGGCCCACTAGCCTCCTTCTGCCTTCTAAGAGTCTATGCATTCACACATGACCAGAATAATATCACAATTCTCTCACCTGTTCCTCCAGTTCTCCTATTTGTTTTGATAACTTTTGCTCATTATCAGTCGATTCTCTCAGCAGCTGTCTAAGGTCGTTGAGGTTTTGGCTCTTTTTTGTAATGTCTGTCTCCATCTCCTTTATCTTACTCTCATACATTCTTTAAAGCATGAAGGAATCAATTACTCTTTGGTCTTTGTAATAATGTAAGAAATTCTCCAATTGCTATTACAATTGACAAGGCTGAACTTTAAACAAGCCATCCTTGTTATCCACTTTACTTTGAAATATTTCATTATTAAGTCAATGTGAAATGTATCAAAAGTAAAACTGCTTTTTGAACAGCAGCTAATTCTTAAGTGTTCAATATAATCAAGATCAGCTCAAAATTCCACCTAAGCTGTAATCAGTACTGGGACAGATCATATATACAGAAACTGGAAATGGAATAGAACCAGTTATTGCTGGATTCTGCCCAATGTTTCTAGTCCAACCATTTTTCATTAGTAATCAGCTATGGATAAATCTGCTAAATTACCACTCGTGAAGGGAATGTATCTGGGGGAGTTTCCAGGTGACTCCAGGAATTCTATTCCTTCTCTTTAAGAGGATCCATGGAGGGCAGAGAGAGTGGGCAGGAGTCTCACTTACAGAGAGGAGCTAACTAACTTGTGCTGCCAAAGAGTCAAGGCTCCCAGTGGAGCTGAAAATCCTCAGTGCCCTTGAACTTCAGTCCAGGAAGGAACTCATGCCTACTTAACAGAGTGGGTAAGGAAACTTTGTCTCTTGAATAGTTAGTGTTCTGTTCCCTGCAAGTCCCTATCTGCCTACCACCACCATAACTGTGGAATGAGACTGAGGTTTTTAAAAAGGGTTTTAACAGGTTATAGGCGTTGCTGTCTAGGCCAGAACTTGATGCTCATCCTTAATTACCCTCAAGAAGGTAGGGGTGAGTTGCTTTCTTGAACTGCTGCAGTCCTTAGGATGTAGATATATGGAAGTGGTGGTTGATGGTGTTCCAGGACTTAGACCAGCACTGTGTGGATACATTACAGTACTACAATTTAGATGGTCAAAGATTCTATTTCACTTCATTCATTTAATGGACTAGCCTTGTTGAAACTTCAGACTGACTAAATTTTTTTTAACAGGAATGAAATGGTCCTGTATCAACAATCAAACCTTTAGGATCCAATTTCCAACTCCCTCTAATTTATTTTTGAAAGCTTCAACTGAAGTCCCCTCTGTGACATACTCAGAGAATACATTCTGGATCCTAATCACTAGTTGTGAGGAAAAGCTTTCCCTCGCATAATTTTGCATTCTTTTACTAATGACTTTAAATCTGTGCCCTTTCATTTTCTATTCCTTCACAAATAGAACACTTTCTTCTGATCCACTCTGTTCAGATAAAAATGGTTTTGAGCACCTCTGTCAAATCTCCTCTCAGCCTCTTCTAGTCCAAAGAATTATTCTCATTTCTCTAATCTACCTTCACAACCGAATTTCCTCAAACTGGAGACATGACTGTGAATTTTTTCAGCACCTTCTCATGTGTTTTCACATCCAGTCAAACCAGTTTGTTTTTTAAATACAAACTTCCTTTCTTCCCCCTTTCATTGCTCCTACTGTTTTACCTGTCTAAAATGTTATTAAAAATAACTCTTTATCCCCTTTACTGTCTTATTTCAACAAATTTTAAAATTTTAATTTAAAACAAGTTCTGTTGTATTTGAGACCTGAGCCACAACAAAGATAATTCCTCAATCCAAATCCTTCCTCCCTCCAGCAAACTAAAGAACCGAGCCATTCTGTACACCACGTCCTCATGAAAACTTGCCTAAAATACAAGAATTAAATTGGATTACTACGCAAGATCCATGACTACCAACAATTTGCTTTTTTTCCTCCAACACATTTTGCTGAATGTTCTTACATTTAAGGGATGTCAGACAGGGGAAGATCTATAGACCCGTGCAGCTGTGATATCCTTTGAATTACAACACGAACAATGCTCTACCCTAAGCAATGTAATCTCCTGGGAGAGGTGAAAAAAAAAGAACTCAGACCAGATAAAGGGGAAGATATATAACTGTAACATAAATACTGCTCAAACTTTCAAGATAATACATTATGCTGTTATCAAATTCTCAGTAAGGTTTGCATTTAGTCTCAGCATTATGCTATCCACCAAGTAACCATCAGTTTGACGTTAGCCTGCAAGGTTTCTACACTTCACATATGGGAGATTAAAGTGATACCTTGTGACTACAATGGACTTCCAACTTTTGCTGTCTGCGCCCTCAAGTTGCGGACCCCTACTCTCAGCAAAACTTAATCGTTTATTGGTCTCTTCCAACTGCACGCTTAGCTTCTCGTTCATAATCTCCAGGTTGCTTTTAGCAATTCGCAGTTTTTCAGTACAGTCACCTTCCTGTCACAGAACAAATGTTTAAAAAAAACAACAAAACCCAACTACATCTTTGGTCAGTTGTGGGTCATCAGAAGTGACTTTTAACACTTTCAAGAGAAAAATTATGCAGGGCAATCAAAACTAAAAAAAATGTGCAGACAAGTCAAGCAGCAACAGTGGAGAGAGAAACTGAGCTCATATAGTTCAGTGACCTTTCATTTGCTGTACATCTTGAACATCAGCCGTGATGATGAAAGATTAACTCTGCTTCTCTCTCCACTGGTGGTGAACTGCTTCCTTGCTTGCTGGATATTTCTAGCATTTACATTTTCAATTCCAATTTGATTTTATCTGGTGTACATTGTGATTTGCTAGAATATAAATATTCTATAAATATAGTGCACACGGAACATTACTTCATTTGTGACATGATATGCAAGAAAACCCCATCCTCTCTCCATAAATGCTGACTGACTTGTTGAATATTTCCAGCATTTTCTTCCATTACTCTAGAGAAGGGTTCAGTTAGTCCATTTCCTCTTCAACTTGCAATGAGAGTTGTGTTGAGAAGTGCGAGGTACCAAGCAGAGAGCTGTGTCTCTCCCTGCTAAAGGAGCAGGAGAGACTGAAGAGATCCATTGTTTACTATGTTCAGAGGCATCACAACAAGAGTATTTTCACCATCTTGGAGGTGGGCCATATCGTTGTTGAAGGTGAGAATGAATAAAATCTAACGTTAAGAACAGTGACACTTTTATAGCTACAATCTACAACAGAAGTGGCTCTCTCAATCTACCAAGTGGCTTTACCTTTTTGAGTTCCTTTCGCAATCGCTCATTTTCAGCTAAGATCTTTTCCACGCCTTTCGTTTTGGACTCGTAACGCAAGCTTAGTTGGCCACCCACCTGCAATTTTAATTTCTCCAGTTCCAACTGAAACAAAATAAGGCAATAAATTGTAGTTTGTACTTGATGTGAAACTCATGGTTCTGCTAAATGAGCTAGCACATGATATGTTAGTCTATCTTGGAGGGTTGGATCTGGGATTTGTGGGGGGGAGAGAGATAAGGAAACAGGTGAAATTGACATTGATGCCGTGTGGTTGGACGGTCCCAAGGTGGAAGAGGAGGCATTCTTCCTCCAGGCGTTGGGTGGCTAGGATTTGGCAGTGGAGGAGGTTCACGACCTGAATGGCTTTGAGCCAAGTGCTGGAAAATGGGATTTAAAAAGCAGCTAGCGCATTCCTTCTGGATCCACTCCTTAAAAGCTTTCAGAATTGTGAAGGCTTCTATTAAGTTTACCTCCAGCTTCTTTATTTCAAGAGGGAAGAAAACCCACATATTGTCAATCCTGTACTAGTACAGCAAACTTTGTTTTAACTGACACTCTATGAAATGTTAATCAACCAGCAAACATATATACATGCAATATTGGGAGTTTACTATATTATCGTGACCTCAGACATCCACATCATTGGTTGAGACTGCTAGTGAGAGGGCTCTCTGCCATTATAGATAATAGACAATAGGTGCAGGAGTAGGCCATTCTGCCCTTCAAGTAGAAAGTGAGGACTGCAGATGCTGGAGATCAGAGTTGAAAATGTGTTGCTGGAAAAGCGCAGCAGGTCAGGCAGCATCCAAGGAGCAGGAGAGTCGACGTTTCGGGCATGAGCCCTTCTCCAGGAATGAGGACTCATGCCCGAAACGCTGACTCTCCTGCTCCTTGGATGCTGCCTGACCTGCTACGCTTTTCCAGCAACACATTTCCATTCTACCCTTCAAGCCAGCACCACCATTCATTATGATCATGGCTGATCATCCTCAATCAGTATCCTGTTCCTGCCTTATCCCCATAACCCTTCATTCCACTTTTCTCAAGAGCTCTATCCTAAACTCTTTCTTGAAAGTAATGAGACTTGGCCTCCACAGCCTTCTGAGGCAGAGCATTTCATACACCCACCATTCTCCGTGTGAAGAAATTTCTCCTCAACTCTGTTCTAAGTGGCCTACCCCTTATTTTTAAACTGTGTCCTCTAGTTCGGAACTCACCCATCAGTGGAAACATGCTTCCTGTCTCCAGAGTGTCCAATCCTTTAATGTTAAAAATCACACAACAACAGGTTAGAGTCCAACAGGTTTAATTGGAAGCACACTAGCTTTTGGAGCGATGCTCCTTCATCAGGTGATTACACCCCAGTCCAACACCGGCATCTTCAAATCAATCCTTTAATAATCTTGTACGTCTCAATCAGATCCCCTCTCAGCCTTCTAAACTCAAGCGTGTACAAGCCCAGTCGCTCCAATCTTTCAGTGTAAGATGGTCCTGCCATTCCAGGAATTGACCTCGTGAACCTACGCTGCACTCCCTCAGTAGCCAGAATGTCTTTCCTCAAATTTGGTGACCAAAACTGCGTACAATATTCCAGGTGTGGTCTCACCAGGGCCCTGTATGGTACAGAAGGAACTCTTTGCTTCTATACTCAATTCCTCTTGTTATGAAGGCCAGCATGCTATTAGCCTTCTTCACTGCCTGCTGTACCTGCATGCTTGCTTTCATTGACTGATGTACAAGAACACCTAGATCTCTCTGTACGGCCCCTTTATTTAACTTGACTCCATTTAGGTAGTAATCTGCCTTCCTGTTCTTGCCACCAAAGTGGATAACCATACATTTATCCACATTAAACTGCATCTGCCATGCATCCATCCACTCATCTAACATGTCCAGGTCACCCTGTATTCTCCTAACATCCTCCTCACATTTCACCCTGCCACCCAGCTTTGTGTCCTCAAAAAATTCCAGAAGATTAGTCAAGCATGATTTCCCCTTCATAAATACATGCTGACTCTGATCTATCCTGTTACTGCTATCCAGATGTGTCGTAAATTTGTCCTTTATAATTAACTCCAGCATTTTTCCCACCACTGAGGTCAGACTAACTGGTCTATATTTCTCAGTTTTCTCTCTCCCTCCTTTCTCAAAAAGTGGGACAACATTAGCCACCCTCCAATCCGCAGGAACTGATCCTGAATCTATAGAACATTGGAAAATGATCATCACTGCATCCACGATTTCTACAGCCACCTCCTTCAGTACCCTGGGATGTAGACCATCAGGTCCCGGGGACTTATCAGCCTTCAGACTTAACAGTCTCTCCAACACCATTTCCTGCCTAATATAAATTCCCTTCAGTTCAGGTCCTTCAGCCACTATTACATTAAGTTTTATTTAAAGCAAAGATGCATTATTGTTGAAGTGATTTATTCTGTAAATGATAGTGCTGTGTATAGGCCTGTATTAGACTTCTATTATTTAGTGTGTGTTTCCATGTTGATAATGTGGACCTCTTGATCAACTGGAATATTTGATTGAGGGGTACTCTCCTAATCCCGTAGATGCTGGTTAATAGAAAGCTTGCTATACTATACTCACATATTCCTAGTATCCCCCATATTTCTCTGCAGGGTCTCCTTTATATCCTTTCTGTAATCTGATAACTAGAACTGCATGCTGTAATCGAAGTGTAGTCTATAATGTCTGTCTGCAACTTTTCATTTCAACCCTTTGGTTAAACACAGCCAAAGCCACGAGAGCTGTCTATCTTCTCTTAAGACATTCCGGTAACAATTTTTACTTCCACTACCCAGTGGCGGGGGACCTATTTCCCCAAATATTATAGACTAGTGTTCATAATTAAACAAAAAGGAAAACCTTGTAATGTTAACTCAAACCTTAAGCTTGTCATTTTCCATTTCAAGGCAGGTTTGTTTCTCACTGGAGATCACTCCTGGAGCCTTCTTCAGCTCTTCGTTCTCTCGCTGTACTCTTTCCACCACCTTCTTCATCAAACCGATTGTTTTCTCCAGTTCAGGCACTGTCTTGCCACTGCGCCCAGACTGTCAAATATTTATGTTAGTAGTTAATACCTGACTATACTGGCCAGTGACTGAGGTAAATAATGGAACGCTTCAAGCTATTAAGAGATTTCAAAGACAGAAATAATCTTCTTCCCAGAACAATCAACCCCTGAATAAACACTTGTCTTTATCAGAGAAAGTTACAGACTCACATTAGAACATTATCTCCAACACCTCAAACTTCAGTGATTGATCTCACTATAGAATGATATTAAGGAAAAAAAGGCATTTACATAGCTCCTTTTATTCCCTTAATATAGAACACAGAACAATATAGTATAGTACAGGCCCTTGGGCCCTTGATGTTGTGCCGACCATTTATCCTACTCTAAGATTAAACTAACCTACACACCCCATACGTTTTACTATCATTCATGCGCTTATCCAAGAATCGCTTAATTGTCCCTAGCGGCTCTGACTGTACTATCACTGCTGGTAGTGCATTCCACACACCCAGCACTCTCTGTGTAAAGAACCCACCTCTGACATCTCCTCTAAACCTTCCCCCAATCACCTAAAAATTATGCCCCATTGTGATAGCCATTTTCACCCTGCGAAAAAGTCTCTGGCTATCCACTCTATCCATGCCTCTCAACACCTTGTACACCTCCATCAAGTTACCTCTCATCCTTCTTCACTCCATTAAGAGAAGTCCTAACTCCCTCAACCTTTCTTTATAAGGCAGACCCTCCAGTCCAGGCAGCATCCTGGTAAATCTCTGATGCATCCTCTCGAAAGCTTCCATATCCTTCCTGTAATGAGAACTGAACACAATATTCCAAGTGTGGTCTAACCAGAGGTCTATAGGTCTCTTCAACTCAATCTCCTGCTAATGAAAGCTAACATGTCATACACCTTCTTAACAATTCTATCAACTTGGGTGGCAACTTTGAGGGATCTATGGACATGGATGCCACAATCCTTCTATTCGTCCACGCTGCCAAGAATCCTGCCTTTAACCCTGTATCTGTATTTAAATTCGACCTTACAAAACAAATCACTTTATACTTTTCCAGGTTGAACTCCATCTGCCATTTCTCAGCCCAGCTCTGCATCCTGTCAATGTCCCGTAGCAACCTACAACAGCCCTCCACACTATCCACAACTCCACCAACCTTCGTGTCATCGGCAAACTTACTAATCCACCCTTCCACTTCTTCGTCCAAGTCATTTGTAAAGATCACAAAGAGAAGAGGTCCAAGAACAGATCCCTGCAGTACACCACTGGTCACTGAGCTCCAGGCTGAATACTTTCCATCAATTACCACCCTCTGTCTTTTATGGGCCAGCCAATTCTGTATCCAGACAGCCAAATTTCCCTGTATCCCATGCCTCCTTACATCCTGAATGAGCATACCATGGGGAACCTTTTCAAAAGCCTTGCTACATCACATTCACTGCTCTAGCTTCATCAGTGTGTTTGGTCACATCCTCAAAGAATTCAATAAGGCTTGTGAGGCATGATCTGTTCTTCACAAAGTCGTGTTGACTATCTCTCATCAAGCTATGCTTTTCCAAATAATCATAAATCCTGTCTCTGAGAATCCTCTCCAATAATTTGTCCACTACCAACGTAAGACTGACTGAAGACTGGTTTCTAATTTCCAGGCTCGTCCCTATTCCCTTTCTTAAACAAGCTAATCATTTTTGCCATCCTCCAATCATCTAGTACTACAGTGGACAGTGAGGAAGCAAAGATCATCACCAAAGGCGCAGCAGTCTTTTCCCTCACTTCCCACAGAAACCTTGGGTATATCCCACCTGGCCCAGGGGACTTATCTATCATGTTTTTCAAGATTTCCAGCACATCCTCCTTATTAACATCAACCTGTTCCACGTTGTCCTTACAAATGACACAATCCCTCTCAGTAGTGATTACTGAAGCAAAACATTCATTATGAACCTCCCTTACCTCCTCAGACTCCAGATACAAGTTCTCTCCACTATCCCTGATTGCCCCTACCCTCACCCTGGCTATCCTCTTGTTCCTCACATAAGTGTAGAACACCTTGGGGTTTTTCTTAAAATTCATCATGGTGGGATTTGAACTCATGTCCTTAGAATATTGATCTAGGAGTTCTGGACCACTAACCCAGTAACATTACCACTGCGTCACTGCTTTCCCTAATATGTGACAGGTTATTTCATTTTGAACTGTCTGCACTATTGCAGTACAGAATGCACAAATGTAGCTGATGACTGGTACACAGCAAAATCCACAAAGAGTAATGAAGTCAATGAAAAGTTTTGGTTAATGTTACTCAACGAGCACATATTGTCCATGATGCTGGGAGAACCCCAATCCGCTTGAGTAATGCTGGGGAATTATAACATCAACATGAAAGACATCACCTTAAATGAACTGCAGTGAAGTTTGAGCATTGTCTATGCACTCAAATTCCTAATGTTTCAGTTCTGCTGTATTATGAGCTGGTCAGTAATAGGTCTGTTGTTCTCTAGGACCTGTTTAAAAATTTCATTTTATATATCCTTATATAAAGCCTACAAATACAACAGTAGCTTATTTCAGACTAACATGTTGGTGAGGAGCAACGGACACATATTTGAACTATGATTGAATGGACTGAATAGACTGGGCTGATGAGCAGTCCTTTTGTTCGTGGGGAAGAGTAGCTGGAATGGTAGGTGCTGACTGTCTTCCAAGAGGGAATATGGCCACAGATAGCAACAAATAGGTTCACCAGCATGCTGCCTGGGATGGAGAAATTGGAGAGACTAGACAGGTTTGGATTGTTTTCTTTTGAGAAGGGAAACTGAGGTGTATAAGATTATGAGGGGCATGGACAGGCTGAAGAGGGAGCAGCTGTTTTCCTTGGTTGAGAGGTCAATCACAAGAGGGCATAATTTTAGAGTAAGGGGCAGGAGATTGAGAAGGTTTTTGGGAACAAAACCTTTTCAGCTGGTGGTGGAATCTGGAATGCACTGCTTAGGAAGGTAGTGGATCTGGGAACCTTACAACCTTTAAAAATATTTGGACGTGCACTTCAAATTTCATAACCTTCATAACATACTGTAGTTAGTAAACGTGAGTGTGGAAAGCACAGTACCTCACTTACCCCTCGCATGTTTCCAAGTTTTCTTTCCAATTCTGCTCTCTCCTTTTTGAGAAGTTGATACATTTCCTGCAAATTAACTATTTGATCCTGAGAAAAGGTATAAGAAGCAAACATAAATTAAGCCAGCTAATAGAAAAACAGCAGAAAAGTTAATCTATAGTAAACAATCATATTTTTGAAATGTGTTACAGAAAATGGACCATGTTCATTTTTGCACTCAAGGGTCAAAAGGTGGAACTGTGTCGTGTTCACTTATGTGTTACACAAGGTCATGCAACTTGGAGAGAAGCTAAAATTGATGTTTTTGAGACAAGATGGCATGATGCCTTTGAGCTGAAAAGCTACCTCGTGACAGCATTTGGATTTTTATTTTACAGTTTGTCACAGACCTGAGAAGGGGGAAGTTTATTTTAGACTTCTGGAAAATCTGCAAACTGAGACAGGGCTCTCTCTTTCTTATCCAGTCTGAGTGGAAAAACACCACCACGCAAAGATTTTAAAGAGAACATCTAACTCAAGCAAGACTTGGGTCCAACTGACCAGATACAGATTGAGGATCTATTGGGGTCAATGACAATATTATATAATCGCCAAAAACATCCTTGGGGTTTGTACTTTTGATCCACAGAATTTGTTTACTTTTGCCTATGTTCTACTCATGTTATTTCTTGCACAGCTGTCTGTTCTTGGATTTAAAGGGGATCTTTTCAGTTTAAATTCAAATGCATTTTGCCTCATGCTAAAAGAGAGGTTTGATTATAATAAATAAGTTTTGTTTGGTTATTGACGAAACCTGGTGTGTTTTTCTTTTGTCCGAGGTAGCAGTCAATGCCAGGCAAAGTAACCACTTCATGATTCAATCAGTTATCGATTTCTGAAATGGCCTGTGGACTAGTGAGGCACACTCTTCCCAGCAGGATCATGACAGATCTGATCCTTGTAGTACTACCATGTTAAGAATTACAAAGGATTTTAACTTCATTTCTGTGGATGCAAATGGAAGTAATTTCAAAAGCCTCAGAGCTAATTCCATGTTTCTTACTGTGAATATTTTATTCTTCATTCATGAGAATTGGACATCATTTGAAGGGTAATTTTTGTTTTATGGCCCTAATTGCCTTTGAACTCACTAGGCCATTTCAGAGAAATGTTAAGAGTCAATCACATTGCAGCAGTCTGGAGTTATATTCTGGGCAGATTTTCATCCATTCTGCAAAGAACATTTGTGAATCATGTGAGTTTTTGAAACAGTTGATGCTAGGTGTGGTCCTTGAGTATTTTGTATCAGGATTCACTGAAGAGAAGACTAAGTCCCATGGAAGCAGGGTGAGTTGGTAAGTTGTATAGAAATTGGCTTAGTCATAGAGCACAGAGGGTAGATGTGGAGGGGTGTTTTTCTGAGTGGAGGTCTGCGATCAGAGATGATCCACAAGGATCAGTGCTAGGACCTCTGTTGTTTATAATATATATAAATGATATGGATGAAAATACAGGTGGTCTAATAGTAAGCTTTCAGATGTCATGAAAATTGGTGGAGTTGTGGATTGTGTGAGCAAGGTTATAGTAGGATAAAAATTAATTTAAAAATTTAGGCAGACAAATACCAGATTGACTTTAAACGGAGTTGCAGTGGGAGGAGAGACAGCGAGGACCAGAGGCCTGATGAGAAGGTAGGCGTAAAGTTTAAAAACTTACCTCGTGTATTGGCAGGGTGCACACTGAGCAGGAGCGGGCATGGGACTGCTGGGTAACTAAAGCTTCATATTTGGGTGGTTGCTTTACTCAAAACATTACTTGGAGACACTAGTGTTTCCCATCTATCCTCCTCCTCTAACCAAAAGAAAAAGGTTCTGTGCACTGGATTGATAAGGATGACCCATCTTTTTTTTCCGTCTCTTTTAGTTTTCAGTAGGCTTGTTGGGAAGTTAGAATAGTGGGAATGCAAGTGAGGGCAGCTGAATGTTCTTCCTGCAGAATGTGGGAGGTAAGCATCACCAGTAGTGTCCCTGCTGACTGCATCTGCAAGAACTCGAGCTCCTTGAAAACCATGTTAGGAAACTGGAGCTGGAGTTGGAGCTGGATGAATTTCGGATCATTTGGGAGGTGGAGGGGGTTATTGAGAGGAGTTACAGGGAGGTGGTCACACTTCAGGTACAAGAAAAAGGCAGATGGGTTACCGTCAGGGAATGGAAAGAGAACCAGCAGGGATCTCCTAAGGCCGATCCGGGACGGGGGCGGGGGGAGGTGGAGGTGGCAGTGAAGAGACTACTTACCAGGAGTAAGTCTCTGGTACAGAGTCTGTCCCTGTTGCTCAGAAGGCAACAGGGAAGAGGTGTACAGCATTAGTCATTAGGGGGACAGATAGGAGTTTCTGTGGGAACAAGAGAGAGACTCGCGGTTGGTGTGTTGCCCCCCAGGTGCCAGTGTTCATGAGACCTCTAATCAGATTTTCGGGATCCTTGAGGGGGAGGGGGAGCAGCCCCAAGTCATGGCCCACATATGCACCAACGATATGGGCAGGAAGAGAAATGGGGATTTAAGGCAGAAATTTAGGGAGCTAGGGAGGAAGCTTAGAGTTAGAACAAACAGAGTTGTTGTCTCTGGTTTGTTGCCCATGTCACGTGCTAGTGAAGTGAGGAATAGGGAGTGAGAGGAGTTAAACATGTAGGATGGAGGAGGAGGGAGGATTTTGGATTCCTGAATAATTGGGGCTCTTTCTGGGGTAGGTGGGACCTCTACAAACAGGATGGTCTTCACCTGGATCAGAGGGGTCCCAACATCTAGGTGCGGGGGAAGGACATGGCTTTGCTAATGCTCTTCGGGTAGGTTTAAACTAATTCAGCAGGGGGATGGGAACTTAAAATGTAATTCAAGCATAGAGGAGGTTGAGAGTAGGGATGTCCAAAATAAGATTTCAGGATTGCAAGAGGGCACCGATAAGCAAAATGTTGGTTTGAAGTGGTCCATTTCAACACCAGGAGCATCCAGAATAAGGTGGGTGAACTTGCAGCATGAGTCGGTACCTGGGATTTCGATGTTGTGGCCATTTCAGAGACATGGGTACAGCAGGGACAGGAATGGTTATTGCAGGTTCCAGGATTTAGATGTTTCAGTAAGAACAGAGAAAATGGTAAAAGAGGTGGGGTGTGGCATTGTTAGTTAAGGACTGTATTACAGCTGCAGAAAGGATGTTTGAGGACTCATCAACTGAGGTAGTACGGGCTGAGATTAGAATCAGGAAAGGAGAGGTCACCTTGTTGGGAGTTTGAATTGTTCCAGTGATTTAGAGGAAAGGATAGCAAAGACGATTCTCGATTGGAGGAGTTGTTATGGGGGACTTCAACTTCCCAAATATTGACTAGGAGTGCTATAGTTCAAGTACTTCAGATAGGTCAGTTTTTGTACATTGTGTGCAGGAGAGTTTTCTGACAGCATGTAGACAGGCCAACAAGGAGCGAGGCCACATCAGATTTGGTACTGGATAATGAACCCAGCCAGATGTTAGATTTGGAGGTAGACAAGCACTTTGGTGATAGTGATCAAAATTCAGTTATGTTCACCTTAATGATGGAAAGGGATAGGTATACACCAGAGGGCAAGAGATACAGCTGCGGGAAATTATGATGCAAAATTTAGGATGCATAGGATGGGAAAGGAGACTGCAGGGGATGGGCACAATAGAAATATGGAGCTTATTCAAGGAACAGCTACTGCGTGTCCTTGATATGTATGCACCAGTTAGACAGGGAGGAAATTGTTGAACACAAGGTTTACTAAGGAAGGTGAATCTCTTGTCAAGAGGAAGAAGTTAACTTATGTAAGAATGAAATGTGAAGGCTCAGTGAGGGTGATAGAGAGTTACAAAATAGTCAGGAAAGACCTAAGGAGAGAGCTCAGATGAGCGAGGAGGGGACACGAGAAGTTTTGACAGATAGGATCAGGCAAAACCCTAAAGCCGTCTATAGGTATATAAGGGAAAAAAGAATGACTCGAGTAAGATTAGGGCCAATCAAGGACAGTAGTTGGAAGTTGTGCTTGGAGTTAGAGGAAAGGAAGAAGCGCTAAATGAATATTTTTCGTCAGTATTCACACTGGAAAAAGACAATGTCGTCGAAGAGAATACTGAGAAACAGGCTACGAGACTAGACTGAATTGAGGTTCACAAGGAGGTGGTGTTAGAAATTATGGAAAGTATGAAAATAGATAAATCCCCTGGGCTGGATGGGATTTATCCTCAGATTCTCTAGGAAGCCAGGGACGAGATTGCTGAGCCATTGGCCTTGATCTTTATGTCGTTATTGTCTACAGGAATAGTATCAGAAGACTGGAGGATAGTAAATGTTGTCCCCTTGTTCAAGAAGGGGAGTAGAGACAACCTTGGTAATTACAGACCAGTGAATCTTACTTCAGTTGTGGTTAAGTGTTGGAAAAGGTTATAAGAGGTAAGATTTAGAATCATCTCGTTAGGAACAAGTTGATTAGGGATAGTCAGCATGGTTTTATGAAGGGGAGGTCATGCCTCGCAAAGCGTATTGAATTCTTTGAGAAGGTGACCAACAGATGGATGAGGGTAAAGCTGTTGATGTGGTGTATATGGATTTCAGTAAGGCATTTAATAAAATTCCCCATGGTAGGCTACTGCACAAAATAAGGAGACCTTGAGAGCGATTTAGTGGTTTCGATTGGAAATTGGCTAGCTGAAAGAAGGGTGGTGGTTGATGGGAAATGTTCATCATGGAGTTCAGTTACTACTGGTGTACTGCAAGGATCTGCTTTGGGTCCACTGCTGTCTGTCATTTTTAAAGAAGACCTGGGTAAGGGCGTAGAAGGATGGGTTAGCAAATTTACAGATGACAGTAAGGTCGGTAGAGTTGTGGATAGTGAGGAAGGATGTTGTAGGTTACGGAGGGACATAGATAAGCTGCAGAGCTGGGCTGAAAGGAGGCAAATGGAGTTTAATGCAGAAAGGTGTGAAGTGATTCACTTTGGAAGGAGTAACAGGAATGCAGAATACCCAGCGAATGGTAAGATTCTTGGTAGTGTAGATGAGCAGAGAGATCTCAGTGTCCATGTACATTGATCCCGCAAAGTTGCCACCCAGGTTGAAAGGGCTGTTAAGACGGCATATGGTGTCAGCTTTCATTGTTAGAGGGATCAAGTTTCGGAACCACAAGGTCATGCTGCAACTGTACAAAACTCTGGTGTGGCCGCACTTGGAGTATTGCATGCAGTTCTGGTCATCGCATTATAGGAAGGATGTGGAAGCTTTGGAAAAGGTTCCGAGGAGATTTACCAGGATGTTGCCTGCTATGCATGGAAAGTCTTATGAGGAAAGGTTGAGGGACTTGAGGCTGTTTTCGTTAGAGAGAAGAAGATCGAGAGGTGACTTAGTTGAGACAGACAAGATAATCAGAGAGTTAGATCGGGTGGACAATGAGAGCCTTTTTCCACGAATGGCAATGGCTAGCACGAGGGGGCATAGCTTCAAATTGAGGGGTGATAGATATAGGACAGATGTCAGAGGTAGCTTCTTTATTCAGAGAGTAGTAGGGGCATGGAATGCACTGCCTGCAACAGTTGTAGACTCGCCAACTCTACGGACATATAAGTGGTCATTGGATAGGCATATGGACGAAAATGGAATAGTGTGGGTTGGATGGGCTTTGGATTGGTTTCACAGGACGGTATAACATTGAGGGCCAAAGGGCCTGTACTGTGCTGTAATGTTCTACGTTCTAACTCAAATGCAAGAGGAAAGTATACAGTGAATGGCAGGATCCTTAGGAGTATTGACATAGAGGGATCTTGGGTTGCAAGTCCATAGCTCTGTGAAAATGGCAACACAAGTGGATAATGTGTTAAAGAAGGTGTATGGCATGCTTGCCTTCATCGGTCAAGGCTAGTCATGTTGCATATGTACAAAAATTTAGTTAGGCCTCATTTGGAATACTGGGTGCAGTTCCAGCTGCTACATTACTGGAAGGATGTGGAGGGTTTGGAGAAGGTGCAAAAGAGGTTTACCAGGATGTCGCCTGGATTGTATGAACTATAAGGAGACATTGGACAAACCTGGACTATTTTCACTAGAGTGTTGGAGACTGTGGAACGACATGATACAAGTCCATAGAATTACGAGAGGCATGGGTAGGGCGAATAGTCACAGTCGTTATTCCAGGGCAGAAATGTTAAATACTCGGGAGCATAGGTTTAAGGCGAGAAGGGAAAAGTTTAAAGAAGATGTGTGAGGCAAATGTTTGTAAACAGACATTGCCAGATGCCTGCAACGAGTTGCCAGGGGAGATGACATAAGCAGACACATTAGCAAAGTTTAACAGGCATTTAGGCAGAGACGTGAACAGCCAAGGAATAGCGTGATATGGACCATGTGCAGGCAGATGGGATTAGTTTAGAATGGCATCATGGTTGGCACAGAAATGATGGGCTGAAGGCCTTGTTCCTGTGCTGTACTATTCAGTATTCTATGACAGTTGTCATGGTCACCATCAGTGAAGCTAGCTTTCAATTCCAGCTTCAATTAATTGATTTCAAAGTCTATAGCTGTCGTAGTGTGATTTGAACTCACATTCTGGGAGGGTGAGTGAGAGCCTCTGGATTGCAATTCCATTACTGCTACGCCATCATCTCCCCCTCTCAAACTATGGGTGCTCACGCATGTCTGACCTTTAATCGTGGCAAGTCCTTGTCAGCTTGCTCTAGTTGAAAACGCAGCTCCACGTTCTCTGCAGCCAGCCTGAGGTTCTCTCTCTGAAGTTCTTGTTCCTTCTGAGCTGAAGCATCAGCTCCCACTCCAGGGGTCTAGAGTACACAATAGAATAGGTCTTCAGAAACATCCCTACCCCAAACGCAGCACCACGTAGAAGGATCCCTCTAAAGTAAAACTGAGATAAGTAACGGATGAATGGAACGGTAGGTCAAACTAAGACAGGTGTTTACTTTGAAGGGATGCACACACTACTCATATTTCAGACTTTTTAGAAACTTTGCTACTGAGCCAAAGCAAAATCATCTACTGCTCGAGGTAGGAGAGGGCATATTCTTTAAGTTACATTTCATAGTTGAATAACCTGGAGTTTTTTTTCAGGAATTCTGTGCATCTCAGATTCTGTCCCTCCCTGATCTTCTACAGGATCTTCCTCCGTCATCTGTTCAACCTCTTCCCCTGTCGCAATACTTGGTTCACTCTCACCATATATGGTCTCTCCATTGCTTACTGAATCCAGCAGAGGATCATTTACTTCCGACTGTCTGATATCATCTCCCAAGCTGTTATCAGATCCTTGCTCTGGTTTTTCCTTTTCAGCTGCCTGGCTTATTTCTGCCCTTTCTTTCATAAAGGGCTGTTCTCCGTTTATATTACCTGCACTAGGACCTGTCTGTTTTGCCAAAGGCTCCTCTGTCTGGATTTCAGTGCACACATCCACTTGTCTCAATCTTGACTGCATCTTAGTATCACTGGAATGCTTATCATGTTTATCATTGTCCAGGCCAGCAGTTTCCCCAGTTTCATTTGAACATGCATTTTCTTGTTCACTGCAAATTTTAGTACTTGTTCCAAAGGCCAATGTTGATTTCTTAAAATATTTCTTCTTTGTTTTCATTTTTACACTTCCATCAGTCCTGAATTCACTAAAAATATCCACGAATGCAGATCCTTTAGATTCAAAGTCTGCACTGGGATCCATAGTCTGTATTGAGAACATGTTTATTGCAAATAAGTTGAAGATAGGTGATAAGAAAGACAGATAAGACACACAGAGAGAAAAAAAAGTTGGTGAAAGGTCATGTGGAAAAGTACAGATATAATTTCACATTTAGAATATGCAACAACAGTAATACAGTACTTCAGAATATCAGCTGCATTTCTTTTAACCAATACTCTGCAATTTCGACTGTCAAAAGGAATACAAAAAACACCCTATTAAAGTTAACCATCTCTGTGCTACCAATAAGATGTCCTTTGTACAATTATTTTATTGTTTAACTGACACAATTGTGGAAGGTTAAAAGGTCGGTGCTGGAAATTCAAATGAATGAGTAATTTAAAAACTAAAACGATATATTTTGAAAACAGAATCAAAGATTTTGGGATATCAAGGATCAATGTGTTTTGAGAACATTCCTCCCAAAGTCTTCTGTCAGTATACTTGTTTATAGTCAATAATGCCTTCTTTCAAATATTCTAAAATGGGTGATAAAACAAATAACTGCAGATGCTGGAAGTCAGCAACAAAAACAGAAATTGCTGGAGAAGTATGGTGTTGAAAGCAGACCCTGTCATCACCCATTTTCACTATTTACAATCCCCATCATCAGCTTTTCTTTATCTCTGGCTGACTATCACCCATTCCCTTGTCTGCCTAATAGCAACTCTCTCTCTTTGGGCTCCATCTCCACTTATCTGCTTATTCCTTTCCCTTCCCCTCCTTCCCTTTTAGCATTTATACCACCTTTTCCTATACCACCTATCAATTCTGGAAAAGGGTCACTGGACTCGAAACGTTAACGCTGAATTCTCTTCACAGATGTTGCTAGACCTGCTGAGTTTCTCTGACAATTTGTGTTTCTGGATGAATAGCGCTCGACCCCCAAAAAAAAGACAAACATAAATGACTACTCTTCTCAAAGGGGAAGCACTGTTGGGACTAACTGGATAACTCTTTCAAAACGTTGTTACAGCATAGGAAAACATCCAATGTGTCTGTAAGATTCAGCTCTTGAATTCTGTTGGTTACGTTATCTCTAAAGCATTAAAACAAATACATACTGATGGTCTGGATAGTACATTCTTTGACAGCTGCTTTTCTAAAGCTTGGACTTTTTCATGCAGATATTGATTTTTCAAAGTTAAGTCTTCCACTACTGAATCCCGTGGTAAAGCTTGCTGTTGCCTGGGATAAAAAAACAAACAATTATTATGTGCATCAAATGGATCTTGATTAAGATGGAATCAAAAACATTTAAAGTGCAATTAAGGCCAGGGTTCTGTAAGGCTGACAAAGTCTAACTCATGCATCTGTCACCGCATAGGTAGGGAGCCCTCCTCGTCAGTTTGGTGGCTGAGACATGCAGAGTGAAGTACCTTTCAGACAATTAAGTGGCCAACGCTGGGTCTCCCTTGCGATTGAGGTCTCATACAGTATGAGCAAAGAGCTGCTGACTGCGGATTAGAGACACCATGGCTAAAGGGATGGGTGGCAATCAGCATTAACCAGAGGCACGGAACCCCAGAACAAAAGGCGGGTCTGGATTACAGTTGGGGAACAGACAAAATGGTTTCATTGCCCCCATCCCCAATCCAGTGCCAAGCTCTTTGAACAAGCACAGAATGCAAAACCTTGAGGCACTCCACCCCATTAGATGATTGGTAAACCTGATAAGGGTTTGCAGGCTGGAATTCCTAGGGCAAGGGAAAGCCACACAATTTAATCCCTGAGCCACTGCTAAATAGCGGCAGGCTAATTGATATTGGGTGTTAATTGGCTCATTAATAAGCTTAACGTACAATCAGATGGCTGTGTGCATCAATTCCACCAAAGAATAGAATGCTGGAAATCAGAAACAAATCCAGAAATTACTGGAAAGACAACAGACATCTGGCAGCATCTGTAAACAGAAAGCAGTGTTAACGTTTGGGTCCAGTGACCCTTCTTCAGAACAGTTCTGCCAGTTTCACAAATTCATGCTAGTCCTTTTCACCCTCAGAATTAAATCAGGGGAAATATGCCCAGCACTAGGAAATGAAAAAGAGACCTCTCCCACACTGAAGCAAGCATGGTCACTGTGTTTCCCTCTGCAACAGTTTGTATTTAATCCAGCCTGACATTTTCTTTCATTGAAAGATAGTATTGCTCTTAAAAGAACAGGACATATTCAAACTTGGAAAGTAACAGTCATGCCACACATCTGCCCATAAGTAACCACTCCAAACAAGAGAGAATCTAACCATCATGCTGATTTTCAATGCAATTATCAATGTTGAATCCTCTTATCATTGGCATCAAATGACTACACACCTAATTTACTGTAGCTACAAGAGCTGCTAAGAGACTAGGACTTCTGCAGCAAGTAACTCAGCACCTGATTTGCCAAAACCTGTCCATGTACAAGGCATAAGTCAGGAGTGTGACAGAATACTTCCTAACTTGCCTGGATGAATGCAACTTCAACAACAACCAGGAAGTTCAACATCATTCAGAACAAAGCAGCCCTCTTGACTGATGTCCCATCCACTGCCTCAAATATTCGCTCTTTCCTCTGCAGTGGCAACACTATATGCCATCTCCAAAGTGCACTGCAGCAACTCCCCAAGGCTCCTGTGATAGCACCTTCTAAAACCATGATCTCTACCACAGAGAAATCAATGGGAGCAGATACATGTGAAAATAACCACCTCAAAAGTTCTCCAAAATCCTCCAGCACACCATCCTGACTTGGAACTATACACCATTCCTTCACTGTCACTGGGTCAAAAGCTTGGCATTCCCTCCTTAATAGTACTCTGCTTGTATCTAGCCCACATAGACTGGAGCAGTTTAAGGAGGCAGCTTAGCACCACTTTATCAAGGGCAATTAGGAATGAGCAAAAAATGCTGGCCTTGCCATCAATGCCCACATTCCGTGAAGGAATAGAAGAATGTTTCATGTCATTATTTTCAGGAGTAGAATAATGAGATTGGGTCCACTCCTTGGGATTCATCCTGAACCCTAACCGCCTGGAATCTGCTACCAGGAGTGTTTGTGCAGCCTGGACACACTTATTCTACTGATGTTCTCTCCCATCTCAAATCTGCAATTTGAGATTCTGACAGCATAGGAAAACATCCTGACAAACACGCTGATACATTGAAATAAGAATACCTTCTTAAGCACTACTCATCTTCATAATGATAAAGCCTGCTCTGTGGTATCGTGAATCTAACCTTCAGGGTCAACTGTAGGCTTTTAAACTAATTTAGATCCAACTCGATCTGGATTGTAACTACTTTGTTGTCACCACTCCTCCAGCTCAGTAGTCCCACCTAAGATTTTTATACCTGCCAACCCCTTAAAGAAGCATGATCTCAAACCTTTAAGTGTACCAAGTTAAAAATCGCACAACACCAGGTTATAGTCCAACAGGTTTATTTGGAAACACTAGCTTTTGAAGTCCTGCTCCTTCATCAGGTGGCTGTGGAGCATAAGATCATAAGACATAGAATTTAAAGCAAAAGATTAAAGTGTTATGCAACTGAAATGATATATTGAACAAACCTGGATTGTTGTTAAGTCTTTCATCTTTTAGAATGGGTGCAGGTTTCAGTTCATTAATACTTAAATCCTCAAACTTCTTTTAAGTAACCTTTTCGAGATAACTTAAGGTTTTATAACAAAAGATGACATTGCAGCTCAGCTCAGTTATAAAATATTAAGTTATGTCGAGAAGTGACTTAAAAGAAGTTCTGGGATTTACATATTAATGAACCGAAAGCTGCAACCCATTCTAAAAGATGAAAAACTTAACAACAATCCAGGTTTGTTCGATTTATCATTTCAGTTGCATGACACTGTAATCTTTTGCTATAAATTCTGTATTTTATGACCTTATGCTCTGCAATCACCAGATGAAGGAGCAGCGCTCCAAAAGCTAGTGTTTCCAAATAATCCCGTTGGACTATAACCGGGTGTTATGAGATTTTTAACTTTGTCCACCCCAGTCCAACACTGGCTCCTTTAAGTGTAACACATTCCATTTGCTTCAATTGCATTTATCCTATTTCCTACACTTCAACTTTAATTCCCAAACCAAAACATTTCATTAAAATACAGGCACTGTAAACTGAATATTTGCAACAATAATTTTAAAGCAATCTATCTCATTACCCACCTCATTCTCACAATCTGATCTTGAAACTCTGTATTCTTTCTCCTTAAATCTTCAATCTCTCGATCGCATTCCATGGATCTGACACCTATTACCTGGTCAGCTGTAATTCCACGAGCTTTCAGTTTCTTCTGTAAAATTGCCTTTTCCTGATCAGCCCTGCCAAGGAATACACATTTAACATCCTCATGTTAATGAAGACCATGTATGAGGACACTATCTGCCTCCAACACTAATTTCCTACTGTCAGAATTTTCAAACATACTTGACTATTAACATTAGTGGGTTAGTTTGACTCAGTTGACTGGATGGTCGGTTTACAAAGCAATATGATGCATGACAGTGTGGGGTCATTTCCACACAGGCTAATGTTACCATGAAGGACTCTTTGTAGGCGGCACAGTGGCTCAGTGGTTAGCACTGCTGCCTCATTGTGCCAGGGACCCGGGTTGGATTCCAGCCTCAGTTGACTGTGTGGAGTTTGCACATTCTCCCTGTGTCTGCATGGGTTTCCTCCGGATGCTCCGGTTTCCTCGCACAATCCAAAAATGTGCAAATTAGGTAAATTGGCCATACAAAATTGCCCATAGTGTTCAGGGATGTGTAGATTAGGTGCTTTAGTAAGGGGAAATTTAGAGTAATTGGGTAGGGGAATGGGTCTGGGTGGGTTGCTCTTCAGAGGGTCGCTCTTCAGAGGGTCGGAGTGGACTTGTTGGGCCAAATGGCCTGTTTCCACACTGTAGGAATTTATGATGGATTCTGTGATTTCCTATTCAGTTTTTAAAATGTAAACAGGGTGTGTCATGAGCAGTAGATAGCTCTGTAGAGTACATTACTGAAATTTTCCTATTATTACCATTTATTTACACATATATACTTTTTCTATTGACTGGAGATAATGCTATAGGAAATTTAAATGATTACTTCTCTTAGTTATTTTTTTAAAAATTAAACATTTAATGATGCTTGTGTTTGATGGTGCCACTTCTTTTTTAACTCTACATTTTAATAAAACAATATTAGAAATGTATAGGAAACTTTGGAACTATGAACTTAAAGGCTATAAAAATTGAATTGCAATGAAAAATTTAAGCTAAGAAAATTAATTTTCACAAATGTGTCTACCCTTAACTAGTCATCAATGTACATTTCTCTTTCACTGAAATGCTTCTGCAAGAAAATCTAGAGACAATCATACATGAAGCAAATCCCTTCATTCCAAAGGGATAAGATGACCTGATGTAAATTATTATTTAAGAGTTAAGATTAGGTTCAAATCAGTTAAATCAGAATTAAATCGGCATCTAATACTATTAACATGGGATTGATTCACACATATTTTACTGTAAATCTAACATATAACTGATGAATCCATTTTGATGCTGCAAAGAGACCTCACTTACACTAGGAAAACAGATTCATTATGGATGTAGTGCTAAATAAACTTGAAGGGGACAGACATGAGGCACCAAGGATATTCAAGCATACAGCAGATTTAAGAGATATACCAAATTAGGAGATTAAATACAAAACAAAAAGAGTAAGCAGCACAAACCACATTAAAATGCCAAAATTCTTTATGTTTATTGCAATGTTCATGTAGGAGAATAACTCAAAGTGCTTGAAAAGGACAAAGAGAGGACATCAATTATAGATGGATAATTAATGGAAAAGGACAAAAACATTAAAGATATGAGTTTAAAGAGGCTTTTAGAAGTCAATGTTGTAAGTGGAAGTCATAGGGAGCAAATACATAGTGACCAAAACATTAACCACATATATAGTAGTGGAGAGTTGGAGACCAGACATTAAAGCAGAAACAGAGCAGGTGGTGAATGCTGAGATATAAGGGTGGAGACCGTTATTCAGGTTAGCAGAGATTAGACTGTGGAAGTAATTGTAAATGAGGACAAGAGTCTTGAAAGGAAGAAAGAGGAGCAAGCAGTCATTGGAACTCGTTAACTAGTGGGATGGAGGAGAGCTGGAAGCTTGCAAAACAGTATTCTGCAGAGTATGAGATTGACTGAGCTCTCTGAAAAATGCAAAGGAGGAAACCTGTGAAGAGAACATTCAACAAAACAATCCTGGACATGATGAAAGCGTGGACTGTAGTTTTAGCAGCTGAGAACTGGAAGAAATTCTAAGTCATTTAGTACTTGGACTGGTGGTGGAAGCAGAGAGGTCACACTGGATGGAATCAGCATCTGAAATAATTCACTCTCTAATTGCGGATAATATCACCAAACACAATTGATTTTTTAAACTGGCAAAACAGACAAGCTGTCCATAAAATTGACTGATCATTTCAAAAAGACGAGATACTAACAGGTGGGAGAGCATATCAATTGAGACAGCCACTGTGAAAAAGGGAGAAGACAACATTAAGCAAAGTACACCTGACTTTTTAAAATCTTGACAACTTGGTGTATAATAATATTCTTCTGGCAATTATCTTTGCTTGGAAATGACAAAGCACTTTATAGCCCATACCAAATACATTTAATGCTTCGGTAGTTAAATTTACTGGCAGAAACTATTTGATTACATAGTCTGTTTTAAGACAAACCTGCCAGCTAATTCCATAATGCAAGCAAAAAGAGTAGTTACTGGTGTATATTAGGATGAGAAATAACACACAAAACTAAAGGCTTACTTTGTATATAATTCCTTTAAAGTGGTGATCTGCTTGGTCATAGTTTCCAGTTCCTTCTCCTTTTCTTTCAGCTTATGTTTCAATCCTTCCAATCTGGCCTGCCACTTCTTGCCTTCTTCCCACCTCACTATTTCCTCTTTTGGAGTCTGCAGTATAAAGGAAAATAAGGGTTTCATGTAAAATATGGTTTACTTCAGTTATGGTTGATTTATTTTAAGAATAGTA
Organism: Hemiscyllium ocellatum; assembly: GCF_020745735.1. Taxonomy (NCBI): domain Eukaryota; kingdom Metazoa; phylum Chordata; class Chondrichthyes; order Orectolobiformes; family Hemiscylliidae; genus Hemiscyllium; species Hemiscyllium ocellatum. The sequence continues at coordinate 16,271,210 of NC_083419.1, read as the reverse complement.
AAAACAGAGGCTCTTTGTAGAAGAGAGAAGACTAACAAATCTACTGGAATTGTTTAAAGATGTAACTAGTAGAATAGATAAGGACAAAACAGTGGATGTGGCATATTTGGATTTTCAAAAGGCTTTTGGTAAGATCCCTCATAAGGAGTAAGTTAAAAGTACATGGGATATGGGGTAATATATTGTTATGGATTGAGAATTCATTGACAAAAAGGAAACAAGATACTGGTAATAAATGTTTTGTTTTCTGAATGGCAGGCAGTGACTAGTGGGGTGCCAGATCAGTGCTTTGGCCACAGCATTGTATAAATGACCTGGATAAGGGAAGCAAAATGCAACATTACCAAATTTGTTGACGATAGAAAACTAAGCTGTCAGTTGTGAGGAGTTTGCAAGGAGGTTTCAAGATGATTTGGAAAGTTGACTGAGTGAGCAAACGCAATGCAGATGCAGTACAACATGGATATATGTCAATTTATACACTAGCGTGAAAAACAGAAATGAAGAGTATGCTTATTGTGTAATGTTAATGCTGCAATTGAGAATTGAATAGCAGGGAACAAGGCATCTCCTAAATGTCAGGACCCATCATCTATCTTCTTATGCAATTAAACTTAGGGATAGGGAAGAATAAGAGTATGACAGAAGGAATTCAAGTGAATTGAAGACAGCGAGAAAGAAATAAAGAAGAAAAAAAGGCAGAATTAAACAAAAGAGAGAAAGAGACAGTAAAAGAAAATTTCAATTTAAGAAACTTCTGGGGAACAATCTGCTAACTTGGTGAGTGAGGCTCCATAGTTTTGGATGCTTGCTTTTGGAACTTTCAAGTTTAATGGTAAGTGGGAAAGAAAAATTACACCATTAACACAGTCCTCCAGACATAAATTATCAGCTTTAAACATTTGTGTTGAAATTTATCTGTCTTTGTGGTGCAGATCCAGCAATTTCAGGACACACAATGAGGAAACCCATGGCAAAGTGATAATGGGTTTATTCAAAATTAATGGTGGAGCGGCAACAATTGTCCAACAATTTCTGGTGAACTGAAACCCACAACATATCTCTTCCTCACCATAATTTATACTGTATACTGGTCATATAACATTGTTTGGGGAGAGTTGTGGGAGGAGTAGCGAACTTGCTGTTACATTTCCAGCAATTTTGTTTGCTGCTCTTGAAACCTAAAGTTGACTGACCACTTAAGAGCTACCTCAGTGCAAATCTAGTATAGCCGCCAGTGGGTACAAATAACGATTGAAAAAGTTACATTACAATACCTGGTCCTTATCAAAAGAGAAAACAAAACACAGCACCTTTTTATGCAGCCTTAACTGCAAACTTGGTTAATTAAATTCTGTTCTAAACAGCTACTTATCGTCGTCAAAAAGAACTCCAGCAGTAGTGCTTTAATTTTTGTTGATTGTGTGTCAAGAGACTCTAGTGTAGAGCTGCCATGGCAACATGCCTAAAGGCTACTGGTGCCTGCAGTAGTCAATCAAGCTCTAATCCATTGAGAAAACAGTTTGAACCTAGTCTTCACATATCCACCTTGCTCAAAATAAAGTACACTTATTTAATAATGAGAATTCAGAAATAAGATATTTGATAAAGGTACAGTAAGATAGTAATTTGTTGACAAAGTTTGCAACAGAAGGGTTTGTAACATTATCCTTCATTTACAATCAAAAGAACTTCCTTCGTTACTGTATATAGTTCTGCTAATGAAATAAAGAAAAAGACCTGCATTTATTAGATTACTTACAGTGTGGAAACAGGCCCTTCGGCCCAACAAGTCCACACCGACCCGCCGAAGCGCAACCTACCCATATCCCTACATTTACCCCTTACCTAACACTACGGGCAATTTAGCATGGCCAATTCACCTGACCCGCACATCTTTGGACTGTGGGAGGAAACCGGAGCATCTGGAGGAAACCCACACAGACACGGGGAGAATGTGCAAACTCCACACAGTCAGTCGCCTGAGTCAGGAATTGAACCCAGGTCTCTGGCGCTGTGAGGCAGCAGTGCTAACCACTGTGCCACCATGCTGCCCACAGAAGTTGGCCAAGGCAGGAATCGAACGCGAGCCCCTGGCGCTGTGAGACAGCACTGCTAACCACTCAGCCACTGTGCCGCCTCTCTTATATATAGTGCCTTAATAATATCGTGTAAACTTTATATAGTGCCTTTCACAATAACCAGATATCTCAAAATGCTCTGTAGCAAATGAAGTTGTTTTTGACTGTAGTCATTGCTGTATTGTAGGAAACGTACCTGCTAATATGTGCATGGCTAACTCACAAAAATAGGAATATGAAAACGGACAGATAATGTGATGCTGATCAAGGGATAAATATTGATCAGGATACCTGTGGATGACACTTGATACTTTATGGGATCTTCCACATCCACTCAAGAGGGAAAATGGGGCCTTGATTTAATATCTCATTTGAGGAGCAGATGAGGTCTTCATTAAAATGTTTCATCTGAAATATGACCTCTGACAATGCAGCACTTTCTCGGGACTATAGCGGACTGTCAGCCTAGAATGTTGTGCTCAAATCTTGGAGTGGGACTTAAACCCATAGCCTTCTCACAAAAAGGCAAGAGAGCTACAAACAGAATGCTGACTGACAGACCATGTTAAATCACAAGAGTGTATTTGGATTTTTATTTTTCATTGTCAAAATGTTTCTTTGAAAGTATGGTCTGCAGGACTATTTAGAAACTGGTTTCTGTCACATTATTCTGTGTTTCAGCAAAAAACAAAAGGCGTTTATCATATATTTATGGAAAGGGAAACAGGAGTAGGTTTACACAATATTATTAAGGAGCAAGTCTGAATTTAATTTATATCAAAACAAGTTGTCAGGCCAAAAATTCTATTCAATCCAGTCCAAGGTATTTGGATCTCAAGTATATTGTTTGTTTTTGAGCTTAATATTTGGTTAAACGAGAAGCTGTGACATCAGTCTCAGGCTGTGAAAGCTTACCCTCTCTTCTTTCAAAACCTTTCTCTCCATTTGCTCAGGTGCCACCTTCTGATCGAGTTCACATTCCAATCTTCTAACCTTTTTCTGCAGTTCATCAATTACGCTCTGTTTATTGTCAGTCTCAGTCTTTGTCTGAAATATTAGAATTAATGTCAAAAAGATTTAAAATTTTGCGATATTTGTATGATCATGAACATACGCTGTCCATTTTTCTACATCTAACTTAGGTGTTAGCAGAACACATATAAAATATACTTAATATGAAAAACACTTCTGTAATACAACAAACTTTGTTTTAACCTATGAACCAGCACTCTCTGCGATTCAGCAAAAATGCTATACCACAAATATTGCCAAGTTAACTGTATTGTTCTGTGCAATTATTACAGTTTTTAAAATTTGTTTACCTCAGTGTAAATATGCTCATTCAATCAAATGGTCACACAAAATGTCAATAGTTGATTCAATTTCTCCTCAAATACAGTGATGGCCGAGTAATCAGTTGAGGATACAAGTAAGAAGGCTCTCTGCCGATAAGTTTTATTAAAAGCAAAGTTGCATTATTATTTAACTGAATTATGCTGTAAATATAGGACAACAGTGATGTATATATATATCCCCTGCATTACGTTTCTATTACTTTGTGTGTGTTTTTATATTGACTATGTGGACCTCTTGATTTTCTGGAATATTTGACACTCCTAGTCCCATAAGTGCCAAATAATAAAACATTTGCAGTATATTAATTAATATCTTTTTAATTCCATCACATATGTCTCCTCTATTCTAAAGATTGTCCCTGCTTTAGAGATGTTGCCACAATCTATCAGGACTAAGAAGCTGCCATGCAATAAATCATATTTCCTGTGGACCCAATGTTGCAGAAGGCTTTTTTAATATTTTTATATATATATATATATATAATTTATTTATTTATTTATGGAGAAAAAAAAGTTATTTTGAATATTACAACAAATACAAACCCAAATAATTCAAAACAATACAAAGAAACCCACTAATTAGATAAATAAATAATTACTAACAACTCACCAATAAATCATGACAATGATAATAATGATACTGCTCAGCAAAACAGAGTAATAGCCCTCGACCATCGAGAGCATAAATTTGTAAATATTCATGTGTTTGTAATTCTTCCTCTTTGTATACCCGATTCATTAAACAGAATTGTCATGGCTATATAAGCACCCTTATTAGTATGGCAGACATATCTGTACCCAAGTAGTCCAAAAAGGGCCGCCACGTCTTGTAAACATTCTTAGTTTATCGTACACCATACTCATAAGAGAGTCCAAAGGGACGTGTTCCATGACAAGCTTATGCCAGCTCGACAGCAGGGGGGGAGGATTTCAGACACGCACACTAACAGAACTTTCTTTCTTGCACAAAAAATTAGGAGATTGAAAAGCTTTTTTTTGTATGTATCTAATGGAAGTAGATTAACTAGGTCAAAAAGAAAAGATACCGGGTCCACCTCCACCTCTGTCTCCAAGACCTTCTCTATTTCACCTACCACAACGCTCCAGTATGCCCATTGTCTCTGGTCCTGCCACAGGCTATGACTGAATGTACCCACTCTCATCTTGCATTTGGGGAATATTGGAGATACTCCCACTTTAAATTTTGAGAAGCGATCTGGAACTAAGCGGACCCTGTGGAGAATCTTCAATTGGTCCTATTGCAGATCGAGATCCTTCTTGCATTTTCCCAGATATCCTCCCACGTTTCTGAGGAGACCTTAACGTCAAGCTCCCTCTCCCATAACTTACAGAGCTGCACAGACTCGTCCGAGGAGCCCTCTCCCAACAGGTCAAAGAGATTGCTGACAGAAAGTGTGTTCTCAGTACTCAGCACCATCTTTTCTGTGTCAGATATATAGGAATCAGTTAGAAGTGTGGTCTCTTTATGAATGAAATATTGTAATGAGAAAAACTGAAGAGGTCCCTACTGGGCGACTTAATATTTCCGAGCCAACTGGTCAAAAGACATCAGTGTGTCCCCCTCGAATGGGTAGGCTTTTGAATGAACATAATTTGTAAGTAATTTCTATTCAGTTTTGATATACTAACTGTCATGTTGCAGGCTCTATCCCAATTCCTACATCCTACAAGGCAGTATGTCCTTACCTGAGGAAGGATAAAATGTTGCTTAGAAGGGAGTGCCAGTGAAGGTTCACATTTCTAGATTTGAGGGCTGTCCAAGAGGACAGAGGGAGGACGGAAATTCTCTGGAGTCAGAAGAATAAGATGCCATCTAATTGAAATGTACAATGGCTTAATGGTCCTGGGGTGTGTTGCTGAACAAAGAGACCTTGGAGTGCAGGTTCATAGCTCCTTGAAAGTAGGGTCGCAGGTAGATAGGATAGTGAAGAAGGTGTTTAGTATGTTTTCCTTTTTTGGTCAGAGCGTTGAGTAAAGGAGTTGGGAAATCATTTTGGGGCTGTACAGGACATCAGTTAGGACACTTTTGGAATGCTGCATGCAATTCTGGTCTCCTTCCTATTGGAAAGATGTGTGAAACTTGAAAGGGTTCAGAAAAGATTTACAAGGATGTTGTCAGGGTTGGAGGATTTGAGCTATAGGGAGAGGTTGAATAGGCTGGAGTTGTTTTCCCTGGAGTGTCGGAGCCTGAGGGGTGACCGTATAGAAGTTTATAAAATCATGAGGGGCATGGATAAGGTAAATAGACAAGGTCTTTTTCCCTCGGGTGGGGGAGTCCAGACTAGAAGGCAAAGGTTTAGGGTGAGAAGGGAAAAATTCAAAAGTGACCTAAGGGACAACTTTTTCACACAGTGGATGGTGTGTGTATGGAATGAGCTGCCAGAGGAAGTGGTGGAGGCTAGTACAATTACAACATTTGAAAGGCATTTGGGTGGGTATATGAATAGGAAGGGTCTTGAGGGATATGGAAGAAGTGCTGGCAAATGGAACTAGATTGGGTTAGGACATCTGTTCGGCATGGATGCGTTGGACCAAAGGGTCTGTTTATGTGCTGTATGTCTCTATGACTCGCGAATTCTAAAATGCTGACAGTGTATGGCAGAGTAGGTAGCAACAAATTGTGTTCCTTTTATGGAGAGTCAAGAATTAAGGATTGCAATTTCAGGATTAGCTGGCAATTGTTTAAGACTGAAATACATAGAGTTGTCTTCTTTCAGAGGATTCGATCACTCCAGAGAGACGTGGATACTGATTCACAAAGTATACTGAAGGCAGAGACTAACAGATTTTTGGGCACAAAAGGAATTGAGAGATATGGCAATATGACAGGAAAGTGGAGTTGATGTAAAATTAATGGTCTATGCATTCCAGCATTGCTCCTTGTAAAAGTCATGGACAAACAAAGAAATAAGCTACTTAAGAACAGAGTAGCTGCTTTCTCTACAAGCAATGGCACTCTCAATGTGCTAAATGGGACAGATTTCGAACAGATCTAGCAACTTGAGACTGGTCATTTTTCAGGAGCCATGGGCCATCAACAGCAGCAGAATTGTACTCCAACACAATCTATAATCTCATGACCAGCATTTAATCCGTTCAACCATTACCATCAAGCCAGGCGATCAATCCTGGTTCAATGGAGAGTGCAGAAGGGCATGCCAGGAGCAGCACCAGGCATACTCAAAAATGAGGTGTCAACCTGGTGAAGCTATCAAACAAGACTACTTGTATGCCAAATGGCATAAACAGCAAGTGATACACAGATCCAAGCAATTCCATAACTAACACATCAGATCTAAGCTCTGCATTTCTGTCATATCCAGTCGAGAATAGTGGAGGAGAAGGAGGCTCCACAAGTACACCCAATCTCAGTCATGGAAGAGACCCACATGTCATTTCAAAAGATAAGGCTGAAACATTCACAACAATCTTCAGCCAGAAGTGCCATATGGATGATCATCTCAGCCTCCTCCAATGGTCTCCAGCATCAGAAATGCCAGCTTTCAGCCGATTCAATTCCCACCATGTGATATTAAGAAACGGTTGAGGCACTGAATATTGCCAAGGCAATGGGCCCTGACAACATTCCAGCAACAGTACACAAGAATTCAGCTGAGAGTGCCATCAAGGAGCCCGAGCAAAACTAGAATCAATGGAAATCAGTGAACAAACTCTCTAATGGTTGGAGTAAAAAATGAGGTCTGCAGATGCTGGAGATCACAGCTGAAAATGTGTTGCTGGTTAAAGCACAGCAGGTTAGGCAGCATCCAAGGAACAGGAAATTCGACGTTTCGGGTTATGCCCGAAACGTCGAATTTCCTGTTCCTTGGATGCTGCCTAACCTGCTCTAATGGTTGGAGTCAAACCTGGTACATTGAAAGATGGTTGTGGTTATTTGAGGTCAGTTATCTCAGCTCTGGGATATCTCTACATTAGTTACTCAGGGTAGTGTCTAGGCCCAACCATCTTCAGCTCCTTCATCAATGCACTTCCCTCCTTCGTAAGGACAGAAATGGGAATGTTCACTGTTGACTACATAAGGAGTTTTGAGAAGATTTGTAGCTCAGGTTGAGGTTATGGATGCAGGTTTGCTCCTGAGCTGGAAGGTTCATTTCCAGACGTTTCATCACCCTACTAGGTAACATCTGAATATTGCATAGGGGATGGGCCCTGACAACATTCCGGCAACAGTACACAAGAATCCAGCTGAGAGTGCCTACTAGGTAACATTAGGTTGGCACGGTGGCACAGTGGTTAGCACTGCTGCCTCACAGTGCCAGAGACCCGGGTTCAGTTTGCACATTCTCCCTGTGTCTGCGTGGGTTTCCTCCAGGTGCTCCGGTTCCCTCCCACAGTCCAAAAATGTGTAGGTTATGCTAATTGCCCGTAGTGTTAGGTGATGGGGTAAATGCAGGGGAATGGGTCTGGGTGGGTTGCTCTTCGAAGGGTCAGTGTGGGCTTGTTAGGACGAAGGGCCTGTTTCCACACTGTAAGTAATCTAATCTTCAGTGGGCCTCAGGCGAAGCACTGCTGATAATTCCTGCTTTCTATTTATATGCTTGGGTTTCTTTGGGTTGGTGATGTCATTTCCTGTGGTGAAGTCACTTCCTGTTCCTTTTCTCAGGGGGTGGTAAATGGGGTCTAATTCGATGTGTTTGTTGATAGAGTTCCGGTTGGAATGTCATGCTTCTAGGAATTCATGTGCATGTCTTTGTTTGGCTCGTCCTAGGATGGATATGTTGTCCCAGTCGAAGTGGTGTCCTTCCTCATCCGTATGTAAGGATACTAGTGAGAGAGGGTCATGTCTTTTTGTGGCTGATTGGTGTTCATGTATCCTGGTGGCTAGTTTTCTGCCTGTTTGTCCAATGTAGTGTCTGTTACAGTCTTTGCACGGTATTTTGTAACCAACAAAATACCCACATCAGGGTTCTTAGCAGAGGCAGTAATGCAGAGACTTGAACAAACAGTTCTGCTAACCATCCAATCCAAACTTTGGGTCTGCTACGTGGATGACACCTTTGTCATCACTAAACAAAACAAATTAGAGGAAACCTCCAAGACCATCAATAATACCCTTACTGGCATAAAATTCACTAAAGAGGAGGAAAACAACAACAAACTGCCATTCCTAGATGTCGCAGTAGAGCAAACAGCCAATGGGGAACTTCAAACCAGCGTCTATAGGAAAACAACACATATGGACCAAATATTGAACTACAGAAGTAACCATCCCAACACCCACAAAAGAAGCTGCATCAGAACATTATTTCAAAGAACCAACACACACTGCAGCACAGAGCAGAGCAGAGGAAAAATCACCTATACCGCGTATTCAAAACAAATAGGTACCCAATGAATACAGTCTGCAGAATTCTCAGCAACAAACCCAAACAAGCAGACAAAATGCATTCAGAAACCCTAGCCACTCTCCCCTACATCAAAGACACCTCAAAAATGACTGCCAGACTTACTCAGACCCCTTGGCATCATGGTAGCCTACAAATCCAACAACACACTAAAAACAGCAGCTAATGAACTTGAAAGACCCTATTACAGAAAACAAGCAAAACAAATGTCATTTACAAAACATCGTGCAAGGACTGTAACAAACACTACATTGGACAGACATGCAGAAAACTAGCCACCAGGATACATGAACACCAACTAGCCACAAAACGACATGACCCTCTCTCACTAGTATCCTTACATACGGGTGAGGAAGGACACCACTTCGACTGGGACAACACATCCATCCTAGGACAAGCCAAACAAAGACATGCGCGAGAATTCCTAGAAGCATGGCATTCCAACCGGAACTCTATCAACAAACACATCGAGTTAGACCCCATTTACCACCCCCTGAGAAAAGGAACAGGAAGTGACTTCACCACAAGAAATGACGTCACCAACCCAAAGAAACCCAAAGATATAAATAGAAAGCAGGACTTATCAGCAGTGCTTTGACAGTAACACTGATGATGTTACCTAATAGGGTGACAAAACGCCTGGAAATGAACCTTCCAACTCAGCAAGCAAACCTACATCCATATGATTGCATCATGTTCAGCACTATTCATGATCCCTCAGATACTGATGCAGTCCATGCTCAGATACAATAAGACTTGGACAATATCCAGGCTTGGGATAGCAAGTGGCAAAAAAATGTCACGCCACATAAATACCATGCAATGGCCACCTCCAATAAGAAACAAGCTAACCATTGTCCCTTGACATTCAAGGGTGTTACTATCACTGAATTCTTCACTATCAACATTCATGGGGTCACCTTTGACCAGAAACTAGACTCGCCATATAAATACAGTGGCTACAAGAGCAAGATGGAAGCTAGCAATACTGCCATGAGTACCTCACTTCCTGACTCCGCAAAGCCTGTCCATCATCGACAAGGCACCAGTCAGGAGTGTGATGGAATATTCCTCAGTTACCTGGATGGGTGCAGCTCAAATAACACTCAAGAACCTTCATACCATCCAAGACAAAGCAGCCGCTTGATTGACCACCATATCGACATGCATCCACTCCGTTCACCATCAACACTGAGTAGCAGCAGTGTATGCTATCTACAAGATGCTTTGCAGAAATTCACTGAAGATCCTTAGATAGCACCTTCCAAACCTACAAGTACTACTATCTAGAAGAACATGTGTAGCAGATACACGGGATACCACTACTTCCAAAGTCCAAGCCACTCACCATTCTGACTTGGAAATATGTTGCCGTTCCTTCATAGTCACGGGATCAAAACCCTGGAATTCCCTCTCTAAGGACATTGTGGGTCAACCTATAGCACATAGACTGCAGTGATTCAAGAAGGCAGCTCACCACTACCTTCTCAAGGGCAACTAGGGAAGTGTAATAAATGCTGGCCCTGGCAGTGATGCCCATGTCCCCCATGTGAATGAAAAAAATCACTTGCATTTCTTGTTCAAAATATTTAAGTGGATGAGAAAAATATTTAACTAAAAACCAAATATTGCACATATATTTCTTACAATATTTTGTGGATGTTAGCGAAAACTAACTTGAGTGGAACTGTTTGAAAATTATTCAGAAAAACTCATATTCTTAAAGATTGAACAGAGGACTTTCTAATCAGTCAGAATAAAAGATGGATAAAAATTTGAACCTGCAAGCTGTTGCACAGCCTCTTAATTTTTTTCTTTAGTTCCTCATTCTCTTTCATCAGCTCATCTTTCTCGGTTTGTAATTTGTTTTGAACTCGTTGCTTTTTTTGAAGTTCTCCATTTAAATTCTCTATTTCGGCTGCTGTGGCCGCTTCCTTGCTCTTACATGCCTTCACGCTGTCCTTAGCTGCTGCAAGTTGCTCTGTCAGATCTTCTATACGTGTCTAAAAGCAAAACAAGTAATAACTGTTAAACTGAGGGAAAGTCAAATTGGTACCATGTACTTTGCTACAAATGTGAATGCTGATTTATTAAAAGCAGAAATAGAAGGGTCTGTCAATACCTGGGGAGAGAACAGATTAGCTAATTCTTCAGGTGCACATACTTCATTGGAAGAAATCACAGGTAAACAGTATTTAGAAAGAAACCAAATTAAAGAGGATGGGGCAAGTGCTCATGATGGTGATGTCTCATTCAAATGTCTATCCTGTCAACTTGCAATGGAAGGCACTCTTGTAGCACAGTGGCAGTGTCCCTACCCCTGGACTGGGAGGTCTGGATTCAAGTCCCATCTGCTCCAGAGGTGTGGAACAACATATCTGAACAGGTTGATTACAAAAATAAGGTAAATTTAAAAAAGGGAAGTAAAAATATACATGCAAGTACTTGGGAGGAAAACAGGAACTGGTTAAATGGCTGAAATAATAATGGGGAAATTTGGATATTTCTAATGATGTAGAAAAAAATGTAGAGTGGCTGGATACAACATTGCATGGAATATACAGAGCACAAACAGGCCATTCAGTCCTAAGTGCTACACATCAGTATTTCGGCTCCATGTGAGGTTCCACCCTTGCCTCTTTCATTTAACCCGATAGGTAGGGTAGATTCATGCAAGATATTTCCACTGGTTAAAGAATCTTGGGCCGGGGGCACAATTTATTTAGAGACAACTAACGGGCAATTGTTTCACAGAGTGTGATGCGTGTATGGAATGAGCTAGAGGGGAAGTGGTGGAGGCTGATACAGTTACAACATTTAAAAGGCATCTGGATGGGTATATGAATAAGAAGGATTTAGAAGGATTTGGGGCCAAATGCTGGCAAATGAGACTAGATTAATGTAGGATATCTGGTCAGCATGGATGAGTTGGACCGAAGGGTCTGTTTCCATTCTGCACAGCTCTATGACTCTAAATTAGGACTGAGATTAGGATGAATCTTGGAGCATGGTGAATCTTTGGAATTCTCTACCCTGAGAGAAATGGAGGCTCAGTCCTTGACCATATTTAAAGTAGAGTCATAAACTCAGAGACATATAACACAGAAACATTCCTTTTGGTCCAACTCATCCCCGCCTAATCCTAATCTGACCTTGTCCTATTTGGCAGCATTTGGCCCATATCTTTCTAAACCCTTCCTTTTCGCATACCCATCCAGATGTTTTCAAAATGTTGCCATTATACCCATCTCCACCACTTCTTTCAATCTTTCCTCTCTCACCTTAAACCCATGCCCTCTAGTTTTTGACTCCCCCTCCCTCGGAAAAAGATCTTGGCTATTCACCTTATCCATGCACCTCATGATTTTATAAACCTCGATAAGGTTACCCCTCACCCTCCAAAAAATCCCCAACCTATTCAGCCTTTCCCAATAGCTCAAACTCTCCAGTGCTGGCAACATGCTTGTAAATCTTTTCTGCACCATCTCAAGTTCCTATAGAAGGCCAAACAGAATTGTACAGTATTCCAGAAATGGCCTCACCAATGTCCTGTACAGCTTGATAAACCTTTAATTAGCAATGATGTAAAGCGCTATGGAATAGTATAGTTTGAATGCATTTAATGGTAGAGAATGCATGACTGGTTGAATGGCCTATTCCCATTCCTCTGTTCCCATCAGAATAAATATGATGCCTTCACTGTGGATGCTCTAAAATGCATCTCATATTTACCCCCAGTACACTTTGTGTTCGTGAATTCCACATTGCAAACACTTTCAAATTAAAATTCTCTCTCCTCAGTTCCCTATGAGATTTATGAATGTCTGCATTACATTTATGGCCTATAGTTTTGGTCTGCCTATACACGCGAAATATCTTGTCTGTATCTGTATCTACCCCATCAAAACCTTCCATGATATCAAGGCTTACAGATTCAGCTGTCAGCCTTCTCTTTTCTACAGAATAGAACTCTAATTGAACCCTGTTCAATTCTTAATGGTCATAATCTCTTAAATCTGAGATTTAAGGGCGACACGGTGGCACAGTGGTTAGCACTGCTGCCTCACAGCGCCTGTAGACCTGGGTTCAATTCCCGACTCAGGCAACTGACTGTGTGGAGTTTGCACGTTCTCCCCGTGTCTGCGTGGGTTTCCTCCGGGTGCTCCGGTTTCCTCCCACAGTCACAAAGATGTGCGGGTCAGGTGAATTGGCCAAGCTAAATTGCCCGTAGTGTTAGGTAAGAGGTAAATGTAGGGGTATGGGTGGGTTGCGCTTCGGCGGGTCGGTGTGGACTTGTTGGGCCGAAGGGCCTGTTTCCACACTGTAAATCTAATCTAAGTCTAATCTAATCTAAATTATCTCTGTAAATATATTTTTGGATTTTCTCCAGTGTCTCCTTCTATCCCTTTTTTTAAATAAAATAGAGACCAAAACTCTTTCAATTGTCGAGATGTAGTCTACCCAATGTTCTACAAAAGCTAACATAATTATGGCAATTTTCAATTCTATTACTCTGGAAATGAACCACTAGGTTGTTTGCATTTACTTTAAATGATCTTGTTAACCCGTATCACAATTTTGTGACTTTCATATTGTACCTGACAAATCCTTTTAGATTATTTTAAATATTCATTTTAAGTTTTGTCATTGGATTTAAATGGAAGAAGGGTCAGCGAGTAAAAGTGAGACAGTTCTCAAAGCCCAGAAACTAAATAGAAGACAAAATCGGGAGTACAAGCAGCACATAGCTCTGGTGCAGGATCCACACCCAAAGTTCCAGCACCTCCCTCTTTGTCTCTCTCGCTCTTTGTCCCTTCCCGCTACCTGGGTATGAGATATCCAACAATATGAACAACTGATCAGGCATTAGTACTGGTCCTAAATTTTAGTTAATCCAACACAGGAAATCTGTGTCAGAATGCATTGAGGTCCACTTATTCAGTTGTTCAAGCTGCTGGCTTTCCTTGATGGAAAGCCTCTATTAAAAATACAAAAGAAAAACACACGTTCCTCAGTAAATACACAATGAACAAAAAAACTGGTGGGTTTAAACATGACTCATTTGTTACAGAATGAAAAACAATCAAAAGGATATTGGTAAAACAGCTCACCAGGATGAATGATAATCATGGGCTGCATTTTTAAAGACTCACCCTCAGTTCTTTAGTTTGCTTGTCAACAATTTGCTGCACGTTGAGATGTCCCTCCTTTTGTGCAGCTTGGTTTATAACCTGCTGTTCCGCATGGGATGTCATCTCAGCTCGAAGGTCCAACAGTGCTTTACTCAGAGCCTATAAGTCATAGAATAGGAATCAGAATAGCATGAACCTGCTCTTCCTGTAGCTGGTCATTTTAACACAGCTCCTGCTCGTCTGCCCACTTGTCTGTCCTCGGCATGCTGCGTGGCCCAGTGAACCACAGCACAAACTGGAGGAACAACATCTCATTTTCAGACTGGGCACTTTACAGCCTTGTGGATTTAACATTGAGTCCAAAACCTTCAAATTGTGAATCAATTCCCATTTCTACCTTTTCTTTTGGCTTTATTTCTAACATTTTCTGTCACAGTGTCCTCTCTCTCTTCCCCCCACTCCAGTGGGACTGTCTGTTCTTTCAGGTCTGGCAGTTAGACACATCATTGTTCTGCCATTCTCACCTACCAATCAGTTAATCTGAACTAACAACATATTTTCTCCCCCAGCACTCTACACCCACCAACCCCCTAACTATAGCATAAACTTCACGTCAGCTCTGATGAAGCCTCATTTAGACTCGAAACGTTAGCTTACTCTCTCCACGGATGCTGCCTGACCCGTTGTGATCACCAACATTTGCTGGTTTTCGTCAGAGAAAAAGCTTCCGTTTACAACAGAGTAATGCTTCCAAATGTTAACCATCTGAACAGCTGACTGTGCCTGAAATCTATAGAACGGTGTAACTGGAAAAATAGTTTTCACTTTTAATATTTTATTTGGCATATTTGAAATTGCAAATAGTGAGTTATATTAATTCAAAAAGAATTAAAATTAAAAAAATAAAAAGTTAAATTACATTAAAGATTACTTCCAGGTAAGTGGAAGTTGCTATGAAGTACAGTGTAAAACACTACAGTAACAGACAATAAGGATATAATATCCAGGCTAACTCTTTGTTGATATGCATTTTTGCTTTTCTTTTTATTCATTTTTCATTATTACCTTTTGCTGCTTCTCTTTCAAAGCCAGTTGACCTTTTAACCTGTCCACTAAGTTCTTCATGGTGGTGGTGGGTGCCCTTGTATTTGCTTGTTTCTGAGCCTCTAACTCAGATTGCAAGTACTGCACCTCCTTCTCCATCTGCAGCTGTGTGCACCTCAGGTCATCTAGTTCATTGCATAGCTTCTTTACCTCAGTTGCATGCTTCTCTTCCAGACTTGAAATAAAAGGTTGACAGAATGTTTAATGCTCCAATGGAGAAATCCATTGTGTTTACAGCACAGGCAATCGGTCCAGCTGGTTTGTGCTGGCACTGGCACTCGACAAGAGCCTTCTTCCACCCTAATTTAGCTCATCCTGTTGATATTCCTTTATTCCTTTCTCCCCAAAATGTTTATCTAGCTTCTGCTTAAGTGTATCAATCTGAAGTGGTTACAGGTTTCACATTCTAAATACACTCTAAGTAATGAATTCTCCTGATGACCCTTTTGGACTTACGAGGGAGTATTTATACAGGACATTCTGCTATGTGCATTCCATCAACGTGAACTGGCTGTAACACAATTGACGAATGGGGGGGCGCTGTTTCTAAAGTGTAAACATTTAAAACGTGTTGGCTATAATGCGTTTGCATCACCAACACTTTAAGAGCCACTTTTATTGCGCGATTTTTATACAGTGTGGGGTTGCACATGAACCCAACCATCAGGTTATAGAAGAGCTTCCTGCATTCATGGCCCCTAGGTTTGAATCCCTTGTGTCAGTACTGTTAACGATTTGTCAGTCTATACCATGTGATCATTTTGCTACTCTGCCTTACACTTGTTCTTCCTGAGGAATTGGAAACTGATTAAGTTTACACCTTTAGATTGGTGTGAGAACGTGACCCAAATCTGAGAAACTTCTGCGGCACAAATTAAAATGCACATATTTCACAAGTCTCAAGATTGTACAGTGCTCAATGTGTTATTTTTTAATTACAGTCACTACATTTAAAGTCAGAACCAATAATGTTTGGCAAATGGGGAGTGAAATGAATCAGTTCTTAATCAGGTAGCAGGGAGATCAGGTTTGGAGATTGAATATCCCAGGGTACTCTGTTTCTAAAGGATAGGCAGGAAGGAAAGGAGGTGGAGTATCTTTAATCAGATCAAAGGTGTAGTGAGAAATGATATCAGCAGTGGAGATCAAGACATAGAATCAGTCTGCGGAGTAATAAGAAATAGCAAGGAAAAGAAGACCCTGATGGGAGTAATCGATAGATCCTCAGCAGTACCCTGCAATACAGTAGGGTATAAACTAGGAAATACTGGGAGCATGTACAAAAAATACAGCAGTAATTTTTGATGATTTGAATATTTGTATAAACTGGATTAATTGAACTGATAAGGGTCGCCTTGAGGGAAGGTTTTGTGAATGTATGAGATTGTTTCTTGGAGCAAAATTCTGTGCAAACAACCAGGGAGCAGGTTATCCTGGATTTGATATTGTGTAAGAAGCTGGGATTAGTTAGCAATCTCATAGGAAAGGATCCTCCATGGAAACGTGATCACAGCATGCTAGAATTTAAAATTCAGTTGGACAGCAAGAAACTGGAGACCAAACTGGTGTTCTGGCATTAAACAACGGTAATTACGTTGGCATGAAGACAGATTAAGCCCCGGTGGACTGGGCAGGAAGACTAAAAGATTGGTGAGTTGATGATCATTGGCAGATATTTAAAGAGATACTCAATCATAGAATAACTACAGTGCAGATGGAGGCCATTTAGCCCACAGAATCTACACAAATCCTTCAAAGAATATCCCATCATAATTCCATTACTCCATATTTACCATCGTTAACCCAACTAGCCTACATACTATGGGGCAATTTAGCACAGTCAATCCACCTAACCCGCACATCTTTGGTCTTTGGGACAAAACCTGGGGAGAACATGCAAATTCCATGTAAACAGTCACTAAAGCTGGAATCTGGGTCCCAACGAAAATATATTCCAGAGAAGAAGAAAAGTCGTAAAGTGGGGACAAACATCCATGGCTAAGCAAGGATGTTAAAGATAATTTAAATGCAAAAACTGAGGCATACCATATTACAAAGATAAATGGTACGCAGGTAGATTGGGAAACTTGTAAAGATGATCAAAGAGTTATGAAAAAAAATTATAAAAACAGCAAAGGTAAATGATGAAAGAAAACCATCAAAAAATACAAAAATTAATAGCAAAAGCTTCTGTAAGTACATACAAAGGGAGACTGCAGCTAAAATGATTGCTGGATCCTTCGAGGATGAGGCTGCGGAGTTAATCAATGGGGAACACAGAAATGGTAGTCACAAAATCTATATATTTGATTCAGTTTTCACAGTGGAGAACGCTAATACCATTCCAATAGTAGTATATAACACAAAGGTTATAGAAAGGGGGAACTTACTAAAAATCATCATCAGTAGGGAAAAAGTAATGAACAAACTATTAGGACTAAGGGCATCAAGTCCTCAGGGCCTGATGGTCTACATTCTAGAGTATTAAAGGAAATGGCAAAGAATGTGGATCCACTGGTTCTAATACTCCAAAATTCCCTGCATTTGGAAAAGGTTCCAGTGGATTGGAACAATACAAATATAACATCCTCATTCGAATAAGGAGGGAAGCAAAACATAGGATACTACAGAGTAGTGAATTTAACGTGTATTTCTGGGAAATTTTTAGAATCCATTACGAAGGAAGTCATAACAAGACATTTTCAAAGTCAAATATAATCCATCAGAGTCAGCATGATTTTATGAAGGGTGAATCACGTTTGATTATTTGTTAGAGTTCTTTGAAGATGTGACAAGCAAGGTGGACAATGGGGATCCTGTAAATGTAGTATATCTGGACTTCTAGAAGCATTTTATCAGGTGCCACACAAAAGGTTAATACATAAGAGTTGATCACATGGGGTTAAAGGTAATTTATTAGTTTGGATAGAGGATTGCTTTACAGAAAGCAGGGAGTTGGGATAAATGAGTCTTTTTCTGGTTGTAACTGGTGGAGCGCCACAGGGTTCAGTCCTCAGGCCTCAACTATTTTCAATAAATTCATGACTTGGATGTATGGATAAAAAGTATTACAGCCAAACTTACAGACGATACTATAATATGTGGGAAAGCAAACTGCAATGAATAAATAAGAAATTTACAAATGAACATGGATAGGTTTGGGTTAATGGGCCAAAATCTGGCAGAAGAAGTTAACATGGATAAGTGTAAGGTTATCTATCTTAATCAGAAGAATAGAAAGGCAATTTATTATCTTATCAAAGAGAAATTTCAGAGTTTTGCAGTTCAGAAGGATCTCGGTGTCTTCATGTCCTAATCGCAAAAAACTAGAATACAGGTACAGCATGTAACAAGGAAAGCAAATGGAATTTTGGCATTTATTGTAAAAGGAATAGATCATAAAAGGAGACCACACCTGGAATACCGTGTAAAATGTTCCCTACTTGAGGAGGGATGTAGTTGTATTGTAGGCAGTTTAGAAGAGATTCACTAGATTAATTCCAGAAGTGAAGGGGTTGTCATATGAAAAAGACTGAACAGTTTAGGCCTATACTCTCTGGAGTTGAGAAGATTGTGAGGAGATCCAAGTTGAGGTAAATAAGATGCTAAAGGAAATGACAAAGTAGATGCAGAAAGGATAGTTCCTCGTGTGGGGTAACCCAGAATCAGAGGTCACAATTTTAAGTTAAGGTGTAGGAGATTAAAAGCAGAGATAAGGAAAAATTACTTCTCTCAAAGGGACAAGAGTCCAACGAATCAATACTCCAAAATGCTGTGCTGCTGAAACATTGTGTAAACGGAAGATGGAGATGGATGGATCTTTAAGCATTAATGGTGAAAGGTTGATGGAATAGATGGAAAATGGAGTTGAGGCTGAGATGAGAAGAGGCAGGATTATACTGAGTGGTTCAAGGGGCTGAATTGTCTTCTCCTGCTTTTTGGTCTTATGTTCTTTATGGTGGTAACTGGAAGAATTGACTAAACTAATGACAGGTCTTTTTGCTCTATTTGCAATGTCACAATTTAATATTTGTGTGTTGCTTTGAATGGCTAACTCTATTCCAAGTTGCTAAATTCAGTACTTCTGTCCCCCATAACTAAATATATGATCCCGCCATTTAAGCGCTACTCCCACATTGTTAAGGAGACAATAAGAACCACCAAATTTTGATTTGGTTCAAAAATTTCTGGCATTTAAAATTACTTTAAAAGCAATTAAACTGGGTTAAAACATATAAGCAAATTACACAATGCCAGAAATGATCATGACAGAGCTCACTTTGCTTTCTCTGCGTTGTGCTCTTTCACTTTCAGCTGATTAATATCTTTCTGTTTCTCTAGTTCCACGGTTGCTCTCTTCAGTTTGTCCACAAGCGCTGACAGTGAGCTGTCCTGTTCTGCCACGGTTTGTTCCAACTCTGCCAGGCGTGCCAAATGCTTGGATGTTGGAACTGGAAGAGATGGTTTCTTCATCAGCTCCTGTTAGAACAACACAAATAATTTATTGTTTTGTTACGGTACTGCCTATATTCTCTTCTTTCTATTACCCAATTACTCTTTACTGTCTGCGGATGCTGAATGACTGTCAGATTTTTCAGCATTTCAGTTCTTGTTTCAGATTTGCAGCATCTGCACATTTTTAAATAAACAATATTTTCTTTGTCGATAATAGCAGGCTTTATTGTATCATTAGATTCGCAAAATCTGGTCTTTGTGCTACATCCTGCAACATAAGCCTTCAGAATTTAATTATATTTAAATTAAATTAGGTTGACATTTAAAGGATAAAGACTTTCTAGACAGGAAGTGGAATTAGCTGGTTGTTTGAGAAGATGCAACGTATAGGGTTACGGGGAGAAGGAGGATGGTACTAAATCATCAACTGATGCACATAAGATGGACCAAATGGTATCAATTTGGCTGGGCTGTGACAATTCTGTAACTAAATTAGAAAACTAATGAATTTGCAACAAATAAAAAAATTGCACATGATGAGATTAAAATATTACATAAACATTTTATAATTCTGGTGATTTTTGAGAAGATTTGTAGCTCAGGTTGAGATTCTAAATGTAAGTTTGCTCGCTGAGCTGGAGGGTTCGTTTTCAGATGTTTTGTCACCATATTAGGTATCATCATCAGCGAGCCTCCAGTGAAGCACTGGTGTTGTGTCTTGCTTTCTGTTTATGGGTCTTGGTTTCTTAAGTTGGGTGATATCATTTCCTGTTCTTTTTCTCAGAGGGTGCTGGATGGGATCCAAATCGATGTGTTTATTGATGGAGTTCTGGTTGGAATGCCAGGCCTCGAGGAATTCTCATGCACGTCTCTGTTTAGCTTGTCCTAGGATGGATGGGTTGTCCAATCAAAATGGTGTCCTTCTTCATCTATACGCAAAGATACTAGTGAGAGTGGGTCATGTCTTTTGGTGGCTAGTTGGTGTCCATGTATCCTGGTGCAAAGTGCACCAACATTAAGCAGGAAAATAACACAGGAAAGGAAAGCCCTAGAAAGACTCAAAAAAAAGACAAAATCATTGTAATCCTACCTGCAGTCAAAGGGCACATGACCATCATTCTAAACAAAACAGATAACCTTGAAAAAGAGAATTCAGTGTCTGCAGATACCAACACTTAACAATAAGTGGTTAACTACAAAACTGAATCACATCCTTAATGAAAAAGCATCAGAAATTAGGAGAAATAAAAAAGATAGACTTCCAAAAAATGAAACTGGATGGATCCAACACAGCATGCTTCTACGGATTACCCAAAGTACACAAACCCGGAGCACCCTCCTCAGACACACAGTCTCACTACCTGGAACACCAACATACAGACTAGCCAAGGAACTCCACCGAAAACCAAAACACTCAGGAGAAGACTCCAGCTATTCCATTCATTCCACCCAAGAATTCCTGAACACCATCAAAGACAGCAAGATAGAAAAGGACAAAATAATGGTCTCCTTTGATGTTACAGCCCTGTTCACATCAATTAATATCAACCTGGCCAAAGAAACAGTGACTGCACTACTAGAAGAGGTTTCTAGCATCTGCAGTCCTCATTTTTACCTGAAGACACAAACACCAGACAGTGCCAACTTCATCAGTAAAGACAACATCCTCAAGCTAGTGGACCTGTACCTCACCACCCACTTCACATCCAATAACAAGGCCTACAAACAAATTAACAGAACACCAGTGGGATCACCAACAACAGGGTTCCTAGCAGAAGGAGTAATGCAGAGACAGGAACAAGCAGCCCTCCCAACTATCCAACTCAAACTCTGGGTCCGTTACGTGGATGTCACCTTTGTCATTACAAAACAAAACAAATTAGAGGTAACCTACAACTCCATCAACAATATCCTGACTGGCATAAAATTCACAAAAGAGGAGGAGAATGACAACAGACTCACATTCCTCTAAGTGACAGTAGAATGAACAGTTAATGGAGAACTTCAAATCACTGTCTATAGAAAAACAATACACACAGACCAAATACTTAACTGCAGAAGCAATCATCCCAACACCCACAAACTGAGCTCCATCAAGACATTATTTCAATGAGCCACAACATACTGCAGCACCCAAGAACTATGAACAGCAGAAGAAAAATACCTATACAGCGCATTCAAGAAGAACAAGTACCCAATAAATACAGTTCCCCGATTCATCAGCAACAAACCCAAACAAGCAGAAACAACACGCCCAGAAACTCTCGCCACATTACCTTACATCAAAGGCATCTCTGAAATGATTTCCAGACTATTCAGACCCTTTGGCATCATGGTAGCTCAGAAACCAACCAACACAATTAAACAGTGACTAATGAACAGAAAGAATATAATAGAAACAATCAGCAAAATGACTGCCATTTGCAAAATACCACGCAAAGACTGGAAAAAAACATTACATCGGAATAACAGGCAGACAACTTCTCACCAGGACATATGAACACCAACTAGGCACTAAAAGACATGACCCACTATCACTGGTATCCTTGCATACAGACGAAGGAGGACATCACTTTGATTGAGCAACACATCCATTCTAGGACAAGCTAAAAGAGACATGCATGAGAATTCCTCGAGGCCTGACATTCCAACCAGAACTCCATCAATAAACACATCGATTTGGATCCCATCTACCACCCTCTGAGAAAAAGAACAGGAAATGATATCACCCACCTTAAGAAACCAAGACCCATAAACAGAAAGCGGGAGATAACACCAGCGCTTCACCGGAGGCTCACTGACAAGGTTACCTAATGTGGTGACAAAATGTCTGAAAACAAACCTTCCAGCTCAGTGAGCAAACATACATCCAGAACTTAGTCATTTTTACAGAAAAAAAGCAATATGAAGGGTTAAACTAACCATTGCAGATTGTTTAAATTTATTTAGTGATGCATCTGCATATGAATCCAATTTCAGGTGCAAGGCTTTAAGATCCTTCTCGTGTTTCTTTGCAATTTCTTCTCGGTCCTGTGAAGTGTTTTAAAAAAAAGGATAAGTAATCCATTTGACTTAGTTATGTATGAATTCTTGTTCCTGGTTCTTAGTCAATAAAGCTTTGGTAAAACAGCATCTAAGTTTGAGTATTTCCAACAAAAACTTGATTCTTCTCTCCTGCTTATCCAACGATCCACAATAGTTTTAAATAAGGGAAAGAATGCATTCAGCCCACTGCTTTTCGTTTTGTTAGATTAATGCCATTGCCACATTCTCTCCTCATAACCATGCATCACTTCCTTCATTGAATGCTTATCTCCCCTTGAAAAGATCTAATGACCTCTTGTTTCAACTACTGCATTAATACTGTGTAAGTAAATATTTCCCAATATCTCTGCACCTACTCTGCAATAATTTAACAGAGAACGCTGTCTCATTGACACCAGGTGGGAACTTTCTTGTTCATCGCTTCAAAATTATTCATAATTGTACGTTTGCCTTCTTCTCCAGCAAAAATATTTCCAGTATCTCTTTGCTGTCTTAATTACTACAGACCCAAATATCTTCCTAAAATTTTCAGGTACTTAAAAGCCACATTTCTGACTGTTTCTCATCTCTTTCTTAGAGCCTATGTTAAATTGAGATCCCTCCATCTTCAAGGATCACGGTTAATGTTTCATGTATGCAATGAGAACTTGAGATCACACGGTTACCTGGAAGGTATCATGAAGGCTTCTGTCAGTTTGTCTGCTTTAAGACACTGTACCATATAGTTACAAAAAGAATTTGGAGATGTTTCAAATTAAAATGAATAGATTGTAAATAAAGGGGAACATTGTTCCTGGCACTGGTTAGAAGAGAGAATGAATTTTAACTAATGTCCTGGCCAAAAAATATTCCTCAACAAACATCACTAAAACACATTATCTGGTCATTGCTGTTTGTGGGAGTTTTCTGTGTGTAAGTTGGCTGCCACATTTATAACTATAACAGAGACTACACTTCAAAAAGCCCTTCTTTGGTTATAAAGCATTTTGGAATGCCAGAGGATGCAAAACGTTCCATGCATAACTGAAAGTTTGCTCTTTCTTATAACAATGCAACTTTCCTTACCTGGTGAGCTCTTGTCAGTAACTGCTGGTACTTTTGTAGGACTTCCTCTTTCTGGTCTAGCCTAGCCTGCAGGTTAGCAATGGTTTGATGAGCTACTTTCAGGGCCTTCCTACTTTCCATATCATCGTCTGTCTTAGTACTAAGGTCCACCATCAGCTTTTCACGCTCAGCCGTAGCTGGTAGTCGAAGTCTGAGCTCATTTATAACTTGGTCTCGGGATAGCACATTCTGTTCTGCCTTCCACAGAGATGCCTCCTTCTCTTTAAGTTTCTGTAAAGAGATTAGTTGAATTAACAAATTGTATTATATTGATAATATCGTGTACTTAAGGATTGTACATAAAGTTAAAAAGCATCTCAGAAATGGTTTCCAACTAAATCAATTCTAAACTTCACATTTCTTCAGTTAACATACCCTTATTTTGTTTTGAAAAAGAACAAGCTATTTTTTGGATGAAGTTTACAAATGCTAGTGAGTTGTTGGAGATTTTCTGAATGGCGCTCAGATAGTCACACTGCTCCTTTTTTTTTAAATGTGAAGAGAGAGCTCCACATTTCTGACAGGAGATTCTGATCAGAAATGTGGAGTCACACTTGAAATTGACAAGTCCCTCCTGCAGGATAGGCAGGGGAAGGCAAACATGCCCTTTTTCACAGCAGTCAGTTATCAAGTCTGTGACTTAAAGGTTAAGCATCACAGACAACCACTTTGAACGTGAAATTAAGGTGCTGGAAAAGCAGGTGACAGGTGAGAAGGGGGTAGGGAATCAGGATGCCAGTTGGCTTAGATGGGAAGAATCTGAGGTGAATATTGGAGTATTTAATGCAAGTCAGAATGGGTAGCAATTCTGGTCTGTTTGGGCGGGAAAGGGATGGGTCAGGTATGGTGGTGAGGAAGCAAAGGTAGGGAGGGTGTCTGGTTCCAGAGGGAGTCAGGTACAAAGGCAGGGGGAGTAGTTGGGTGGTGGCGGGGTAAGTGGGTGGTGGTGTTGGGTCCAGTGGCGTTAGAGCTGAAAATGTGTTGCTGGAAAAGCGCAGGTCAGGCAGCATCCAAGGAACAGGAAATTCGACGTTTCGGGCATAAGCCCTTCATCAGGCTTATGCCCGAAACGTTGAATTTCCTGTTCCTTGGATGCTGCCTGACCTGCTGCGCTTTTCCAGCAACACATTTTCAGCTCTGATCTCCAGCATCTGCAGACCTCACTTTCTCCTCCAGTGGCGTTAGAGTCCTGGAGTTGGGTCTCAGGGATAGAAGGGTGTCAGGTGTGAGGGTGGGGGGCATCAGCTCTCAGTAACTGAGGATGTTGCATCCTCAGCAGACGGGAGGTGGTTATTATGCCATGGTCTGAGATATAAAGGATCTTGGGAAGGTGCACTGGGTAGGGCAAGGGGGTGGGGGGGCGGGGGGGTAGGGGGGGCAGGGAGAGGTGAGGTAGGCATTGTGGTTAATTGTGGGGGGAGGCTTTCAGTTGAATAGTTGAATAGTCACTCAGCACCAACATATAACTCTCATCCACACTCCTGAAACAATTACCTGGCCATTGGAAAATCTGGACCTTTTTACAGCGTGCATTCCACTTCATTTTCTAGCTTGTTTTATATTTTTATTTATTTTCTATCACACATAATATACGAAATAAAATGGGAAAACCAATAGACAGGCTACTCCAAAGTTCAAATTCTGTTTGCTTACCATCAGCGGCAGCATCTTTTTCCACTTCTGAAAAAACTGACTACACCAGCCTACATTAACCTCACCATGGGTGACTGCTTTATTTGATTTGATTTGATTTATTGTTGGCACATGTACCTATGTACAGTAAAAAAGATTTGTTTTGCCACAGCACAGGCAGAACATAACAAACAAAGAGATACGGACCATAGGGTACTGTAGTCATGATTTCATTACCTAGGGACTTAGCCTTTCAAATTCCTTCCTCATTAACCTTCTAAATTCCAATTTGCATAAAACCCAATTCATATAGAACTCCCACACTTCCATCCTAGACAATGCCACACATGCCATTTCCACTGTTTTTCATCAGATGAAATTCAAAATGTTTGTCTCCATCCAGAATAATTAAGTTGGAGCAAATTTCTGCTTATCCACTATCTTGAGATAGTGAAGCGATCAAGGTGTCATCAGCATTCGTGTGGAAACTGTTGTGGTGCTCTTGGTGATGTTGTAATGGGACAGCATATAGATGAGAGATAAGAAAGTACCAAGAACAGAACCTTAGGGATCACCAAACTGGGAAGGCAGGTGGCAAAGTAAACAAGTTTAGGCAGGGAGTGTCAGAAGGTTGAATCTACACTTCATGGTCATTCCAATAAAATATTAGCACAATCATTTATTGCATGTCTTATTGACATTTTAAAATTGCAAATTAATGGTTCTCAGCATTTCTTTTACCTCTTCTAGAGTTCTGCAGGTTGCTTGTGTTTCAAGAATTATGAAGACATGCTCTCTGATCTTTTGCAGAGCCACATTTAGCTGCTCTGGAAGTGGTTTATTGGGGTCCGGGATGGAGCCAGTCGCTTCCTCAAACTGTCAGGAATGGAATGTGATGAGTAAACCTAAAAGTACAACACTACACAACTGCAAGCCTTAAAGACAGATTTTACCACATTAGAAGCATATTCTATTGTTCAAATGCTCTACACAACAGAAATCTGTTGAGATTTTTAAGAAAATAAAGGAAATGTGATGCAGAGGGGTCTAGGTTTTCTAAGGTACGAGTCACAAAATGTTAGCATGCTGTACAGCAAATTATTAAGATTAGTAGAATGCTATCTTTTATTAGAAGAGGAACTATGCATGCTATGCTTTGGTTACACAGAGGATTGGTGAGACCGCATCCTGTGTGCAGTTTTAGTCTCCTTAGTTGAGGGAAGATGTAAATGTGTTGGAGGCAATTCAGAGGAAGTTTACTAGATACTACCAGGAATATTCAGGTTGTGTTATGAGGGAAGGCTGGATATACTTGGCTTGTTTCCACTAGAGGTTAGAAGTGTGAGGGAAAGCGATCCCACCAAATTTGTTGCTGGTTGTGTGGGCCTCTGCGGTCATGCATGGCTGCTATCTTGTAAATCACAAGTCAACACTGATCGCCATGTGGGGAAACTCAAAGCAGCTTGCAGCTGAGAAGGAACAGTGGCGAGGAGTGTCTCAAGTGAAATGTAGAATATCCTGAATGGTCCTGGGTTCCTGACAAAGTGGACATGAAAAGGAAGTTTCCTTTTGTGATTGAGCCCAGAACTCGCAGGCACTGTTTAAAAACTAGGGTTTTTCCTTTCAGACACAGATGAGTTTTTTTCTCTCTCTCTCTCTCTCAAAGGTAAATTCATTTGGAATGCTGCTTCTGAGGGCCATGGAGGTGGGATCAGTGAATTTTTTTAAGGTGGAGATTCTTATTAGGCAAGGGCATCAAAGGCTATTGGAGGTAGTTGGCAATTCTAAAGGCAAACTGATCAGTCATGATCTTGTTGAATGGCAGAGCAGACTCAAGAAGCCAAATGGCCTTCTTCTTCTCCTAATTCATAATGTATGTTCCTATGTGAACAACAGATTTGGCACTGCCCTTTCCACACAAAATTACGAACAGCTTTGATAGAGTAAATGGGAGGAATGTTTCAATTGCTCGCAGAGTCAATAACTAGTGGAGACAGATTTCAAAGTAATTCTCAAAAGAATGAGAGGATGATGAAAATTTGTTTTAAGTAGCAAGCCATTATGATCCGTAATTTACTGACTGCTAGGGTGGTGTTACCAGCTGCAATAGCAGCTTTCAAAAGGAAAGGGGCATTTTCTTGGAAAAGAAACTTTGCAGGACTATGAGGGAAGAGCAGAAGAGTGCAACTAGTGTTTCAAAGACACACCAGGGTATGGTATGCCAAATGGCATCCTGTGCTGTTTCATTCTAAGGTCTATCCTGAGTAATGTCACTGGAAATTACATTAAAATGTAATCTCCTCACTTATAGAATATTTTGACCTGATTAATTGAAGAAATCATTGCAATTTTCACCTTATCCTAAAATTTACATGCATCG
The DNA here is from genome assembly GCF_020745735.1 of Hemiscyllium ocellatum. Lineage (NCBI taxonomy): Eukaryota > Metazoa > Chordata > Chondrichthyes > Orectolobiformes > Hemiscylliidae > Hemiscyllium > Hemiscyllium ocellatum. Next base: position 16,243,535 of record NC_083419.1, on the reverse strand, counting down.
TCTATAAGCCAAAGAACACATCCACCTTTTGAGCTGCACTCAGTATTTCGTTATGTTGATGTTCATACATATCCAACTGATGCTGTAGTTCTAACTCTCTGCGATCCCATGCTATCTGCCGCTCTTCATGGAGCTGTTGGAATTGGGTAAAGAAAGCAAATGGTCAAACTATGTAACAGGCTTCCTAAGGAGTTGGTGAAAGCAGTTAGTATTGATTCATTCAAATGAAATTAGCTTAAATTAAAATAAAATACCATTCTGAGATATCTTATGAGTAATTTGAGCTATGTCTGCAGCCTCTTTGGGAAAAACAGGCAACTTTGAACCTGTGGTTCCCAAATTCTTCACTACCGTCAGGGTATTATTGGGTTCATGCCTGGACCTGTTGTGGACTAACTGCCGGCGATCGTTGAGATTATGTACAATTGTAACTGGCAAGTGAACCAGACGGATGAAGTGGTCTTTGTGGTCTAAAAATGCAAGTGATTGTCACGGACTGATGATGCTCACCTTGTTTTGTTGAACCGTCTCTTCTTCTAGATTGTTGATGGTGTGCTCCAGCTCAGTTATTACATTGTTTAAATAAGTTATTTCTTCTTTTTGCTTATTTACGCATCGATTTGTTTTGAGATCTTGGAGACGGAGCTCTTCAATTTTTTTGTGCCATTCAATTACCTGTTGAAAATAAAGTGAACATAATGGCACAGGAAATTTATGATAATTAAAACTGGAAAAACATGCAAAATCAACAGTTTGAAAACACCATTGCTTAAATCGGCATTTGTACAAATTCTCAGCCAATTTGTCAAATGTGCAACTCCTCAAACAAACTCAGTGTATTAACATTAACAACTACAACAGAATTTACTCAATTTGCACCTGGTATCAACTTCTCCCTATAAATTCCCATGTTGTTATTTAGAATGGAAACTCCCTAAGTTACAATCACCCCCATCAACTGATGGCAAAGTGGTTGTTTCATACAGCATCTTTTACCATGTCTGGAATATAGCAGCTTCTTTGCAATACAGACTATCAGGTCTACTACCAAGTCTCCATATTTCTGTATCTTGCCAAAGTGGTATTAATAATATTCAGTTATGTGGAATAAATAAAGTATAACTTAAAAATTATAAATCACACAACACCAGGTTATAGTCCAACAGGTTTATTTGGAAGCACTAGCTTTTTAAATGCTGCTTCTTCATCAGGTGGTTGCTGCAACAGAAGCAGTGCTCCGAAAGCTCATGCTTCCAATAAACCTGTTGCACTATAACTTGGTATAGTCTGATTTTTAACTTCGTCCATCCCAGTCCAACAATGGGATCTTCAAGTCTTAAAAATTATACACTGCGCCCTAATTCCATTTCACCTGAAGACTTCGATAGGAACATATGAAGCAAGGAGCACGAGAATGCTATTCAATAGGATAATGAATAATCTGGTAATGATCTCAGTTGCACTTCTCTCAAAATATATTTCAATTATACATATTTCAACATGATCACTTCTCCTTCTTTTAAACTACAGTAGGCTCTCCCATGGGTGAAGTGATGCATCTCAGGAACGAATCAAATGTACAACTTCTAATCTAACTCCATTTTATTTTAAATAAGGAGACCGAGATTGTATAGAGTATTCCAGATGTGGTCTCACTAAGGACCTGAACACACAGAAAAATGTTCCCAATTTTATATTCCATTCCTCCTTGCAATAAACACAAACATTCCATTTGCCTTCCTAATTACTTGCTGTACCTGCATACTAAACTTTTTGTGATTCATGTACCAGGTCACTGCAAAATAATGCAAATAGCTGAGGCCCTAGCAGTGATTCCTGTAGCATTTCACCTGCTTCATCTTGTTAAAAGTACAATAAAGGTAAGAGTTCATGGTCTGAAATTGTTGAACTCAATGTCGAGACTAGAAGAATATTAAGTGACTAAGTGAAGAATGAGGTGTTGTTTCTTCAGCTTACGGTGTGCTTTACTAGAATATAGCAGCAGGTCTAGGACAGAGTATGAGCATGGGAACAAGCTGCTGCATTGAAATAGCAGGTCCTTGGAAGATCAGAGTCATGCTTGTGGACTGAGTAGAGGTGCTCTTCGAAATGGTCAGGGGGGCGGGCGGGGGCAAGGGTGGTGTTGGATAGGATTCGGGGTTGCATGGGGGTTCAGTGTTGGACAGAGTTGAGGGGCTGGCGGGGGCTCGCGTGCGGTGTGCTGCTGCCTCGTCTCCTGAACGGATCGCGGACTGAACAGAAAACTCCCAGCCCCAGAGGAAAGGCATTGAATCAACTAACCGAATGAAATAGTGACCGCCCATCTCGTTCGGATAATCGAGGTTCCTCTGTACTCTATTTTCTCCTTTCTAAAAATTTATTCTTTGCTGGTTTTTAATTTTTTGCAGATTGTTTCTATCTTTCATTTCTCTATTTAACCATGGATGGTGTATCGTTCTCAAAAAAAGTGGGGATAAATCTTTGTTGAGAATTATTAAAATTCTATTTCAGTCTGCCACTGCATTTTGACTGTCCTTTCTTTCAGCTAGTTTTTTAACTAGTTTTCACTTTTGGTATCACACAATATTATGATTACCTTGATTCAGATTTAACCACTAATCTGAGGCTCGTTACTCTCGCTCAAACTGAACATGAAATTCAATCACATTACAATCACTGTAACTTAGAGGCTTCTTACTAAGATTTTATCAATTAATCCTGTCATCCTGCTCATTATCAGCTCTTGGATAATTTGCTCCTTGGTTAAATAAATATTTAACGATCAAATGACTACAGTCCATGAAGTATACTCTTTGAGCAGAGAGAGAAAACCCTGCTCTATCTTCTATTCTGCCAGAGTTGCAACCTCTTCCACAACCCCTGAAATCCTAGCTAAAATATTCAAACTCTCTCTGCCAGTACATCCAAACTATCCTAAGAAACCATCTTAAAAGTACCCTCTGAACTAATTTCCCAGGCTACCTTTGCCATTCAGACTTGCCCAATCTACAAATATTCTGAAATAACCAATTATTATTGTGGTACTTACATCCCCAAATAGTTTTTCTAGGATACACCAAGGTAATTAGTGTTAGGGAGCCTAGAAATTACGCTCATAAATAACTACCTGTAATACCTAACTCCTAATCCTGCCCAAACCGATTGCTTGTTTTTTCAGGTCAAGGTAATCTCTCACAATTATACTGACATCCTTAGTTAACTGAGCTTCCCCACCACCCTTTCCTACCTTCCTATCTATTGACTTATCAAATATTTTTAATATTTAGGTGTTACCCTTGGTAATCTTCCAATCAGATTTTGTTCTACAGGTAACTGACAACTTGTAACCCAGCTAAAAACGCAGATGAAAACCGACCAAAAAACAACAGATCTACCTGCACTGATATTCCTGCAGATGGTCATAATAAGGGCAGAGTAGGGTTTTGTCATTCACTGGGAAAGTATCCTATCCTTCAAAGATGCCAAATAGTCAGATTTACTGGTGACTCTTGCAGTCTGGCAGTCCCAGAGCTTAGGAGATATTGAGGTCTGCAGATGCTGGAGAAAGCACGGGTCAGGTGGCATCCGAGGAACAGGAGGGTCGACATTTCTAGTGTATCACAGTCCTGATGAAGGATTATGCCCGAAACATTGACTCTCTTGCTCCTCAGATGCTGCCTGACCTGCTGTGCTTTTTCCAGCATCACACTCAGTCCCAGAGCTTGGTAGTGGATACTGCTGAATCTGCTCCCAGGCCACTAAAGACCTGGTGAAGGACTTTGGACGTACTGAGCAGAGAGAGTATGAAGATTTTAGCAAGGATTTCAGGGGTTGTGGAAGAGGTTGCAACTCTGGCAGAACAGAAGACAGAGCAGGGTTTTCTATCTCTGCTCAAAGAGTAACCTTGATGGATTGTAGCCATTTGATTGTTAAATATTTATTTAAATATGGTGGGTAGAATTATTGATTGTAGTAAGGCGGCATGGGATGATTATTTAAATAGAAACAATATGTAGGGTATGGAAAAAGGCAGGAATTTAGCACCAATTCTCAGATAGCTGAAATAGTCATGATGGGACAATGGCGTCCTTCTGTACTGTAACCATTCCACAATTCCTGCCTTTATCAGGCGGCATGGTGGCTCAGTGGTTAGCACTGCTGCCTCACAGCACCAGGGTCCCTGGTTCAATTCTGGCCTCGGGCAACTGCATGGGTTTCCTCTGGATACTTTGGTTTCCTCTCACAATCCAAAGATGTGCAAGTTAGGTGAATTGGCCATGCTAAATTGCCCATAGTGTTAGGTGCTTTAGTCAGAGGGAAATGGGTCTGGATGGTTTGCTTTTCGGAGGGTCAGTGTGGACTGGTTGGGCCGAAGGGCCTGTTTCCACACTGTAGGGAATCTAATCCCTTTAAGGAATGTCCACATAATCTCCAATACACTGGTTAGCACAATGCTATCCGTAATCACTTTGGATCTATTGTACCTTTCCTGTATATGTCACAGTTACTTTCAGTCACACTTGACTATAAAAACTGACTTCCCAAAAGCAAGGTCACAGGAAGTCTGAAACAAAAACAGAAACTGGTAGAGAAACTTAGCAGGTCTGACAACGTCTCTCAGAATGGCAGACTCAAAATGGTAACTCTGATTTCTATCCACAGATGTTGCCAGACCTGCTGAGTTTCTCCAGCAATTTCTGTTTGTGTTTCAGATCTCTGGCACTCGCAATTCTTTGTTTTATCATGAGAAGTCTGTCAGTTGATCATACGTTAAGCCAAAATTCAGTTTTAAAACTTTCCAACCTTTTGTGCTCCTTTTGCATCCTTTAGTGATCCTATCAATTCCTCTAGCCCTTTCAGCTTCAGTTCCAGTTCCAATGCCTTGTCTTCTGCCACTCTCCTCTCCTCTTGGGAACGTTTAACATCCTGCATGATCTTCAGCTTGTCATCCTGTAGCTGCATCATAGTCTTTGAGAACTTCTCTTGCTGTGCAAGAGGCAGGGCTCCACTGAACTGCCTTCGCAAGGACTGAATAGTTTGCCGCAGGTGCTTCGCCTTGTTCTTGCCTTCTAGCCGGGTGTGGAAAAGGGTCTGATCCTTCTCATCCAGTTTCTGCATCAGCCGCAGGTTGCAGGCCTCCATTTTTTGCAGCTTGCTTGCAAATGCCTGCAGCTTGCTAACAGCAGTGGCTTCACTCACCTGCAACGCGATAATGTGTTGGTGCAATGTTGCAATGAGAGCTCTCTCATCTGACTGTGCCTGAATGAGAAGAATATCATGAACAGATATTTATACAGACAATCTATAGCCGATAGTGGGCAATCTGACATTTTGAGCAATTCTTAGCAATTTATTTTGATGATTTCATGTTCATGGGGTTTAAGAATGTTAATTGTTTAAAAATCAAATGCTGGAATATCCTCTGCAGGACATACACCAGCAATGGAGGAATTCATCCGAAATAGACATCGAGCTAGATTTGGAAAATGACACAGAAAAGAGAAAGGCCAATTGGTTCTATGTGCCTGTTCAGATTCTTTGAAAGGGGTGTCTAACTGGAATTCTTCCTCTGCTTTTCCCCACAGTTCAATAAATATTTTCCCTTTAGGTATTTATATAATTTCCTCTTGAAAGTTACTTTTGAATCTTTTTTGTGACTGTTTCAAATTATGCATTCTAGATCAAAAGAATCTGTGTTCTTCATGCTGCTCCCACTGCTTTTATTTAATACCAGAAAACTTCCCTGCATTATTACTGAACCTTTGCACTCTGAAAACAATTTCTCCTTTTTATTGTTTCAAAAACTTTGATGATTTCGAAGAATTTTGTCAAATGTTCTTTTCTCTATGAAGAACAACCCCAGCATCTTCAATCTCTCCACTAAGAGCAAAAACATTTATGCCATTTGCATTGCTGAGAATTTGCCAGTATTTTATTTCAGATTTTCAGCAACTGCAGCATTTTGCTTAAGAAAATTAGTGACAGGGATTGTGCATTGGCAAATTAACCCATCAATAAAATCAATAATAAAAAACATGTAAAGGTCCCTTAACACATCACTGATAATGTACAAATGACAAAATTAAATCCCAAATCATTCTGGAATATGTGGTTGAGAAATTGAGACAACTTTAATCTATTTGGTAAGTACTGAAAGCCCACTGAAACACAAAGGTAACCCTGCTAAATTCTGAACAAATTAAGATAGATTTAAAGTATCTCTATCTAGTACAATATTTTTCATTTTCTCACATGGGCTAAGAACTTCTAAGAAGTTTTTCATGGAATCCAGATGTCTCTGACTAGGTAAACATTTGTTGCCTATCCCTGTTTGCCCTAGAACTGAACGGCTTGCTTAAGTGGTCAATTAAAAGTCAGCCATATTGTGATAGGTCTGAAGGCACATGCAGGTTAGACTGGATAAGGATGACAGATTACCTCTTCAAATGGGTGCTAGCGAACTAGATGAGATTTTGAACTCGGGTGAGGCAATGGTCTAGTGATATTATCACTAGACTCTTATCAGTGCAGAGACCCAGGCAATGTTCTAAGTACCTGGTTCAAATGCCATCATAGCAGATGGTGGAATTTAAATTCAATAACAATCTGGAAATAGAAGTCTAATGATGAACACAAAACCAATGCTGATTGTCAGGAAAAACCTATCTGGTTCACTAATATCCTTTAGGAAAAGAAATCTGCCATCCTTATCTGGTCTGGCCAATGTGTGATCCCAGACCCATGGCAATGTGGTTGACTCTCAACTGCCCTTGGGGCAATGAAGGGATAGACAATGAATGCTGATCCAGTCAGTAATACCCACATTCCATGAATGAAAATCTTTTAAAAATTACAGCAATTAATGATGGTTAAAAATTCACAAATATAATCAAGTTGATGCAAAATTCATTAATTTCTTTTAATGGGAGGCATTTGGGGATGATGTGGCACACTGTTTTAAAATTCTCATATGTGAGATTAGAAGTGAAGAACACTGGACCAGTCAAGCACTCTATTCTTAATTAATTCATAGTTTAAAGTACAGCTCTCTTTGTGCTTTTACATAAACTGTGAACTTATAGTATGCAACATGTAAATAAACCAACTCTTCAAGGCCTTCTGCAATTGACTCAAACATTGTAATCACAAAGCGCTATCAAAAGATAGTGCAGGTTAACACTTATATCAGTATTCTGCAAAAGCATCTTATTTGCAAAAGAAAATCCTGGACTAATTAAATCACTATTTATTTTGAAGATCCCTCAGTGGCAATTTAAAATATTAGCATAAAGCCTGACCAATAACATTTTTTATATGCCTCTTAACGAAAAGCTTTTTGTTAAAATGTAAAAATGCGAAATATGCCCTAACCTGGTAATCAAGTACTTGCTTCCTAAGTGCCTCCACCTCTTTCTCCCTGGACTGCTGGCGGGCTTCCAACGCTGCAACTTGCATTTTCGCTATGTCTGCAACATCTCTTAACCTGATGGATAAGAGCATTCCACAATTATTGTTATAATTTCTTTACATAAAATATGAATGCATTTCAAAGTTGTTTTGCTCTGGGCAGTCCCTTTTAAGACATGTCCATACATACCCACTCTTCAAATTATGATAGCAAAAAAAGGATTTGGGGACGGAGGGTACATGTCAACAAACAACTTGCTGTCTTTTAATTCAAATTATAATGAACAAAATTTCATTTTACAATACTATTAACTTACTTGGACACCTCAACTTTTAACTCAGATTCTGATTTCTCCAGTTCAGTGATGCGGCTCCTGTCTGCATTACTCACTGCTTGGCTTACACTGTTGGCCAACTCATCTCTCAGGTTTTGTTCCACTCTCTGGGCCTCCAGATTTATTTTGGTTACCTGGCAAAAAAGCAGGAGAATACATTAAATTATTTTTCCCCTTTTATTCATTCATGGGATGTGGACGTGCTAACTTGGCCAGGATTAACTGCTCGTCCTCAAAGGTCTTGAAGAAGGTGGTGGTGGAGCTGCCTTCTTGAATCCCGACAGTCACAGAGGCATGCAACATGGAAACAGACCCCTTGGTCCAACTTGTCCATGCCGACCAGACATCCCTGTCTGATCTAGTTCCATTTGCCAGCATTTGGCCCATATGAACCAAGAATGAACCCCTTCTTGTTCATTAACCCATCTCGATACCTTTTAAGTGTTGCAATTGTATTCACCTCCACCACTTCCTCTGGCAAGTTGTTTCAAACACACACCACCTCTCAGTGCTGGTAAAGAGTTCCAGGATTTTAATCCAGCAATTTTGAAGGAATGGGTGATATATTTCTAAGTGAGGATAGTAAGTGACTTGAAGGGAAACTTGCAGGCGGTGGTGTTCCCATGTATTTTATGCCCATATCTGTTGAGATGTTCAAGGTCACATTTTGCAAAGTATTGTCAAGGGGCCCTGGTGAGTTACTGTAGTACATCTTATACATGCTACCCACTGCCTCCACTGTGCATTGATGGTGAAGAGTGTGCATGTTGGAAATGGTGGATGGGGTTGCCAATTAAACAGACTTTTTTATCCCCAGTGGGGTCAACCTTCATGAGTGTTGTTGAAGTAGCACCCATCGAGGTAAGTGGAGAGTATTCCATCATATTACCGACGGATGCTTTGTAGATAATAAAAACAAGAAAACTACTGCCAAATGGACACGTCAATAAAAAAGACAAACATCCATTTTATATCCCATTCACTGAATGTAAGGAAAATTTCACAGGAAAGTGATTCACAAGTTTGCAACTTGGAATGAAACACAAAACTACCAATAACTTTGTTGCATTAGCACAGAATAAATTTCATGTCTTGATAGTAGACAAAAGACTAACATTCTTCCAGCTTAGGGAATTCTAAGACAGCTTACAGGCAATTAAGTATTATTAAAAATTATTATCTAGGGAAAATGGGACAACCATTTTGCTCACAGCAGAGTTACCCAAACAGCAGTGGGCTAATTTGTTTTAGAGATATCAGAAATATAAAAAGAAAATGAAATAAATGACCATCTGATTGTCTATTTCAAAGCATTTATAGTCAATGGAATGCTTTTGAAATGCATTCGCTGTGAAAACATCGGAAACAGCAGCCAACTTGCATACAAGTTCCCACTTATAGGAATATTATAATGACTGGATAATCTGTTTTTGTAACGAGAGGAATGAGTATTGGCTAGGACACGGAGGATAACTTCAAAATAGTGTTATAGAATATTTTAAATCCTATATCCTAAATTTGAAAAGATAGACAGGATAGCAGTTTAACTGCACCTCTGACAGTGCTGCAGTGCCTCAATACCATACTGAAGTGTCAGCTTTGACTATGAACTTAACTGTCCAGAATGTAACTTCCAAGTTGCAAGAGTATTATCAGTGAAACAAGGTTATTGTGCTATTAAAATATCTGCCAAATGGAAACCAGACTCCTTGCTATAAAATAAAGTCTGAACTCAGAGGCTTCATTGTCTTTGCAAACTGCTAGGGCTGCATTTTCATGTGGACGCAGGAAAATCTGACCTGTGCATCTTCCTGGTTTGCAAATGCACATTAAACATGTGTGACTTTACAAGGGAAGTACATCTTTAAATAAGAGATTTGGTTTGCAGTGGATTCTGAAAGATTCTGAATGGTATGAGAGAACCATGGTGGGCAAGGTGAGTTGATTAGAAGGCCCACCATGATTCTCCAACACAGCAGGCCAACTCCCTGTATAGTTCACAGACCCAGAAAACCCAACCTTATTACCTCAATACCCTTCCAACACACCCAACACAAATCCCTTATTGGCTCTTCAGCCAGCAAGCAAAAAGTCTAATGCCACAACAATACGACAATAAGGGACAGTCATGTTTTAGATGAGGAGAAAATTCTTCTTTCAATGAATCTGAATCTTTGGAATTTTGTATCCCAGCAAACCGTGGATAGTCAGTCATTGAGTATATTCGGTGCTGAGATTTTGGATTCTAAGTGAATTAAGGAATAGAGGAAGTGAAAGAGAAAGTGAAATTGACGTTGAAGATCAACTATGATCTTACTGATAGTATGGCCTACTACTGTTCCTTCATATGTTACCTTCTTTAGTAGCCTGTGCTCGATAGAATGTCACATCTTAAAATGTATATAGAGCAATCTCATTAAAGAACAAGTAAATAGAAGCCACAATTCTTCATGCAAACAATAAAATTTACATGATAAAATGCTCAGGTATGAAAAGACTACCAGTTAATAAACAGGACCAACCGGAGAATGAATTGAACAATACTTTTGGAAATTACTGATCACCAAGTCTGTTCCTGAACTGTCAGGAAACAGCGAGCGATTGCCCAATAGCAGATCAACAGATTATTAAAAAAATGTCATAACCAACAAATGTAAAGGAATAAAAATGTATGCAATCACAGAATTTTACAATACTGAGGAAAGCCATTTGGACAATTGCGCTAACAATGACTCTCTGAAACAATTTTCATACCATGTGATAGTTTGCTACAACGTTTAACCAGAATGCCAACAAGTTTATTATAACTGATTTTCCACACAAACAAATATTTTAAAAGTGCAACATACTTCAGAGAATTTGGATTCAAGCTCAGAGTTTCGTTCATCAACTTGCTTTAGCGTGTCACGCACATGTTCGTACATCGTTTGAGCATGTTCTGCCCTTTGCCGTTCATTTAGTTCCTTCATTTCCAGCATGGTAATCTTCTTGGAGATGGAAACAATTTCACTGTTGGTAATTGCTTTTGTTTCTTTATCCATGGCAGTTGGTCCTCCAAAAATAAAACCAAAACCCTTAATTGCTTTTATTCGGTTTATAAGTTAGCTCAGAACTGAAAACACGGAAGTATTATCTATTACAAACGCTAAAATATAATAGAATTTTGATAGTTTTAATTTGACATGTTATAATAAATGACTGGGGGAGGTGGGACTTGAACCTCAATTGTACAGCCCAGAGGTAGGGACATTGTCACTGTATTGTATGAGCCTTTAACATAATAGAATTTATCTAATCTGCAGGACAATGAATTGCAATCAATTAATTAGGCCCTATACAGAAGAACCTCGATTATCGGGCATTCGATTAAAGGAAGATCGAATTTTCTGGCAGGGTCCTGTTGCTCAGCTAAACTATGTTATCCAGCATTCAGTTATCCTGAATTCAATTAACCAAATGAAATACTCTTGTCCGTGTCCTTCGGATAATCAAGGTTCCTCTGTATATCGCGCATGCGGAGTCAAGAATGGTGGTATTGCATGCCATGAGCATCCACATCGTCAACTCTGATGAGCCTTAGATGGTTGTACTCAGCTCATCCTTTGATCCAGACTTGCTTAGAAGCCCATGTCCAATTTGGCTTACTTCATATCATTTCAGCATCTGAGTATACCCACAAAGATACTAGCCCTGACAGGAGCCCAGTCAGAATGTTGAAGATAGTTGCTCCCACAGTCAAGCCATACAAATAAGAGCTGCAAAACTGGCATTTCCCTGATAGTTTAGAACATTTCCTCGTAATGTTGAAGTACCCATAAGAAACTAGGTAGCTTGAACCAAATCAGCACCACCTTGTTAGTGATGGGGTGTCATTAAACAATGCCTCCTCACTAATGGCTAGTTCACCAAAGTTAATCCCATGTTTCATAGGAGCACTGGAATAAGAATGGGCCATTCAGACCATTAAGCGTGTGCTGCTATTTAACCAGATTATGGCTGAACTTTTATCTCAAAGCCAATTCCCACACTATTTCCATGTTGTTTCATGTCTTTAATAACCATAAATCTCTTTTTTGAACATTTTCAATGACAGAGCCTCCACATCTTTCTTGATGGTGGGGATGGGAAATACTCCAAAGATTCACCATCCTCTCATGTCAGTCCTAAATAGCCTAGCTGTTACTCTGATGGCCCTTATTCCTGCAGAGCCACTGGATCTCCAGAACACAAGTGCAACAGCTGATAAACGAATAATGTTTAGCTCCACAAATAATAAGGCAGCCCATGCTGGACTACAACGGAATCTGGTAACATACAGATTTGAGTTAGCAAGTGGCAAGCAATACGCCATACAAATGGCCTACAAAGATAATCATTGGTCAGCTGGAGAGTTTTAATCACAATTGGGATCAGGATCCTTGCTCAACTAATATTCATACTGTTTTACACCTCTTGCAGGAGGTTACAAGGATTCTGTTTATATTGAGGAATACATGTTATGTGTGACAAACAGAATAAACTGGTACTTTCCCCTGTCTATCACTTGTCATAGATATTTTCTAAGCAACCAGATGTTATTGCATACGTTTGAGACAGCTGAACCCTGAGCTCCTGGCTCAGAGATACCATTGCACTGCAACAACCTCATCATTTAACATAGTTTCTTATGAGACAGAGATTAGCTTTGAATTGCTGACTTATTCAACTAAATTCCATCAGGTAGATGTGAACCCATAGCATGAGCTTGGGAGCTTCGAACTCTAGTCCACTGACACTACCATTATGCCATGATGTTGATAACATTTTACCATTTGCCACTGTGGGATTTGAATGCATGCCCCCAGAACAATGGTCCACGCTTACAGACTAAACGTCCAGTGGTGTTATCATCAGACCATCACATTCCCTTTTCACTTGTCATACATTCCTTTCCTTAATCGCAAACAATCACTGCCTTTGCAATTCAATGCACAGTGTCTAAGGGTCACCATTGATTAGACCTTGAACACATTTGATGATTAGTTAGACCTCAGTTGGAGGGGTGTGTGCAGATTTGCATGCCAGACTTCCAGGAGGATATAAACGCATTGGAGAATACTGAACAGGTTTACAAGAATAGATCTAGGGATGAGGAACTTCAGTCATGAAAACTGATTGGAGAAATTGGTACTGTTTTCCTGGATTAAAAATTTCCATTCATTGCAGGTTCAACAACGGAGGTGGGAGTGGGGGTGGGGAGGGCAGATTTAAAGTCATTGGCAAAACAAACAAATGCAATGTGAGAAAATAATCTTTTCATTAAGTAAATAATTTACGGTCTGGAATACAGTTGCTGGAAGTGTGGTGTAGGCAGGTTCCAATGAGGTATTCAAGAGAACATTAAATGATTATTTAAAGAGAAACATTGTGCAATGTTATGAGGAATAGCCGAGAGAGTCAGGCTAAGACATAACAATAATTCAGAAAGCTGGTGCAGACGTGAGACAATTCTATGACGATTAATTGCAGCCATAACAACATTCAAGAAGTTCAACACTATGCTTGCTGGACACAGCATTTTGATCAATTCACTCCGCTGGATCTTCTCTTGCCAGTTTTCAGGACAACAAACATATTTTATAAAAACTTGCCCAAGTTATTTAAATACTATTACTCTCCAGTAACAGCAGTATCTACTTCATCAGCAGGAGAAAGAATCCCTTGTGGAAATATTATCACCTTCTGAATTTATTTCAAGACAACTTACCATCTTAGAATTCTCCACACCACGATTGCAACAACACAATCCTCACAAGAGCAGCAGTGCCTAAAGGTGTCAGACATCTAGAGATAGGCAATAAATGTGCTCCTACTCATTTGCCAACATTTCAAAATCAAATTATAATAACAGGAAAATGAAGGTTTTGCAGAAATGCAAAATAGTAAACACCAAATTAAACAGGAGACAAAAACAGGAGGTTTACCAGGATGTTGCCTGGTATGGTAGGAAGATCGTATGAGGAAAGGCTTAGGCACTTGGGGCTGTTTTCATTGGAGAAAAGAAGGTTTAGGGGTGACTTGATAGAGGTGTACAAGATGATTAGGGGTTTAGATGGGGTTGACCATGAGAACTTTTATCCACGTATGGAGTCAGATATTACGAGGGGGCGTAGCTTTAAATTTAGGGGTGGTAGGTATAGGACAGATGTTAGGGGAAAATTCTTTACTCAGCGAGTCGTGAGTTCATGGAATGCCCTGCCAGTAACAGTGGTGGACTCTCCTTCTTTATGGGCATTTAAATGGGCATTGGATAGGCATATGGAGGAAAGTGGGCTAGTGTAGGTTAGGTGGGCTTGGATCGGTGCAACATCGAGGGCCGAAGGGCCTGTACTGCGCTGTATTTTTCTATGTTCTTACATGTTTACAACATGGATGTATACATGTATTTGAAATAAATTGGGTTTGTCACAGTAATATGATACTTGCCTAGCTTCTCTATTTCTTCTAAGGCTTGCTCCAATGTGTGCTGCTTTTCCTTTGTAATTTCCAGTTCCTTGTTTAAGGCTCGAATTTGCTCACGTAGCACTGTATTTTCACCCTGAAAGAAAAACATGTTGTGACACACTGAACTCATCCTTTTATTTTGCTTTGAAACCCTCCTTATTGCTAACATCTCTGCCAGTATCTCAACTGTTAGTAGTATTGAACAGTATGTCCAGAAACAAATAGGAAATATTTGTCTTTGTAGTCTATTCTGAAAACAGAAATGTGTTCAAATCATGATTTGAACTATTCTGATAAACTTCCTCTGCATCCTCTTAAAGACCCTCAGATCCTTCCTAAAGTGTTTGACCAGTAGTGGGTACAATATTCTGGTCTTCTGTGGAATGCTGAAAAGAAAATCAATCAAGGCATTGCACAATAGTAACAGAAGCATTTAAATCAATGGAATATTTCTGAATACTTTTAAAGTGGATGTTGAAGATTTGTGCTCGACAGTGGAATCAAGGGTTATCCAAGGTAGATGGGAATTTGAAATGTAACCATGATCATATAAAATGGCGAAGCCCACTTGAGGGATGAAGAGTCTACTTCTGCTCTCATTTCATATGCTCTCTTGGAAGGATAATTATATATAGTATTTAACAACTGTGTGATGCTCCCAATCCATTCCTTTCTTCAACAGTCAGACAGTAAAAGCAACATCTACCCCACTACTTAAAAACAACACTTACTGAAAGGTTCAGTTTCCCAAATACAGAACACAAAAATGTTAAAACCAACTCCTCTCATCTTATTTTCCGAAACAATATGTTTTCAGTATGTGAATACTGCAACAGCAATTCTCTTTACATATTGCTCATACACCTTTACCTATGTTATTGAAAAGAGAAATATTTTCATCTTGTATTCATCAGCATAAGTACAAGAGTTATTTACACAATGAGGGAAATGCTTGCTGATTTGTCTGAGGCAAGACAACTCAAATTGACATGGAGAAAAGAACAGAACATCACAGGCTCACCAAGATTCCAGGTAACTCAAATAGGAATCAAGGTTTGAAGAGGTCACACTGGACTCAAAACATGAACTGTTTCTTTCTCCACAGATGCTGCAAGACATACTTCCCCAGCACGGTGTGTGCGTGTTTCAGATTATCAGCATTTACAGTATTTTGGCTTTAGTGAATATACTCCTTTTGTTTTCAAAAAACAGGTCCCTGTGCACGAGTGTCTGTTGCCTCTACCAAGTGGAAATGAGTCACATAATGTCTCTGCCTGATTTACTTTAACTTGCAAATTATCTTAGCTATTGGCACCTTTAGGGTTGTATAGGAAATGCAGTCCAATCAAAAAATCACATCAAACAGCAATTAGCGCTGAAAAATGTGTTGCTGGAAAGGCGCAGCAGGTCAGGCAGCATCCAAGGAGCAGGAGAATCGACGCCTCGGGCTGAAGAAGGGCTTATGCTCAAGGCATCGATTCTCCTGCTCCTTGGATGCTGCCTGAACTGCTGCGCATTTCCAGCAACACATTTTTCAGCTCTGATCTCCAGCATCTGCAGTCCTCACTTTCTCAAACAGCAATTAGCCAAGCTCATAATATGGTTTATTTATGCTCATTATAATCAACAGATATTCATACACAAGGATCCATTCTCTACACACATTCAAGCATTGGTGCTTTTCTTAAATGACTTAAATTACACTGGAGCATGGGCATCATATAGCTCCCTAATGCCCCGGCCAATTAGAATTGACTTGCCCAACAATTGGCTTGTTGTTTTCTTCCAACGTCCTGCTTGTTTACTTTGGATTCCAGCATCGGCAGTTTTTAAAAATTTCTTGCCAAACAATCAGCACCCCTTTCTCCTGTTGTTTAACATGCTGCAAATGTTTGCAATTAGGCATTCTTGCATTTGTCCTGATGAGAACGTGACGATAGGCTTTGGCAACATGTCTTTCTTTTCAGCAATATTCATGTTCTGAACTATCAAGTGACTGTTTCCCTTAATGTTCAGGAACCAAAAGTGAAAATAACTTATCTCAGTTCTGATTAATTAAATTTACAACATTTGCTTACCTCCAAATGCTCTAGATCAGTGGTTTTCTGGACCAATAGATTGTCTTTCTGCAGCAGATCCCTATACTTAGCTGTGAGTTCGTTGTGCTGCTTATTAGCTCGTTCCAGGTCTGATATAGGTACACTTTCATCCAAAGCTTTCTGCAATGCAGCAATTTTAAAACTAGCCATGTCCTAGAAATAGATTGATCAACAAACAGGTGAACACCACAAACATTTATAATGTAAAAAAGATACCCTGTACTTATAGGGAGGTGGCACGATGGCTCAGTGGTTAGCACTGCTGCCTCACAGCACCAGGGACCCGGGTTCAATTCCTGCCTTGGACAACTTTCTGTGTGGAGTTTGCACATTCCCCCCCACCCCGTGTCTGCATGGGTTTCCTCTGGGTGCCCATTGTGTTAGATGCATTAGTCAGGGGTAAATGTAGAGGAATGGGTCTGGGTGGGTTTCTCTTCGCAGGGTCGGTGTGGACTTGTCGGGCCGAAGGGCCTGTTTCCACACTGTAGGGAATCTAATCTAATCATGTTAAAGTAAAGCTGGCAATTAATAAGCTGTGAAGAAACACAAGTTCCTAATGGATTTTGACAGCATGGATGTGGAAAGGATGTTCTGTCTTGGAAAAAGTCTAGAAGTGGAAGTCACTGCTTAAAAATAAGACAGACAAGTAGAAATTTTTTTGAGAGTCTCTGGAACTCTCTTTCTCAAAAGACAGTGGTAGAAAATTCAGAGTCTATGGGTGTTTATGAGAACAGTTCAAAGGATGAGACACTTCAGTTATGAGGAAAGTTGGGATTTCTGAAGGCTACAAGAAGATCTGATAAAAGTTTTCAAAACAGTGAGGGTCTGGGCAGACTGAATATTGAAAAAAAAACTGTTACCACTCACAAATGGAAGTTTGCCCAGGGGGTGAGCAGCGGGCATGCATACTCACTGGACCCTGGTTGAGGAACTGGTCAAATCTCGTGAGGTCTGGGGAGGCAGATCCAGGAAAAAATTGAAGAGAAGCTGGCTCCTGGATCTGCTATGCTGCAAGACTGGAAAAACGACTGATGAGCACGGGCTGCAGGGGTGGAGGCAGAGATTGACTCCTCCAAGTGCCGGATTGAAGCCCTGGAAACACAGGTCTGGTTGGATCTGGTAGACAATCTTGAAAACAGAGGCAGAACAAAGAACCTGCACATTGTTGGCAAAGGGACAGAAGGTGAGCGACCGGTGGAAATCTTCAAGAAGTGGTTCCTCGAGTTCCTTGGTTTGGAGGCTCAGAAGGGAAGGATAACAATTGAAAGAGCCCGCCGGAATCGAGGCACAAAAAAACCAGGTGCAGATCAGCACCCACACCCTGTCGTGGTAAGGTTCCATCACTATAAAGACAAGCAGAGGGTTATGGAAGCCTCTAGAACCCAGGGGAGGGACCTGAAGGCGTTGGTATGTGGCGGCTCCAGGGTCATGTTTTTTCAAGACTTGGTTTGGAGGCTCAGAAGGAAAGGATAACAATTGACTTCTCGGCAGCAGTGGTCTGGAAAAGTAAGTCCTACAATGGCGTCGAGGAGATTGAGAGATCTTGGGATCCAGTATTCTTTAAGATATCCAGCAGTGCTTCGGATCAACGATAATGGATCCATACATTTGTTCGACTCACCAGAGAAAGCAAAGAACTTTGTGGATGTGCTGACTTAAGTTGAACGGCTGAATAGGTATAGAGGACAGAGCTGTTCAGGTTTGCTTTTCTTTAAAATGGACTTGGTGGAGTCTCTTTTCTGGAAATACGTTGTGTGAAATTATGTCAGGGATGGACAGAGTATTTCTAATTTCTAAGTTATGTTAAGGTATGGGTGATATGTTTATTTTTAGTTTGCTTGTTGATAGTACTAACCTTGCTCTTAGGTGTTTTTGTTCTCTACCGGGTGGTCGGTGAATGTGGTGCGACCCTGGCTGGTAGGAGTGGAGAGGGTGGTTGGGATGGTTAGTAGGGTTGTAGAATGTGTGGGTACTCCCTTTGAATGGGGGTATATTCCTCCAATCACTGTATTTGGCAATTTTTTTTCTGTTTTTGCTATATATAGTTTTTATATGTTTTGTAGATTTGTTGGATGTACTTATTTTAATCTGTTATTTTTGAGTTCTGTGGATTCTTTTGCATTAAAGCTCAGCGATCTGTAGTCTGGGTTCCTCCACTCTGGAGTCTACATGGTGCTGTGGAAGGTTATGGCTAAGGATGTGTTTAAGTGGTGCACCTGGAATACTAAGGGGAGTCATTCACCTGTCAAGAGGAAGAACCTTAAAAGGGAGAATGTGGGTGTTGCCTTATTGCAAGAAACACACTTCGATGATGCAGAACATTTGAAGCTGCAACAGAATGGGTATGGCTGGTTTATTTTTCATCTTTCAATATAATGAGTGGAGGGATGGCATTTTAGTTAGAAAGAATCTCCCATTTATGTTATTAGAGTGCATTCAAGACATCCACCAGGAGATTTGTAATCCTTAAAGCTTTGATACATGGGGAAGAATACAGGATCTTAAATGTTTATTTAAGCCCACCCCCTTAAATTCTTGGCAGACACACTTTCTAGACTGGTTAACTTTGCATCTCAATATATCATCATAGGAGGGGATTTGAATTGTCTCAAACCTTCCGGTAGACAGATTGCCCAAAGGCCTGCCGATATCTTCTTAGCGATCTAAACAATTAAGGGATTTGTGTGCTGAATTGGAGTTGGTAGATATTTGGAGGCACCTTCACCCTACTGGCAGGGACTTCACATTCTTCTCAAACTCACATAAATGCCATACCAGGATTGATCTTTTTCTGACCCCTGCAACACATCTGTGCATGGTGGCATCATGTACAATTGGCAATATTACTAGTTCCAATCACGCACCAGTGTATTTAATGGTTAAGAGTAAGGATATGGTGGTAGGCTCGAGGCTCTGGTGACTGGACCCCTTCATCCTGAAGGATAGCAAGTTTATTGAATTCCTTTCTACTGAGTTCAGGGCTTTCTTAGATATTAATTCAGGCTCAGCCAGTAGCCCATCCATTTTTTGGGAAACACTTAAAGCCTACGGCTTAAAGGTTATTTCCTATTCAGTAAGAAGTGACAGATGGGTGAGCACCAACGCTTGCTCAAGACGTGTCTAAAAGTAGCTGAAAAGGCATACTTTGACAGGCTTTTGATGGTTAAACTGCAGAGGATCACAGCGCTCCGGTCTATGATGAACTCCATGCTCACATGGACAGCCAAAAGGGAGCTTACATTTGCAAGTCAAAGGCTGTTTGATCAAGGGGATAAGCCTGGCAAGTACGTAGCACGCCTCACTAGGAAAAGGAGTGCCCCCCCCCGAAGCCATTACCTCGATCAGAGAAGACACTGGAAATTTGACCTACAGTTCTGAAAGGATTAATGCAGCATTGTGGAAATTTTACTCTGAATTATACCAATCTGAAAGCTGTGAGAGTGGGCGGGTTAGGATGGAGTCCTTTTTTAAGAATTTGGGCCTTCCGGGAGTGACCCCTGAACAAGAATCTCTCCTCAATGCTGCACTGTCAGAGCAAGAGGTGCAGGAGGCTGTGAGGCAGCTCCAGAATGGGAAGGTGCCAGGTGCTAATGGACTTCCCAATGAGTTCTAGAAGGAATTTATAAGTATATTGTCAGGGAAAATGCTTAGTATGTTTAATGACTCACAAAAGTGAGTCATTAAACATACTCCCACCATCTCTAAGAAAGGCGAACATCTCTCTCATTCTTAAAAAACCCATCTCACTCCTGAATGTTAACTTCAAAATTCTATCCAAGACTTTGGCATTAAGGCTAGAAACAGTACTACCCTCCATCATTAAGGAGGACCGGACAGGGTTCATAAAAGGTCACAGATCGACGGATAATGTCAGGAGATTACTTAAAATGATCCAAGTATGTCAACAGCAATTGGTACAGGGATTGGTGATCCCCTTAGATGTGGAAAAGGCACTTGTCAGGTTCGAGTGGCAATATCATTTTCATACTTTGAAGTGATTTGGCCTAAGAAGACTTAATCAGGTGGGTGGAGGTTTTGCATAGTGATTCTCTTGCTACGGTCCTCACTAATGGTGTACAGTCAAGCAATTTTAATATTTGTAGGGGGAGTCGACAAAGCTGTCTCTCGTCACCACTGATTTTCACATTTGGTGATCAAACTGCTGGTGGAGGCAATATGAAGGGATCCCAATATAACCAATCCAGAAGTGGGGATGAAGTCACATAAGATCGGACTGTATGCAGATGACATTCTTGTCTTCTGATCCAACCCAAAAGTTTCAATGCCACACCTGATACAATGCATCACTCTATGTGTTGGCTTCTCGGGTTATAAAATCAATTTTGCGAAGTCAGGAGCCAGGTCTCCCGAGAGTGCCCGATCCTGAAGGCGGATCTCTGTTCCCCTTTAGATGGTCGCAGGAGGGTTATCTCTACTTAAGTATATTTATTATTTTCTTTTTGATTGGCTATTTAAAGCCAATTTTGCCCATTTATTCGACTGAATCAAGCAGGACCTTTGTAGATTGGAGGTGCTTCCAATCTCTTGGTTAAGTCGGATAGCCCTCATTAAAATGAACATTCTGCCCTGTCTGTTGTGTCCTATGCGAATGTTTCCTCTGCTTTTCACTAAGCAAATATTTAGAAGACTGAACGGCTGGTTTAGTTCTTTTATCTGGTATGGCAAGCAGCCCCTAAGTAAATTGACTAAATTGCAGTTCCCTTACAGATTGGGAGGAGTGGGCCTCCCAGATATCAGAAACTATCAGTTAAGCTCATTGCTATCTTACGTGTATGATTGGGCCTGGGGTGACCCTCACTCACTTTGGTTGGACGTCGAAGCCTCTCAGGCAAAATGCCCCCTTGTTCGCTTGCTGTTCTTAGACAAAATGAGAACAGTTAAGCACTATTGCCATAGCCCAATAGTCTTCAATTCTGTCAAGGCGTGGAGGACAAGGTATTAGGGTGAGGCAATATTGCCAAAACATCAGTTTTGACACTCATAGTTGGTATGTCAGGCTTTCAGCCAGGGATGATGAATTCTGGGTTTAAACTACGGGCAGCTAGGGGTGTGTCTTGCCTGGATGATTTATTTGAAGGGGACATACTGGTGTCGTTTGACCAGTTGGCTCGGAAATATGAATTGTCCAGTAGGGATCTCTTTCAGTTCTTCCAAATTAGAAACTTCATACAAAAAGAGACCACACTTCGAACTGATCCTTAAAAGGTCTGACATGGAGAAGACGGTGTTAAGTACTGAGGGTATATTATCTGTTAGCAATGCTTATCATCTTTTGGGAGAGGGCCCCTCAGATGAGACCAAACGGCTTTGTTGGATATGGGAGAGGGAATTGAATGCTGAGATCTGTTCTGAAATATAGGAGGATATCTGGGAAAATGCAAGAAGGATCTCTATTTACAACAAGACACACACTTTGCAATTGAAGATTCTCCACAGGGTCCATCTGGCCCCAGACTGCCTCGCTAAATTTAAAGCAGAGCATCTCCAATGTGTCCTAAATGTAAAGTGAGCATGGGCACACTTACTCATTGTCTTTGGTCCTGCCACAGATTGTGGGCAGACTGAAGCACTGTGGTAGGTGAAATAGGGAAGACCTTGGGGACAGAGGTGGAGATGGACCTTGTATCTCTTCTTCTTGGCTTTATTAATTCTTTTTCATTAGATGCACACACAGAAAAAAACAAGGATTTTCAGTACCCTCACCTTTTGTGCCAGAAAGAACATTCTATTAGGGTAGGTGTCGGATAATCCCCTGGGGCTGGCGTAAGCTAGTCATGGGGCACATCTCCTTGGTCTTTCTGACAAGTATGGTGTACCATAAAACTGAGAATTTTTATAAGATGAGGTGACCCTTTTTGGATGATCTGGGTAGCTTTGTCCGCCATACTAATAAGAGCCTTTATATACCCATGGCAATTCTAAGTAATGGATTTAGTGCTCAGAGGGAAGGAACTACGAACATATGAATACGTATAAACTTGTGCGCTTGATGATCGAGAGCTATTTTGTTTTGCTGAGCTTTGTTATGGTTGTTATCATTACTATTATTAAGATTTTCCTTTTTTAACTTAGTTATTAGTTAGTATTTATTTGTATAATTAGCAGCTTTGTTTATTAACACTGGTTTGAATTGTTTGGTTTTGTATTTGTTGTAATATTCAAAAGAAAACATTTTTCTTCATTTTAACAAAAATATATTTTTTTAAAAATGCACAGACAGCCAAGACAGACACAATGAACCAAATGGCCTTCCTCTATACCATAGAAATATTCACCGAATCTCAATTGTTAAGGCAGAGATAGGCAGATTTTTGTTTAGCAAAGAATTGAAAGATGACTGGGGATAAGTAGGAATGTGGAGTAATCAGAATAAGTAGTGGAGCAGGCTGGATGGGCTGACTCGTGCTCCTAATTCACGTATTTATATGATGACAGTAGCTGTTTAAAGTTATTATTTTAGCATTGTGATACTTCAGTAACATTTCTATTCCTTCCTCAAGTATAATACAGAAATTCTTTCAAATATTTTGTGGACACAAACCTCAATATGCACAACAGGGGTTCTCCTAAGCCACGTAGATAGCTTAACTGAATGTTTCCACTAATCTGCATATCTGGAACTGTAAAGATAAACAAATCCCTTGTTCTGAGGTTAATGGTGCAACTGTATTAAGGGTTCAGCTTTGGAAAAGACAAAACAAAGAAGCACAGATGTGGATGACTAGAAAACTGACAGGGGGTAGCACTGCTACACTCTGGTATCCAAGTTGAGATATGGCAATGTGAGCAAGGCAAACCAATTATTGAAATTAACTGATGGCACAGCATTCAGGACATACCTTTGGCAGAAATGAATCTGTAAAACTAGTCTTCTGCTCTGGACATCAAGGACATAGCTTTAAATTAAGGGGTGGTAGGTATAAGACAGATGTTAGGGGTAGATTCTTTACTCAGCGAGTCGTGAGTTCATGGAATGCCCTGCCAGTAGCAGTGGTGGACTCTCCCTTTTTATGGGCATTTAAACGGGCATTGGATAGGCATATGGAGGATAGTGGGCTAGTGTAGGTTAGGTGGGCTTGGATCGGCGCAACATCGAGGCCAAAGGGCCTGTACTGCGCTGTATTTTTCTATGTTCTATAAACCCTCTATTTATAATGGGGAAAAGTTCAAGGAATCAGGTTCTGTTTTATTTGCACTCAGACTTAATTCGACGGTTACCTTGAATCTTTGCAAGTATCCAATTCTTTCACTAACTGCTGCCTCCATGGCTATTATTTCGTTCTTGAGCTTGTTATTTTCTTTCCTTAAGTGCTGTTCCATTTCTACTAGGGTCGTGTAACGCCTTGTTAAGGAACTTTCATTAACCCGCAGCACAGTTAACTTGCTAGTGAGCCCTGCAAGCTTCTTCTTCATTTCATCTGGATCCACCTGAAGTGTTTCCAGTAGTTGCTAATTTAGAGATGGAGAATAGTTACACAGTCACACAATACATTTCATAATTTCCTGCAGGCAAAAAGAAAACTTTTTTTTTTAAAAGTATCTATAACTTCAGGTGCAAGGGAAACATGGCATTTACCTTCTGTCAAAATTGTCCAGTGTTCCTGATATTGGACATCCTTCCCACCATTTTGGAGCCTTACGTGAGGAGCCCAAAAAACAGTACTGCAATTTGCACATTCATATACGAGACATGTTTCTTTTTCTTGATGGCATGGGCATTTATCTCCTGATTTCATTCCTTGACTGTTTAATTCTAAATAAGGATATACCATATGGTCCAGTCTCCCCAGTAAAATCAGTTTGACTGTATCAAACCCTGCAATTGCTTTAAACACCTCAGTTAGGTCACCCCATAATCTTCAAGAAAATGCAAGGCAAGCTGAGCCAACCTGTGTTCATGAATTAGCCTCTTAATACAAGTAATAATCTGATGAATCTTAACTATGCCAAGCTAAGATACCTGTCCTAAGGTTGAGAACTCAAATCAGAGCTCCTAATGGAATCTGACCAAGACTTTGTCCAAGATTTTGTACAACTGAAATATCACTTCCTCTCCTCTCCAACTTCCATGAGTAATATCCAACATTCCATCATGCTTTTTGATCACTTTAAGTACGTGTGCACTAACTTTTAGACACTTGTAGAATACTTACATTGTATTCCTCTATTTTCACTTGATCCTGCTCTTTTAAATCCTCAAGCTTTTTCTTTTCTTCTTCAATTTTTTGAATATTCTTTTGCCAGGATTCCCTTTCGCTATACACAAGAGCATCAGTAACAATTTAATTAGGATGGCTTATACTGTTTAAAACATTTTCACCCTTGTTTCCATTTCTGAATTAAAAGTGTGACCATTGCTTATTCAGGCAACTATTGATCCAACAGAAAAGGTTTTTCTCACTCTTTGTAATTGAGAGGTCAAGGATCTGGCAACTGTTCAGTCATTACTCATAGGCTCCTCCCACCAGGTTCACGTCTCAATTAGAGTTAGGTTCTTGGGGCATGGTGATTGGATCCATAGTGACAGCCCTGGGTGTTGGTTAAACTACCCTTCCGGGTTCAATTGTTTTTACCTTGTAGCAGTGTTATTTGTGGTTAATTCCTATTAAAATACCAGGAAAGATTAAGGAAGCACTGGACGTATAATGCAGGTGAATTGGAAAAATCAGGATGGTAGCAGATCTCAAGTAAAGGAATTTGTGGAATGTCTATGAGATGGTGTTTTGGAGCAGCTTGTGGACAGTCCATAAGGGAACAGGCAGTGCTGAATTTGGTGATGTATAATGACGCAGAGTTGGTTAGGAACCTTAAGGTGAAGGAATCCCTTGGGGCAGTGACCAGAATGTGATATAATTCACCCTGCAGTTTGAGGGGAAGCAGCTGGAATCAGATGTAATGGTATTATAATTGAGTAAAGGTAACTGCAAAGACATGAGGGAAGAGGTAGCCAGAATTGATTGGAAGGGCAGCCCAGCAGTGGTGATGTTGGAACAGCAATGGCAGTAGTATCTGGGGGTAATTCGGGAGGCACAGCAGTAATTCATTCCAAGGAAGGAGAAATGTTCTAAGGGAAGGATAAGGTAACCATGCCTGACAAGGGACAGCACAAAAGTGAAGAATATAATGTGATGAAGATGAGTGGGAAGCCAGAGGATTGTGAAGCTTTGACAACAACGAGTGGATAACTAAAAAAGCAATAAAGAGGTGGAAGGTGATGAACTATGAGAGTAAGCCTTCTAGTAATAAAAAAGCAGACTTTTAGGCTTCTAAAAGGTAAGAGAGAGCCAAGATTGGACATTGGACTGCTGGACAACAGGACTAGAGAAGTAGTAATCGGAAACAAAAATAGTGGAGGAACCGATTAGGTACTTTGCGTCAGTTTGCACAGTGGATGACACTGGCAGCATACCAATACTTTAAAGAGTCAAGGGCAGAGGTGAGTGTAATGGCTGTCACCAAGGAGAAGGTGCTGAGGAAGCTGAAAGGTCTGAGGTGAATAAATGGATCCCAGACCAGATGGACTGCACTCCAGCGTTCTACAGGGGGCGGTTGAGGAGATTGTGGAGACATTGGTGGTGATCTGTCAGGAATCATGGAGTCAGGGAGAGTTCCAGAGGACTGTAACACCCCTGTTTAAGAGGAGAGGGAAACATAAGACGAATTAAGCCAATTCGCCTGACCTCGGTCATTGGTAAAGATGTTAGAGTCCATTATTAAGGATGAGATTATGGAGTGCATGGCAAAATAGAGTTGAGTCAGGATAGCTTTGAAAAGGTAATGGACAAGTTAGACAAAGAACACCCAGTTGACATGATCTATATGGATTTCTTGAAGGCTTTTAACAAAGTACTGCACAGAAGGCTGCAAAATAGGATAGGAGCCCCATGGTTTTACAGGCTAGTTACAGGCATGGATAGACAATTGCAGACTGGCAGATGGCAAAGAATGGAGATAAAGAAGTCTTTTTTAGGATGGCACCTGGAGACTAGGCAAGTTCCACGGGTGTCTATGTTGGGACTAGAAATATTCACCTAATATTATTAATGATCTGCACAAAGATTATGTGAGATTATGCACTTTGGTATGAAGAAGACTGACTGTGTGGAGTTTGCACATTCTCCCCGTGTCTGCGTGGGTTTCCTCCGGGTGCTCTGGTTTCCTCCCACAGTCCAAAAATGTGCACGCTAGGTGAATTGGCCATGCTAAACTGCCCGTAGTGTTAGGTAAAAGGGGTAAATGTATGGGAATGGGTGGGTTACGATTCGGCGGGTCGGTGTGGACTTGTTGGGCCGAAGGGCCTGTTTTCACACGAAGTAATCTAATCGAAAAATACAAGCATAGACTATTCTGGATGTAGGTTTGCTCGTTGAGCTGAAAGGTTCATTTCCAGACGTTTTGTCACCCTATTAGGTAACATCTTCAGTGGGCCTCCAGGTGAAGCACTGTTGATAATTCCTGCTTTCTATTTATATGTTTGGGTTTCTTTGGATTAGTGATGTTATTTCCTGCAGTGACATAATTTCCAGTGGTGATGACATTTCCTGTTCCTTTTCTCAGGGGGTGGTAGATGACATCTAACACTATGCGTTTGTTGATAGAGTTGCGGTTAGAATGCCATGCTTTTCAGAATTCTCATGCTTGTCTCTGTTTGGCTTGTCCTAGGATGGATGTGTTGTCCCATTCGAAGTGGTGTCCTTCCTCACCCTATGTAAGGATACTAATAAGAGAGGGTCATGTTGTTTTGTGGCTAGTTAGTGTTCATGTTAGTGTGTTGGTGGGCTTGAGTGCTACCATGATGCCAAGGGGTCTGAGTAGTCTGGCAGTCATTTCCAAGATGCCTTTGATGTAGGGGAGAGTGACTAGGGTTTCTGGGTGCGTTTTGTCTGCTTGCTTGGGTTGTTGCTGAGAAATCTGCGGACTGTGTTCATTGGGTACCCATTCTTTTTGAATACACTGCAAAGCTGATTTTCCTCTGCTCTGCGTAGTTCCTCTGTGCTGCAGTGTGTACTGGCTCATTGGAATAATGTTCTGATGCAGCTTCATTTGTGGATGTTGGGAAAATTGCTTCTGTAGTTCAATATTTGGTCTATATGTATTGTTTTTCTATAGACGCTGGTTTCAAGTTCCCCATTGGCTGTTCGCTCTACTACGACATCTAGGAATGGCAGTTTGTTGTTGTTTTCCTCCTCTTTAGTGAATTTTATGCCAGTAAGGGTATTACTGTCGTTCTTGGAGGTTTCCTCTAATTTGTCTCATTTAGTGATGACAAAGATATTATCCACGTAGCAGACCAAAGTTTGGGTTGGATGGTTGGCAGAACTGTTTGTTCGAGTCTCTGCATTACTGCCTCTGCTAAGAACCCTGATATCGGAGATCCCATGGATGTTCTGTTGGTTTGTTTGTAGACATAAAATTCACTAAAGAGGTGGAAAACAACAACAAACTGCCATTCCTGAATGTCACATTGGAGTGAACAGCCAGTGGGGAACTTCAAACCAGCGTCTACAGGAAAACAACACATATGGACTAAATATTGAACTACAGAAGCAATCATCCCAACATTATTATTAGAACATTATTCCAATGAGCCAGTACACACTGCAGCACAGAGGAACTACGCAGAGCAGAGGAAAATCACCTTTGCAGTGTATTCAAAAAGAATGCGTACCTAATGAACACAGTCTGCAGATTTCTCAGCAACAAACCTAAACAAGCAGACAAAATGCATCCAGAAACCCTAGCCACTCTCCTTTACATCAAAGGGATCTCAGAAATGACTGCCAGACTACTCAAACCCCTTGACATCATGGTAGCACACAAACCCACCAACACACTAAACAGCAGCTAATGAACTTGACAAACCCTATACAGACAACAAGTAAAACTAATGTTATTTACAAAATACCGGGCAAGGACTTTACAAATCACTACATTGGACAGACATGCAGAAAACTAGCCACTAGGACACATGAACATCAGCTAGCCACAAAACGACATGACCCTCTCTCACTAGTATCCTTACATACGGATGAGGAAGGACACCACTTCGACTGGGACAACACATCTATCCTAAGACAAGCCAAACAGAGACACGCATGATAATTCCAAGAAGCTTTCCAACCGGAACTCTATCAACAAACACAGTGTTAGATGTCATCTACCACCCCCTGAGAAAAAGACAAGGAAATGCCATCACCACAGGAAATTTTGTCACAACAGAAATTACATCATCAATCCAAACATATAAATAGAAAGCAGGAATTATCAACAGTGCTTTGTTTGAGGGCCCACTGAAGATGTTATCTAGTAGGGTGACGAAACGTCTGGAAATGAACCTTCCAGCTCAGCGAGCAAACCTACATCCAGGACCTTAACCTGAGTTCCAAATCTTCTCAAAACTCGATAGACTATTCTCTAAACAGGAAAAGGCTTTGGAAAT
The DNA here is from genome assembly GCF_020745735.1 of Hemiscyllium ocellatum. Lineage (NCBI taxonomy): Eukaryota > Metazoa > Chordata > Chondrichthyes > Orectolobiformes > Hemiscylliidae > Hemiscyllium > Hemiscyllium ocellatum. The sequence goes on along the minus strand of NC_083419.1, from coordinate 16,214,751 downwards.
CTGAAGCACAAACAAGAGCAGAGATGCACTACTGAGGTTGTAGAAAGTGCTGATCAGACTGCATTTGGAATACTACGAACAGTTTTGGGCCCCATTTCTAAGGAAGAATATGCTGGCATTTGAGACAGTCCAGAAGCGGTTTACAAAAATAATCCTGGGGATGAAGGGCTTGTCATGTGAGAAGCAGGTGAGGTCTCTGGGTCTGTACTCGATAGACATGTAGAACATGTTTCTACTTTGGATGTGAACATCGAAGGCATGGTTAGTAAGCTTTCAGATGACACCTAAATTGGAGGTGTAGTGGATTGCGAAGAAGGTTACCTCAGATTACAACAGGATCTTGACCAGATGGGCCAAAGGGGTGAGGAGTGGCAGATGGAGTTTAATTTATATAAATGTGAGGTGCTGCATTTCGGAAAGGCAAATCAAGGACTTATACACATAATGGTAAGGTCCTGGAGAGTTTTGCTGAACAAAGAGATCTTGGAGTATAGGTTCATTGTTTCTTGTAAGTGGAGTCGCAGGTAGATAGGATAGTGAAGATGGCGTTTGTTATGCTTTTCTTTATTGGTCAGAGCATTGACTATGAGTTGGGAGATCATGCTGCGGCTGTACAGGACATTGGTTAGGCCACTTTTGGAATACTGTGTGTAATTCTGGTCTCCTTCTTATCGGAAAGATGTTGCGAAACTTGAAAGGGTTCAGAACAGATTTACAAGCATGTTGTCAGGGTTGGAGGTTTGAGCTATAGGGAGAGGCTGAATTGACTAGGGCTGCTTTCCCTGGAGTGTCAGAGGTTGAGGGGTGACCTTATAGAGGTTTATAAAATCATGAGGGGCATGGATAGGATAAATAGACAAGGTCTTTTCTCTTGGGATGGGGGAGTCCAGAACTGGCGTGCATAGGTTTAGGGTGAGACTAAAGAGTTAAAAGGGACCTAATAAGGGGCAACTTTTTCAGGGAGAGGGTGATTCGTGTATGGAATGAACCAGAGAAAGTGGTGGAGGCGTGGACAATTACAACATTTAAAAGGGATCTGTATGGGAATATGAAGAAGGAGGGTTTAGAGGGATATGGGCCAAATGCTGGCAAGGGATTGGTAGAGGGATTGGATGGCACGGTGGCTCAGCTGCCTCACAGCGCCAGGGACCCGGGTTCGATTCCTGCCTCGGGCAACTGTCTGTGTGGAGTTTGCACATTTTCCCCGTGTTTGCGTGGATTTCCTCCGGGTGCTTCGGTTTCCTCCCACGATCCAAAGATATGCAGGTCAGGTGAATTGGCCATGCTAAATTACCCATAGTGTTAGGTGCATTAGTCAGACGTAAATATAAGGTAGGGGAATGGGTCTGGGTGGGTTCTCTTTGGAGGGTCGGTGTGGACTTGTTGGGCCAAAGGGTCTGTTTCCATACTGTAGGGAATCTAATCTAAATAATTAGATTAATTTAGGATATCTGGTCAGCATGGATGAGTTGGCCTGAAGGGGTCTGTTTCTATGCTGTACATCTCAATGACTCTATGATTCTAGTGGAGAGCCTAGGTCCCAATGGCATAGCCTTAGAATGAAGGGACAACCCTTTAGAACTGTGGAACTCAGTTCTACACAGCGCTGTGGAGGCCAAGTCATTGAGTGTATTTAACATAGAAATAGATAGGTTTTTGATTAGTGAGGGGATTGATGTTTACAGGGAGAAGGTAGGAGAACAGGATTGAGGATTACAGGGAGAAATGGAGAATGGACTTAATACTGCTCCTATATCTTATAGTCAAGGAAGTGCAAAACCAACAGTGGAATTAATTTGCTAGGTTTCACTGTTGCTGTCAGGCCAATATGGAAATTTATTTGTGGCACTACAACATTTGTATTTGTTAATAAAGATGTTTATTTATAATCCACAAAACCAACATTTGATTAGGTGCAAAAGCAAAATACGACAAATATTGGACATTTGAAATACAGTAAAAATAAAGAATGTTAGAAATGTTGGTCTTACAGTATCAATAGAAACAGGGCTAGCAATTCAGGTCAAGATGAACTTTCATCAATTCTGAAATGACAACTCCATTTCTCTCCACAGGTGTTGCCTGATAGCATAATATTGTTGCAATTAATGTTATTTTTAATTTATTTTTCTGAATCAACCTGTTCAGAGCTGTTATTACACAGTTCTGGAGCAGGAAGGATTTGAACCTAGGCCTCCCAATCCAGCGTAGGGACCAGTGTAGAGGGCCCCCACTGGTACACTCTCATATTTCAGTTTCAACTAAAATACTGTAATGAAAAAAACAATAATGCAAAGCACAATTTTAGAACAAGATTTTAATTCAAGGAATAATTTGCATTTTGATACCTTTGATATTCCTTATAGAGCAATCCTTGTTGATGACGGATTACTGCAAATTTGCGTTTGTGATCTTCGGCGGCCTCTTGTAGTTTTTTTCCTTCTTTTTCTTTATTTGAGATTTCCTAAATAACAAGAAAAAATAATCTGCTGGAAACAATTTTGCTGGTAAAAGGGTGGGAGGAAACACTCCTACTTTAAAAGTACACACATTTGGTGAAATGCTGCAGTAGGCAGTTTCAAGCCGACATTTCTATCAATGGAGGGCACTTAGGGTCAAGTAGGTTTTTGACCTAACCAAGCAGTTTCGGTGTACCTGAAACAATAAAAAAGGAGCTGACGTGGTTAATCTTATCACTCAACAAGTCGACAGTAGCTGAATTAGTAAGGGGCAACCAAGCAAGGATGGATCTTGGGAGCCAATAGCTCAGTGGAACTCATGGGACAGTGAGCCTGCTAAAGGCTGAGTGGCCTTCTGCTGTGCTACATCATAACACTGTGAAAAGATAAAAGAAAGAGATGGGTATGAATTGGGATTGCATGCAGTGTGGCCATCTGGGATGAGGGAAATTTGCCAAAAGTCACTGGAGAAAAATCTGAGAACAAGAAGCAAGCCAAATCTCTCATGTTCCTTTACACACTGGGTCATATAAGGATTCATTGACAAAAGTCAAGGATAGAGCCTTCTGCCTGTTAAGATGCCAATAAATTAATGGGTTATTTGCGAGTACTTTTTAAAATATGTCCATGGGATATGGGTATCACTGGCTATGCCAACATTTATTACCCGTCCCCTATTGCCTTGCAGGCAGTTAAAAATCACTCACTTTGCTGCTGTGGTCTGGAACCATGTAGACCAGACTAGGTAAGGATAGCAGATTTCCTTCACTGAAGAACATTAGTGAACCAGATGGCTTTTTACATCAATTGATGGTGGTGACATGATTGCCATTAGATTAACTTTTTTTTTGAATTACAGATTTTTATTGAATTAAAATTTCACAATCTTTCATGGTGGGATTCAAACCTATGTCCCCAAAGAATTAGTGTCAGGTCCTGGATTAATAGTCAAGTGACATGGTCATTTCCCAGCCATCCCACCTCTTTACACCTTATAATATGATCAAAACCTGTGACTCATGGAGCTCACGCCAACTCGCCATCTTCAACTATCCTACAAGATTCTTGTGCAAAATGTATCTGTCTGTTCTTGGATAAGGTATATTAATTATACATCAATGGACATAAACAGGGTTACACTTGTGGTCATATATGTGGTGCAGTAATAGTTCCCCTACCTTGAGGCCAGAAGGTCTGTGTGTAAGCTATTACTGTCATGGAGGTGTGTCATAGAATGATCAAACAGGCTGATTAAAAAATAATATGTGTGAACAGGCGGAAATTCTGTTGGTTGAGTTTAGAAGTGCAATATGTCTCTCTGTAAATAAAAGCTTATACATGTTTAAAGATTATAATCTGGTTCTATCCATTGTCACCTGGCTCTGAAAGATATAAAAAGTATGTGTTTTGAAAAATTTGAACTTTGCCTTCTCTAAGAATGAAGAGATATTGTTGGATGGGATTTAATGAAATGATGGCACAGCATGGGGAGGAAGTGAACAATACACAAAATGGCAAAACTTAAAGTTTGTTTTCATAGGTAGCCACATGAGAATGTTTTTTTATCTTTACTTGAAATGAGAATCCTTCAGGGTCCTGGGTCTTAAAGATTATGAAAGAGTTTGAAAAACAGTAGATGAGAAAATAAGTTCATAAGAAATATGAGCAGGATTAGACAGCTCAGCTGCTCTATTATTTAATAAGATCATGGCTAGTCTTCTGTTTTCAGACAGATTGTGGGGGGAGAGAAAAATTCAAAAGCCAAAAATAAGATAAAGATCTTGCCAGCGACCTTCAGGATACTCAGAAACTCAGAAGAACAGAAAGATCTTGTGGTACTTGTCTACAGATTCCTGAAAGCAGTATGACAGGTTATTACGATGGTTAAGAAGACATATAGGATGCTTGCCTTTATCAGTTGTGGCATAGATTATATGTGTGGAGAGGTTATCTTCGAGTTGTACAAAACTTTGGTGAGGCCACAGCTGGACTTCAATTCTGGCAACTGAACTCTAGGAAGGATGTAATTGCAATGGATGGGATGCAGAGGAGATTCACTTGATGTTGCCTGGAGTGGAACAGTTTAGGTATGAAAGAGGCCAGATAGGCTGGGGTTATTTTCTTTCAAGCAGAGATTGCTTAGAGGAACCCCACTCAAGTGTATAAGATTATGAGGGGCATGAACTGGGTGGAAAGGTGGCAGCTAATCTGCTTAGGTGAAAGGTTAGTAACAAAGGACATAATTTTAAGGTTAAAGGGGAGATTTAAGGGAGGATTTGAGGGAAAACATTTTCACACAGAGAGTAGTGGGAATCTGGAATGCACTGCCTGGAAGGGGAGAAGAAGCAGGAAACCTCAAAACCTTTAAAAGTACATGGGTGAACATATGAATGACATATCATTCAACGCAACGGACAAAGTGCTGGAATGTGGGATTAGTGTAGATAGGTCAGCATAGACTTGATGGGAAGATAGGCCTCTTCTGTGCTTTGTGGCTCCATAAACAAAATAAGTTTTGGAACATAGTATCAACCATTAAATTCAATGGGATATACTTACATACCTGTAGAAGTTGCACCAAATATTCATTCAGTGTATTGATGACATCAATACTAGAGGGTACCATTCCTTCTGGCAAAGCGAGAGGTTGGAAGACAACACTGCATCCTCCAGATTGTTGTAACAAAGTTAGCTCACTCTCTAGGTTTGTAATCTAGCAAAAGAAAAAGAAAGGCATCTACTTGAGGATTTGCTTTGGAACTTTAATGATGGGGTTTCAGCAGCACTAACAAATCCAGCACTTATTTCCCATCCCCAAATGTCGTCCAGAAAGTTGAGAGAGCAGTCATCTTGACACTCTGCAATCCATGTGGTGAAGATGTGCACATAGTGCTGTTGGGTAGGAAATTCCAAGATTTTGACCCTGCAGTGAAGGAACAATTGAGACGTGCTTAAGTCAGGATAGTGAGACTTTGAAGAAAATATGGAAATGATGGTTCTCTCATGCTTCTGCAACCCTTGTTCTTCTTTTATTAAATATTTATTCTTCAGATTTGGATAAGGCCACCATTAATTACCAAACCCCAGTTGCCCCTGAGAAAGTGGTGATGAAATGCTTTCTAGATCAGCTATTTCAACCGGCAGTTAAAACTCAAAAACCAGCGTCCTTTGTGCTTGGACGCACACATAGAACACCTGGGGTATGGATAGTGGGTTTCCTTCTTTCAAGGTTGCAAATTTGAGGAAATTATTTTACTTTACCTGACAGATAAAACTGTTACTTGATGTTGACAACCTACTAACATTAGCATTGACTTGAATTGAATGGCAACTTGTGCATGGAGGAATTTTACGTAAGGTTATAAATAGAATGGCACTTGCAGTTTTGACCCTATGCAATCCAATTTGCAGAATCTCATTATGCAGAGACGACTGGTGGTGGTTTTAACTTGCAAGTCACTGTATTCAGGTAAGGGGAGATGTTGAGAAGAGTCCTTCTTCAGCTGGCATGGGAATTGAACAAATGGTGCTGACATCACACTGCATTGCAAACCAGTACTGAAAATGTGTTACTGGTTAAAGCACAGCAGGTTAGGCAGCATCCAAGGAACAGGAAATTCGACGTTTCGGGCCAGAGCCCTTCATCAGCTCTGATCTCCAGCATCTGCAGACCTCACTTTTTACTCTACAATTGCAAACCAGTAGCCAGGCAATTGTGCTAACCAATGGCAGGATACAGTAGTTAAGTGGAGAAAGCGAGGACTGCAGATGCTGGAGATCAGAGCTGAAGATGTGTTGCTGGTTAAAGCGCAGCAGGTCAGGCAGCATCCAAGGAACAGGAAATTCGACGTTTCGGGCATAAGCCCTTCTTCAGATTTCTTCAGAAACACATTTTCAGCTATGGTAGTTAAGTACTCACTAAGACAGATTTTGAGCGTACGAACCCTTTCTGTAGCTTTTGCCAGCTGGTTGCCAGCTATACCAGCCTCTTTGCGTGCCTCTTTAAGCTCCTGTCGAAGTTCCTCATTCCTCCCCGTCATCTGGTCTAATTGTGCTTTCAGGTGGATATCATTGTTAAATTTATCTGTGGTATTCTTTCTCTCGATTGCCTGAAACAACATTTGGTGTAGCTCAATTAGTAGGTCAGCACATGTTGCACTTTAAATCAAATTCACAAGACAAAGTCACTTTGTCACATATCTAATAGAAATAACTCACTCAGGAATAATTCTGTGGACCAATGTACAACATATAGACAATAGTTAGTGGTGTCAGATTTCCACTACTGTCCATAACACAAATGTTGCCCATTAAATGTTTTAAACATATTTCTGCAAACTGCAAGACCCATATTTCACAGAATGTGCAAATGTTGGCTACATTTGCCCATGTTTTTTAGATAAATCTTTGAGTTTCCAAGTCTTTCTTTTATGTTATCAGTGAAAAGATTTTTCAGACCCCCATGAATATAGTTTTTGGAACCTGTTTATTCATTAGCCTTGGTGAAGCCACTCCTTGATTATTGTGTGCAGTTTTGGTCTCCTAGTCTGAGGAAGGACATGCTTGTAATTGAGGGAGTGCAGCAAAAGGTTCACAAGACTGATTGCTTGGATGACAGGACTCACATACGAGGCAAGACTGGATTGAATAGGCCTGTATTCACTGGAATTTAGAAGAATAAGTGGGAATCTCAGAAAAACAATGAGAATACTGATGTGACTGGCAGGCTAGATGCAGGAAGAATGCTATCGATGTTGCTAAGTCCAAAACAAGGGGTCACAGTCTAAGAATAAGGGGCAAGCCATTCAGGACTGAGATGAGGAAGTATTTCTTCACTCAGAGAGTGGGAACCTGTGGAATTCTCTCACACAGGAAGCTGTTAGGGCCAGTTCATTAGATATATTCAAGAGGGAGCTGGAAATGGCCCTTGAGTCTAAAGGGGTCAAGGGGGATGGAGAGAGGGCAGGAATGGGATACTGAGATTGCATCATCAGCCATGATCATATTGAATGGTCTACTCCTGCACCTATGTTCTATGTTTCTACATTTCTTCAGATGTCAACTCCCAAAAGGTGGTGTGTTTGGCACTGATGGAATAAATAATTGAAAAATATCACAGATTACGTGACTAATCAGCATGATTCAAATTAGTAGGCTTCACAAAGATTTCAGGCCAGTAATGAGGCCTCATAGATCTTCAATAGTTTTCAGATCACAGAATTCAGAGTGTCACAAATTAGGAAAGAAATATACATGTCGTTCTGATATAATGCGTACTTAGTTGACATTAATTCACAAGTTGGAGTCTGTGTTTTTAAAGCACACGTTTAAAATGTGTGCTGTCTGTAACATGATTATATCACCAACACTCTTTCTAAAGCGTGATTTTTCTTTATTGCGGGGTTGTACAAGAACACAACCATTGTGTCATACAAAAACTACCTGTATAGAGAGGAGGAGCCACAGATAAATGGAATAAAAGAAATACAAAGTGCAAGAGTGAGAGTGACCTTGATTATTAAGTTTGAATCTCCATCACAATGTCTAAAAGCAAGGGATAGTCCGGTTGTGTCCAACAGCCAACAGGAATTAGGATCACAATTCAAGCCAACTTGGAAGCTGTGGGACTCAGGAATGTGGACTACCAGTGAGCAATATCGTGAGGGATACAATAGGAAGTAAGGAGGTCTACTAGCACCTTGCATTGTTATTAAAAAAAAAGCATTCCTCTTGCTGTATCTGTTCACACTTACGTTATTTGGTTGAAAATTCTCATTTACTTCACAAAACAAAACATAGGATGTAAATAATAGCAACAGAGACACAGTGGAGCAGATTGGTGGTCTGATTATGGAAAGGTTCAGAAGTAATAAGGTGTTGTCATGGGTGACTTCAACTTCCCTAATATTGATTGGAACTTCGTTAGTACAAATAGTTGGATGGAGCAGATTTTGTCAGGTGTGTCGACAAAGGATTCCTGACTCAATATGTAAATAGGCCGATTAGAGACGAGGCCATATTGGATTTGGTACTTGGCAACGAACCAGATCAGGCGTCAGATCTCTCAGTGGGAGAGCATTTCGATGATAGTGATCATAACTCCTTGACCTTTGCTACACTCATGAAGAGGGAAAAGTATTTAATTGGGGAGGGGGAATTACAATGCTATTAGGCAGGAACTGTGGAACATAAATTGGGAACTGATGTTCTCAGGGAAATGCATGACAGGAATGTGGAGTTGTTTAGGGAGCACTTGCTGCGAGTGGTGGATAGGTTTGTCCCACTGGGGCAAGGAAGGGATGGTAGGGTGAAGGAAGGAACCTTGGATGACAAGAGATGTGGAACATCTAATCACGAGGAAGAAGGAACATTATGTAAGGTTGAGGAAGCAAGGATCAGACAGGGCTCTAGACGGTTACAAAATAGCCAGGAAGGATTGGAAGAATGGACTTAGGAGGGCTAGAAGGGGGGGGCATGAGAAAGCCTTGGTGGGTAGGATTAAGGAAAACCACAAGGTATTCTACACGTACTGAAGGAACAAGAGGATGGCCAGAGTGAGGGTAGGGCTGATCAGGGATTGTGGAGGGAACTTGTGCCTGGAGTCGGACGTGGTGGGGGAAGTCCTTTATTAGAATTTTGATTCAGTATTCACTAGTGAGAGGGACCTTGTTGTTTGTGAGCACAGCGTGAAACAGGCTAAGGTTGCCACCCAGGTTGCTAGGCTTGTTAAGAAGACGTTTGATGTGTTGGCTTTCATTAGTAAGGGGATTGAATTTAAGAGCCACAAGGTTATTCTGCAGCTCTACAAAGCCCCGGTTAGAACACTTGGAATATTGTGTTCAGTTCTGGTTGTCTCATTATAAGAAGGATTTAGAACCTTTATAGAGGGTGCAGAGGAGATTTACCAGGATGCTGCCAGGACTGGAGGGTATGTCTTATGATTAAAGTTTGAAGGAGCTCGGGTTTTTCTCATTGCAGCGAAGAAGGATGAGGTGTGACTTGATAGAAGTGTACAAGATGATGAGAGGCATTGACAGGATGGATAACCAGAGACTTTTTCCCAGGGTGGAAATGGCTATCATGAGGGGGCATAATTTTTACTCTAGTGATGGAGAGGGATAAGTGTGCACTGCAGGGCAAGAGTTATAGCTGGGGGCAGGGAAATTATGATGCGGTGAGGCATGACTTAGGATGCGTGGATTGGAAAAATAGGCTTCATGGGAAGAACATAAATGATATGTGGAGATTGTTCAAGGAACAGCTATTGGGTGTCCTTGATAAGTATGTACCAGTCAGGCAGGAAGTAAAGGGTCTTGTGAGGGAGCCGTGGCTTAATAAGGAATTGGAATCCCTTGTGAAAGGGAAGAGGGCGGCCTATGTAAAGATGAGGCGTGAAGGTTCAGTTGGGGCGATTGAGAGTTATAAGGTAGCCAGGAAGGATCTAAAGAGAGAGCTAAGAGCAGCGAGAAGGGGACATGAAAAGTCCTTAGTTGGTAAAATTAGGGAAAACCCAAAGGCTTTCTATAGGTATGTCAGGAATAAAAGGATGACTAGGGTAGGTATCGGTCCAGTCAAGGATAGTAGTGGGAAGTTGTGCGTGGAGGCGGAGGAGATTGGAGAGACACTAAATCAATACTTTTCGTCAGTATTCACTCAGGAACAGGACACTGCTGCTGATGTGAATATTGAGTCACAAGTGATTAGAATGGATGACCTTGAGGTATGTAGGGAAGAGGTCTGGGGAATACTGGAAAGGATGAAAATAGATAAGTCCCCTGGGCCTGATGGCACTTATCCTAGGATCCTCTGGGAAGCTAGGGAGGAGATAGCGGAGCCATTGGCCTTGATTTTTATGTCGTCATTGTCTACGGGAATAGTGCCAGAAGACTGGAGGATAGCGAATGTGGTCCCCTTGTTCAAGAAGGGGAGTAGGGATAGCCCAAGTAACTATAGGCCAGTGGTCTCACTTCTGTTGTGGGCAAAGTCTTGGAGAGAATTGTAAGGGATTGGATTTATGAACATCTGGATAGGAATAATGTGATCAAGGATAGTCAGCATGGTTTTGTGAAGGGCAGGTCGTGCCTCACAAACCTTATTGAGTTCTTTGAGAAGGTGACCAAGGAAGTGGACGAGGGTAAAGCAGTAGATGTGGTGTATATGGATTTTAGCAAGGCATTCGATAAGGTACCCCATGGTAGGCTAATGCAAAAACTACGGAGGTATGGCATTGAGGGTGCATTAGAGGTTTGGATTAGGAATTGGTTGGCTGGAAGGAGACAGAGGGTAGTAGTTGATGGTATAGGTTCATCTTGGAGTGCAGTTACTAGCGGTGTTCCACAAGGATCTGTTTTGGGACCATTGCTGTTTGTCATTTTTATTAATGACCTAGAGGAGGGGCTTGAAAGCTGGGTGAGTAAGTTTGCGGATGACACGAAAGTCGGTGGAGTTGTGGACAGCGAAGAAGGATGTGGCAGGTTACAGCGGGATATAGATAAGTTGCAGAGCTGGGCAGAAAGGTGGCAAATGGAGTTCAATATAGCTAAGTGTGAAGTCATTCACTTTGGTAGGAGTAACAAGAAGATGGATTACTGGGCTAATGGTAGGCTACTTGGTAGTGTGGATGAGCAGAGGGATCTTGGTGTCCATGTACACAGATCTCTGAAAGTTGCCACCCAGATAAATAGTGCTGTGAAGAAGGCATATGGTGTACTGGGCTTTATTGGTAGAGGAATTGAGTTCCAGAGTCTTGAGGTCATGTTGCAGTTGTATAAGACTCTGGTGCGGGCCTCATCTGGAGTATTGTGTGCAGTTTTGGTCGCCATACTATAGGAAGGACGTGGAGGCATTGGAACGAGTGCAGAGGAGGTTTACCAGGATGTTGCCTGGCATGGTAGGAAGATCGTATGAGGAAAGGCTGAGGCACTTGGGGCTGTTCTCATTGGAGAAAAGAAGGTTTAGGGGAGATTTGATAGAGGTGTACAAGATGATTAGGGGTTTAGATAGAGTTGACAGTGAGAACCTTTTTCCGCTAATGGAGTCAGCTGTTAGTAGGGGACACAGCTTTAAACTAAGGGGTGGTAGGTTTAGGACAGATGTTAGGGGTAGATTCTTTACTCAGCGGGTTGTGAGTTCATGGAATGCCCTGCCAGTAGCAGTGGTGGACTCTCCCTCTTTATGGTCATTTAAGCGGGCATTGGATATGCATATGGAGGTTATTGAGCTAGTGTAGGTTGGGTAGGCTTTGGTCGGCGCAACATCGAGGGCCGAAGGGCCTGTACTGCGCTGTATTTTTCTATGTTCTATGTTCTATAATTTTAAGGTGACTGGAGGAAGGTTTAGGGGAGTTCTTTACACAGAAGTGGTGAGTGCGTGGAATGCACTGCCAGCAGTGGTCGTGGAGTCACATACATGAAGGACATTAAAGTGACTCTTGGATAGGCACATGGAAAATAGCAAAATGAAGGGTACGCAAGTTAGTTTGATCTTAGAGTAGGATAAAAGGTTGGCACAGCTTCGAGTGCCAAAGAGCCTGTACTGTGCTGTACTATTCTATGTTTGATGTAATGAACCAATTCTTGGCTCTCAGAATTATAGTACAGAGCTGCTTTCGTGGAAGAAATGGCCCCCAAGAGTCAGCACAAAAAGTGCTCAGAATGGTTTATTAGATTGGTTCACTAAACAGTGTATTATTTTCGTTATTTTTTTCAGGGATGCAGACCATAAGACATAGGAGCAGAAATCAGGCCATTCAGCCCATTGAGTCTGCTCCACCATTCAATCATGGTTGGTAAGTTTTTCAACCCCATTCTTCCGCTTTCTCCCCATAACCCTTGATAATCAAGAATGTATCTATCTCAGTCTTAAATGTTCTCAATGACTTGGCCCCCACAGCCTTCTGTGGCAATGAATTCCAAAGATTCACCACATTCTGGCTTAAGAAGTTTCTCCTTATCTCCGTTCTAAAAGATCTTACCCTTTACTCTAAGGTTCTAGTCTCTCCTACCAATGGCGAGGCCAGTATTTATTATCCATCCCTAACTGCCATTGACAAGGTGGTGGTGAGTCACTAACTTGAACAGCTGCAGTCCCTGCAGTGAGGTACACTCAATGTGCAATAAGATAGATAGTTTCAGAATCTCGAACCCGAGATCGTGAAGGAATTACAATACTGTTCTATGACAGAAATTAGAACTAGAAAAGGTGATGATACTTACAGTAACTAGTTTCTCCAGACTTTCTATCTTAAGGATTTCTTCCCCTCCTTTTGAAATGGCTTCCACTTGAGTACTCTTTATGGCATGTAAAATATCTTTCATACCACTTTCAAATTGCTGATTCTCTTCCACCAGTTCTTTTACTGTAACCAACCAATATTCCTCAGATTAGTAAAGATTAGTAAAGGAACTACAGTTGTCAGATTTAACTCAGTGAAAAAAGCATATTAAAAGTGCAAAGTATATCAAGTGTATCACAACTCATTTAGTATCTTTAATATAATGAAACATTCCAAGGTGCTTCACAGGGACATGATAAGACAAAATATGACATCAAGCCACAGTGGAAATACTTGGTCAGATGGCCAACCCCTGAAAAGCAGGAAGACGAGGCGGACAGGCAGAGAGGGAGGAAGGGAATTCTGGAGTCTAGGGCCAAGAGAACCACAAGTACCAGCACCAAAGGTGCAGCAGTTCTAACTGGGAATGTTGATGAGGATTTAGAGGAATGTAGGTATTGGTTGCAAGATTAGAGCAGGTTACAAAAATGGGTAAGGGCAATGCCATGGAGGGATTTTTAAAAAAAGAATGTCAATTTTTAAATCCAGCCATTCTTTGATCGGGAACCAATTAATAGCAGAGATAGGGAATTGACTCGGTATGAATTAAAACACAAACTGCAAAATCTTGGATGATGCGAAGTTTTGGGAAAGTAGAACATCGGAGTCTAAACAGAAGTGCATTGGAAGAGCCAAATCAACAGATACAAGTAATGAAGGTGCCAGTGCGGGCTTCAGCCAGCAGGCTGGGAGATCAATCCCAGTTCAATGAATATTGCAGGAGAGCATTCCAACAGCAGTACCAGACATGTAAAAAAAAAATGTGGTGTCAATCTGGTGAAACTGGAACACGGGACCAAACAGTAGAAGCAGCATGCAATAGATAGAGCTAAATGATCCCCTAACAAGTTGGTCAGACCTAAGGTCTGCAGTACTGCCACATCTAATTGCAAATAGTGGAAGGCAAGTGAACAAATAACAGGAGTTGGAGTTGAATATGTTCCCATCCTCAACATTTCAGCAATAGTACTAAAGGACGTGCTCCTGAACTCTGTGCCTCTAACCAGTTTGCTCCAATGCAGCTGCAGAGCTTGCATCTACCTGGTAGTGTAGAAAATTGTTCAGGCAGGTTTAGGGCGGCACGGTGGCACAGTTGTTAGCACTGCTGCCTCACAGCGCCTGTAGACCTGGGTTCAATTCCCGACTCAGGCGACTGACTGTGTGGAGTTTGCACGTTCTCCCCGTGTCTGCGTGGGTTTCCTCCGGGTGCTCCGGTTTCCTCCCACAGTCCAAAGATGTGCGGGTTAGGTGAATTGGCCAAGCTAAATTGCCCGTAGTGTTAGGTAAGGGGTAAATGTAGGGGTATGGGTGGGTTGCACTTCGGCGGGTCGGTGTGGACTTGTTGGGCCGAAGGGCCTGTTTCCACACTGTAAGTCTAATCTAATCTAATGACTTGTGCACAAAATGCAAGACAAATTCAACTAAGCCAATTATTGCCCAATCAGTCTTTTGTAAATATTCACTAATAGGATGTTGGTGTTGGGGGCTGAGCCAGCACTTCATTGCTCATCCCAGTTGCGCTTGAGAAGGTGGTGGTGAGCTACTTTCTTAAACAACTCCATTCCATGAGCTGTAGTAGACCCACAATGTGTTAGGAAGGGAGTTCCAGAAATGTGACCCAATGACACTGAAGGAATGGCAATACAGTTCCAAGCCAGAAACAAAAATAGAAATTACTGGAAAAGCTCAGCAAGTCTGGTAGTATCTGTGAACAGAAATCAAAGTTAACATTTTGGGTCAAGCGACCCTTCCACAGAACTGATTTCTCTCTACAGATGCTACCAGACCTGTTAAGCTCTTCTAGCAATTTCTAGTTTTATCTCTGATTTACAGCAACCATAATCATAGAGTCCTACAGCACAGAGACAAGCCCTTCAGCCCAGACTGGTCCATGCCGACCAAACTGTCTGTCCATGCTAACCCCATTTTTCTGAACTTGGCCCATATCTTTCTAATCCTTTCCTATCCATGTACTTGTCCAAATGCCTTTTAAATGTTGTTAATGTACCCACCTCAACCACTTCTGCTGGCAGCTCATTCCATATGAGTATCACCCTCTGTGTAAAAACATTGCCCCTCAGGTTCCCTTCTATCCTTTACCCGCTATCCTTAAACTGATGGCCCCTAGTCCTCAATTCCCCAACAATGGGAAAAAGACTGAGTGCATTCATCCTATCCAAGCTTCTCATGATCTTACATTACTCCATATGATCCTCCCTCAGTCTCCTACACTCTAAAGAAAAACATTCTAGCTTGTCCAACCTCACCCTACATCTCAGGCCATTGAGTCCTGGCAACATCCTTGTAAATTTCTTCTGGATTCTTTCCAGTTTAATAACTTTTTTGTTTAAACTGTTCTTCATATACAGATTTGACAAAACAATTTTAAAGTTTTATTTTGAAAAAGACTTACATTTGGACTTTAGTTGAGCAATTTCAGTCCTTGTTTTTTCCAGTTCTTTTTCCTTTACTTCCAATTCTCTTGAAATATATTCATTCTAAAAAAAATTGCAAATATAATTCACCATCTGAGAATTGCATACATACTTATCACTTCCCTTTAGAACCTTGGGATCATGGATACTTTAGGTCCAAGAGGCCATTCAGCCCTTCATGTTCCTGTCAGCTCTCTGCAAGAGCAATTCAGCTAGTCTCAACTCCCCTCACAATGTCCCCATAGTCCTGCGTTTCTTTTCTATTCAAATAATTATTAAATTCACTTTTTAAGGCATGTCGGAATCCATCTGCACCTCATTCTCAGGCAATACTCCCTTCTCTCAGGCTTTCCATCCCTATATCCGTTTTTTGCTCCACTGCCATTTCTCCCTCTAGCTTCTCTGATTAATGGGTTAACCATCAAAAGAAATAATGCACCAATCAAATGACTATATTGTGATTAATTGGCATCACCAGTTCACTGATCAGATTCCAAATGGGCCTGACAACTGTGACATAACCAAGTCAGAGAATGTTTGTTTTTGTTACAGTTGATATCTGCTTCACACTGCTGGAGCACTTCAAATCATAAAAGATCCCACCGCTCCTTGTTTACAGTCCCGCTCGGTGTAAATGACAGGAAACATGCCGGATGATATGTATCAATCACTTTTAAAATTATATATTCATGTGATTTGGGTGTCATTGCTGGGCCAGCATTTATTGCCCATCACTAGTTGCTCTTGAGAAGGTGCGGATGAGTTGCATTCTTAAACCACTGTATTTCATTTGGTGCAGATGCACCCACAGTATTACTAGGAAGGACGTTCAAAGATTCTGACATAGCAATAATGAAGGAACAGCAATATATTTTCATGTTGGGATGTCATGTGGCCTAGAAGGGAACTTGTATGTAGTGATATTCCCACGTATGTGCTGCCTTTATCCTTCAAGATGATCACAGTCATGGGTTTGGAAAGTGCTGTCTAACAACCATGATGAATTTCTGAAATACATCCATGTAGATGGAACACACTCTTGAATTATACCTCATAGATGATGGACAGACTTTACAGAGTTGGGAAGTGAGTTATTCACTGCAGGATTCCTGGCTTCTGACTTGACCTTACAGCCATAGTATTTATATGGTTCATCCAGTTCAGTTTTGGGTCAATGGTTATCCCATGGACGTTGATAGTGTAGAATTCATATATGATTAAGCCATTGAATATCAAGGCAGAATAACTTGATTCACTCTTTTTGAAGATTGCCTGGCACTTATGTAGCACGAACGTTACTCATCATTTCTTAGCCCCATCCTTGATATTGCCCATGCCTTGCTGCATCTGGATGTAAACTGCTTCAGCAGCTGAGGAGTTGTGAATATTATGCAATAATCAGCAAATATCCCTACTCCTGCCGATGACGAAATGAAAAACATCGATGAAACAGATGAAAAGCTCCTGAAAGATGTCCCAAAACTGAGATGACTGATCTCCAGCAAGTATCTTCCTTTGTGCTTGGCATGAATCCAAACAGTGAGAGTTTCCTTGGATTCTCAGTGACTCCAGTTTTGTGAGGGCTCCTTGATGCTACTCCATCAAATTTTAACATGACGTCAAGGGCAGTCATTCTCACTTGCCGTGTGGAATTCAGCTCATTTGCTCATATGTGAACTGAGGGTGTAACAAAGTCAGGAGTTGAGTGGGTCTGGTAAAACCCAAACGGAGCGTCACTGAGCAGAATATTCCTAAAGCAGTGCTGCTTGATTGCAGTGTTGATGGGGTGGTAAATAGCTGGTTTAGATTTGTCCTGTTTATTAAACATATAGGACATAGTTGGGCAATATTCCATAATTCCCCTTTGCAGGATCGGTGCCTTTAGCCATTGATAGCACATGGAGTGAATTATTTTGGTTGAAGATTAGCATCTGGATCGACCACTCAGCACACTGGTTGAAAACTGTTGCAAATGTTTCAGCCTGTTCTTCTGCACTGATGTGTTGGGTTCCCTCATCACTGAAGACTGGGACAACTGTGCAGTCTCTCTTGTAGAGAATTGTTTAATTATCCACCATGTTTGATGATTGGATGTGGCAGGACTGTAGAGTGTGGATCTGACCCATTAGTTGTGGAATCACTTAGCCCAATCAATCGCTGCTTATGCTGTTTGGCAGACAAGTAGTTCTGTCACTTTTGAGGTTGGTATCTCATTTGTAAGAAAGCACTGTGCTGCTCCAGGCATGATCTCCTCCATTATTTTATTGAACCAGGCTTTATCCCTTGGATTGATGGTTTTAGTAAAGTGTGGAGCCAGGATATTGTAAATAGAGTTTGAGTACAGCTCTGCTGTTGCTGATTGCTCACCAGGCCAATGGATGTCATTTCTCAATCTGATCAAACATTATATTGCATTGTAATCTAATTTGGATGACACATCTGCATCAGTTCTGATCAAAAATCCTCAGAAATGGGAGATGGGTGGGTGGGACAGAAGAGAGGCTCCTGATGAATCTGCTGCAGTCCAACACAGCTCTTCCAGGGAGCTAGCATAAATGCAGTCAGAACTGATCATTCACAAAAATGAAATTTTCTGTGTATACTTTATCGATTAGGAAGGTAGGCACTGGCAGAAGCACAATATATTAATTTCATATTTAGTTCCCTGTCACCTTTAAATATTTTTATAACATTCTCAGGACAAGTCTCCCTTACCTCATTCAATGCAAGTGATGGGGATTTCATTTGCCAGACTGCATGCTCGCTCCTTTCTGGAAGGGTTGTCAAATTAAATCCCAATCAGAGGCAGGCAGCTACTCATTGCCCCATTGCATCATAAGGGAGGTGGTAGCTTTTACTAGTACTGCAGTGATCCAAGTTCAGGAATATCAAGGGCCCAAGTCCTGGCAGATAATGGCAGGAAGGATATTGTTGGATGGGGGGTGGGGGGGGGGCTTCCAGGTTGGCCTCCACCCATTCAATTGCTGTTGCTGTGTGTAAAAAAGGCACCAAATGCCTTTGAGTTAGAGAACCTATCATTCTGCATCAACACCTTCCCGCTCTGCCAAGAGGCTGCATTCACACCACTGGATAGCAAGTCCCTCCAGTATCAGTAGTGGGATGAGGCACTTCAGTGAAGAATTTAATCAATAGCCAGAGAGGGAGTGGGGTTGCCACCCATGTGGTTAATCTTTCCTGCCACCAAACACGCATTAAACTCTACCCTCTTTATTTTTAATGGGTAAAGTTCCCCAGGTCTGTTCTAATGGTGTACATTTGTTAAGAGAATTATTTTACTAGTTTCAAAATCTCCCCTCCACCCACCTCTTCCCATATCCAACCCTCCAATTTGACACTGCCTTCTTGACCTGTCCTATCTGCTCATCTTCCTTCCTACCTATTTGCTCCACCGTCCCCACTGACCTATCACAATTAACCCCCACCTATCACTTTCCCACCTACCTTCTCCTCAGCCTCACCCCTAATTCCCTACTTATCGCTCATCCCCCTTCCCCCTCTACATTCCTGATGAAAGGCCTATACCCAAAACGTCAACTCGCCTGCTCTTTGGATGCTGCCTGATCTCTTGTGTTTTTACATTGCCACCCTTTTCGACTCTGATTCTCCAGCATCTGTAGTCCTCTCTAAGTAGCTATGCAACCCAACAAAGCACCCACTTAAACCATTTCGTACCTCCCTGGTTTTGCTAGTCATAGAGAAGTCCAGCACGGAAACAGACCCTTTGGTCCGACTCATCCATGCTGACCAGATATCCCAACCTAATCTAGTCCCATTTGTCAGCACTTAACCCATATCCCTCCAAACCTTTCCTATTCATATACCCATTCAGATGTCTTTTAAGCGTTGTAATCACACCAGCCTCCACCACTTCATCTGGCAGCTCATTCCATACATGCATCACTCTCCGCCTGAAAACATTGGCCCTTTGGTCCCTTTTACATCTTAGCCCCTCTCACCCTAAATCTATGTCCACTAGTTCTGGCCACCCCCACTCCAGGGAAAATATTTTTTTTATTTACTCTATTCATGCCCCTCATGATTTTATAAACCTCTATAAAGGTCACCCTCAGCCTCTGACATTCCAGGGAAAACAGCCCCAGCTTATTCAGCCTCTCCCTACAGCTCAAATCATCCAACTCTGGCAACATTCTTGTAAATTTTCACGTTTAACAGCATCCTTCTGATAGCAGGGAGATCAGAATTGCACACAATATTCCAAAGGTGGCCTAACCAATGTTCTGCACTGCCACAGTATGACATCCCAACTTTTATACTCAACGCTCTTCCCATAAAGAAAAACATATCAAATGCCATCTTCACTACCCTATCTACCTATGACTCCGCTTTCAAGGAACAATGAACCTGCATGTCAAGGTCTCATTGTTCAGCAACACTCCCCAGGACCCCACTATTAAGTGTATAAATCCTGCTCTAATTTGCCTTTCCAAAATGCAGCACCTCACATTTCTCTAAATTAAACTCCATCTGCCACTCCTCAGCCCATTGGCCCATCTGATCAAGATCCCATTGAACTCTGAGGAAACCTTCTTCACTGTCCACTACACCTCCAATTTTGGTGTCATCTGCAAACATACTAACTATACCTCCCATGTTCATATTCATATCATTTATACAAATGACGAAAAGTAGCAGACCTAGCACTGATCCTTGTGGCACACCATTGGTCACAGTCCTCCAGTCTGAAAAACAACCCTCCATCCACCATCCTCTGTCTTCTAGCTTTGAGCCAGTTCTGTATCCAAATGGCTAGTTCTCCCTGTATTCCATGAGATCTAACCTTGCTAACCAGTCTCCCATGGGGAACCTTGTTGAATGCCTTACTGAAGTCCATATAGGTCACGTCCACCTCTCTGTCCTCATCAATCCTTTCTGTTACTTCTTCAAAAAACTCAATCAAGTTCATGAAACATGATTTACCATGCACAAAGCTATGCTGACTATCTCTAATCAGTACTTGCCTTTCCAAATGCATGCAAGTCCTGTCCCTCAGGATTCCCTCCAACAACTTGCCCACAACCGATGTCAGGCTCACCGGTTTATAGATGTCTGGCTTGTTCTTACCACCTTTCTTAAATAATGGCACCATGTTACCCAACCTCCAGTCTTCCGGCACCTCACCTGTGACTATTGATAATATAAATAACTCAGCAAGGGATCCAGCAATCATTTCCACAAAGTTCTAAGGTACACCTGATCAGTTCCTTGGGATTTATTCACTTCTATGCATTTTAAGATATCCAGCACCTCCTCCCCTGTAATGTGGATATTTTCAAGATGTCACCATCTATTTCCCACATTCTTTATCTTCCATGTCCTTCTCCGTAGTAAATACTGATGCAAAATACACATTTAGTATCTCCCCCATCTCCTGTGGTTCCACACATAGGCTGCCTTGCTGATCTTTGAGGGGCCCTATTCTCTCCCTAGTTACCCTTTTGTCCTTAATGTATTTATAAAAATCCCTTTGGATTCTCCTTAACCCTATTTGCCAAAGTGATCTCAATTCCCCTTTTTATCTCCTGATTTCCCTCTTAAGTATACTCCTACTGCCTTCACACACTAAGGATTCCATTGATCTCTGCTGTCTAGCTCTAACATATGCTTCCTTCTTTTTCTTAATAAAAACCTCAATTTCTCTAGTCATCCAGCATTCCTTACACCTACCAACCTTATCTTTCAAACTAATAGGAATATACTGTCTCTAAACTCTCATTATCTCATTTCTGAAGTATTCCCTTTTCCAGCCGTCCCCTTACCTGCAAAATCAACTTTTCTAAGTTCTTGCCTAATACCGTCAAAATTAGACTTCCTCCAACTTAGAATTTCAACTTTTAGATCTGGTCTATCCTTTTCCATCACTATTTTAAGGCTAATAGAATTATGGTCGCTGGCCCCGAAGTGCTCCTGCACTGACACCTTAGTCACCTGCCTTGCCTTATTTCCCAGGAGTAAGACAAGGTTTGCACCTTCTCTAGTTGGTACACCCACATACTGAATCAGAACATTTTCTTGTACATGCTTAACAAATTCCTCAATCTAAACCTTTAACACTATAGCATTCCCAGTCTATGTTAGGAAAGTTAAAATCCCTTACACCATAACCACACTATTATTCTTACAGATAACTGAGATCTCCTTCCAAATTTGTTTCTCAATTTCCCTCTGACTGTTTTTTTTGGGGGGAGGGGGGTGATCTATATTACAATCCCAATAAGCCTGCAAAGCTATTTTGTGCTACCTGCATTAGTTGCCTGTTGAGCTTGGCGAGTTCAAATTCTGCGTTCTGGTATGCTCCTTCTTTGTTCAGTAACTCCCCCCGGATTTGACGATTCTAAAGAGATGCATTGACTTAGTTAGAATACTCTGAGAGACTTAATCACATTTCAATGTTAGCTTCAGCTTTTTTTTATTTGGAAGTCTTCCTATTTTCCCACCTCATACACTAGGGCAAGTTCACTTTCAAAACAACTTGCTCTGTGAAAGTTATGCGGTTCCCATCATAATCCCATGCTGCATAGAATTTACAACAGTGGATTATGGAATTTCACTGCAGGCACATATATAGCAAAAGGAATTTATATTGTTTAAAAAAAAGTCAAAACAATATTAAGCAAAGGGATCTAATTGTTGTATACTTTTTTTGACAGTAGTATGTGGGCAAAACCTTCTAGAGGTCTAGAATTGTAAAGTAGCAAAATTGCGTCATTTTATCGTCAATACTTGATTCGTACTTTTGGCCTCTGTGTAATGGAAATGATGACTTTGAGGCACTGAAAGTAGTGTGAAAATGGTTCATAAAAGTGGTACTGGAACTGAAAGGCTATACTCAGCATGAAAGATTGAACTTCTTTCTCTACAGAAGAGGTGACAATATAATCAAATAGAGGTACTTAAAATTATAATGAATAGACACAGCTAAGAGTTTTTCCAATTGTGAAGAAGACATGGAAGCTATTAACTTTTTTAATTCATTCATGGGATGAGGGTGTCACTGTGCAGATCAGCATTTATTGCCCATCCCTAATTGCCCAGAGGGAAGTTACGAGTCATCCATATTGCTGTGGGTCTTCAGTCACATGTAGGCCAGACCAAGTAAGGATAGCAGTTTCCTTTCCTAAAGGACATTAGTGAACCAGATAGGTTTTTCTGACAATCGATAATGGATTCACAGTCATCATTAGACTCTTACTTCCAGATAGTATTGAATTCAAATTACACCAGTTGCCGTGGTGGGATTCGAACCCAGGTCCCCAGGACATCACTTGGGTCTCTGGACTAATAGCCAAGCGGTAATCCCACTATGCCATTTGCCTCTCTTATTAATGTAAGATAGTTACTAAAAATTCTAATAGGGAACTCTGTCGAAGATCCTTCATCCAGAATTCAGAATACAGAACTTGCTACCACAAGGGGTGGCATGGTTGGTCAGTGGTTAGCTGCTTCACAGCACCAGGGATCCAGGTTTGATTCCACCCTCGAGAGTTTGCACATTCTCCCAGTGTCTGTATGGGTTCCCTCTGGGTGCTTCAGCTTCCTCCCATAGTCCAAAGATGTGTAGGTTAGGTGGATTGGCCATACTAAATTGCCAATAGAGTCCATGGATTTTTAGGTTAGGTGGATTAGCTGTGGAAAGCTAGAGGGTTGGGTTTGGGTGGGATGCTCTTTGGAGGATTAGTGTGGACTCAATGGGCCTTCTTCCACACTGTAGGGATTCTATGATCTCAACAATGTGGTGATACAAGGTGCAGTTGAAGCAAATAGCTAGATAAGCACACAAGTAATTGAATAATATACTGATCAGGCAAGCTGACGAGGGTAGGTATGAGGTCCTAAGGGTATTACTGGAACCAATTAAACAAAAAAAGGTATCTGTTTCTACTGTGCATTCTAAGCTATTTTAATCATCTTTTAACTATGGTGAGGTAAGAGGCTTCTACTGAGTGGAACTGAATGATTAAGTAAGGATGTTATACCTCAGTTAGAAAGGGAATTAGTGAGACCACATCTTAAGTACAATGATTATAAAGTGTTGTAGAAACTCTATAGGCCTAGTAGCATCTGTGGAGAGAAATAGAGTTAATGTTTCGAGTCCAATAGGATCTCAGGAATAGTTATGTTTGACTTGAAATGTTTCTGTATCTCTCACCACAGGTGCTCCTAGCCCTGTGGTATTTTCTCAAGTATTTTCTGTTTTTATTTCAGATTTCCAGCATCCACAGTACTTTGATATATAAAAAACATGAATATAATGTGCAACTTTAGTCTCCTTATTTAGGAAAAGATGTAAATGCATCAGAGGCAGTTTCAAGATACCTGAAATGAGTGAATTGTCTTATGAAGTTTAATTTTCAGACTGGGTGAGGGGTGACTTGATTTAACTTTATGAGATAGTGAAAGATCTTAATAAGATGGATATAGAAAGGATGTTTCCTTTTCTGGGAGAGTCCAGAACTAGGGGACACTGTTTTAAAATTAGGGGCCGTCCTAGGACAACAATGAGGAGAAGCTTTTTCTTTGAGCTTTGTACAACTTTGGAATTCTCTGCCTCAGCAGGTAGTGGAAGCAGGAAATGTTTGGATCTTTTAAAGTGGTGCTGGATAGATTCTCATTAGCCAAAGGAATCAAACATTATTGGAAGGAGTTGCTAGAAATGGCAATGTATAATTTAAATCACAAACAGATAAGCCGAAATGACTACTTCTGCTCCTGTTTCATTTGTTGTGAAACGCAAGTGACAAAGACTCTAAATTAGAAACTATTTAGATTAGATTACTTACAGTGTGGAAACAGGCCCTTCGGCCCAACAAGTCCACACCGACCCGCCGAAGCGCAACCCACCCATACCCCGACATTTACCCCTTACCTAACACTACGGGCAATTTAGCATGGCCAATTCACCTGACCCGCACATCTTTGGACTGTGGGAGGAAACTGGAGCACCCGGAGGAAACCCACGCAGACACGGGGAGAACGTGCAAACTCCACACAGTCAGTCGCCTGAGTCGGGAATTGAACCCGGGTCTCAGGTTCTGTGAGACAGCAGTGCTAACCACTGTGCCACCGTGCCGCCCACATTTCTTCAGTAGCTTGTATTTATGCTAAATCAGTCAGATGGAAATTGGAGGCAATTCGTTATTAGTAACTGAAACATTCCAGCTTTAATAGCATGACTAGCACACCATCTTTCATAGTAAAAAATAAAGTGCAAACCCACGTTCTAGTGTGTTATTACAGGATGTTGAAGCTGATTATGTTCAAATATTTGTACTATAATAGTAGAATTCTGACCTGTAATTTAAGGCTCGACAGTTCTAGCCTTAACTGCTCTAGGAGGTCATCTAATGGGTCACCATTCTTGATAAAGTTCTTGGCTGGCTCTTCAGAATCAGTCAACTGCACTGGCTGAACATTCCTAGCCATGGGGACATCTGTTTGCTCAAGTGACTCTGCTACAGTATTCACAGTTAACTCTGACAGCTTTGTCAAAGTAGGTGGTAATGACAATGGCCTGGCTGGAGTTTCTGGTTGTTCAGATTGTCTGGTTTTTAACTCATCAACAGGCTTTTTCTTTACAAAATGTTCTTCTGTCGTCTTATGAGGAACTTTCTGACTTTCTGTCAGGGAAGTCACTGATTCTTCCCAACGCAAAGAGCTCCTCCGAGAACTTCCTGGCTGCCCTATAGACCTCTGGAGAATCTCTGAAATCTGGCTGGACATTTTCCTTACTGCAATATCTTTATAGTAATCAATGTCAGCAATGCTTTGTTTTGCTTTGACAGAATAAAAAGAATCATCTCTATTGTTGTCCTGTATAAAAACAGAGCAGATGCATTCTAAATTATTTGACATGTTCCTCTCAACATTCTGGTCATTCCTTAACAACATTCTTAAGCTAGGAATTAATAGAACTTTTGATACAGTCCAGAAAAATAGATACAAAAGTGTTTTAAATGAACCAGAAATAATTACTTGTTCATATTTTACATGGAATTACATAGCAATTCCTGCTACAACTACAAAAACAAATACAGGAAAACACCTGTATAGGTGCGGCACGGTGACTCAGTGGTTAGCAGTGCTGCCTCACAGCGTCAGTGACGAGGGTTCGATTCCATGTTGGGTCACTGACTGTGTGAAGTTTGCACATTCTCCCTGGGTCTACATGGGTTTCTTCCGGGTACTCCGGTTTCCTCCAATAGTTCAAGGATGTGCAGGCCAGGTGAATTGACAATGCTAAGTTGCTCATAGTGTTACATGCATTAGTCAGATTTAAAGAGAGGTTGGGGGGTGGGTCTGGGTGGGTTGCTGTTTGGAGGGTCGGTGTGGACTTGTTGGGCCAAATGGCCTGTTTCCATACTGTACTGAATCTAATTTAAAGCCTTCCTCAATATTAAAAAGAAATATCTGCTTCCAGATTGTAATTTATTGTGGATCTACTTGCTTGATAAATCTGTTGGCCCCAGTCATCATAGCTAATGAAAAATCAGTTTTTAAAGAGATAATTATTCAAACTTACACACAATGTGTGTTATCCCTTCAGAAAAATTATCTTCCCGTGGCTTCCTGGGATTAGGAGTTTAAGTGAAGAACATTGACACCGCAGGATTGTGTGCACACCTGCACAATGAAGCACCAGCAACTCGGTGTTGCATCAATCCCCTGCAGAATAGTATTAGAACTTGGAGATTTTCTACACCACAACTCGCGGTCCATATAGCTAACTGTTTTGAAATGTTCTACATTATAAAAAGGACTTTCTCAGATGATTTCATAACTGAAAATATTCTGACAAGTAATGATTGTTAGGTGTCTATTGGCAGATCACTTCATCTTCTGATCAATTTTCCCTCCATTTAGGTGCTGCCACACTAGAATTTTTCCAGAATTTGGTGTTTTTATTGCACTCTTGTTCCTCCCAAGAGATCTTGGCTTCAGTAGTGTGGGGAATATATACAGGCAAAATTGTGTGGGAAAGGACAGATTCTGTGATTTTTTTTAACCATTTATTGCCATCTATGCTGGTCAGGATATTAAATTCTATTACTCCTACCGTGACAGAATCAGTAAAATGGACTTGACAATTCATTTCAGGCTACATGTAAATTTCATTCATACAGAATCTACATGTTAACTCAAGCACGACAAAAGATGTAATGTAACCTAAAATTATTATTCTATGATTTTGATAATTTTGATAAAGCTATAATTTCAGCACAAAGCATATTGTATTACCTGGCGGTTTAACTCAAAGTTGACTGAACTTGACAGTTCTGTCTCTTTGCTAGAATTTATCTTCTCATTAAATGGATCCACCAACCCCAGGTCCTCGGCTGATATTCCTAGGTACAGTATAATACAGCACAGTCTTGACATTTTATAGACTTAACCTTGATCAAATTGAATATGATACTAAAACAATCTATATTCTAAATTGAAGTTCACAAACCCTATTTTATACATGAAGTAGTATTTCAATTATACTTAAGAAATTTACTCAAAAAGGTAAACAGAGCTGATTTACAATATACACATCTGTGCCTCATTATGTTTGAACTGTAGAAAGAGGGGCAAATGGCTTTTATTCATTTTAAACTTTTATGACTATTTTGTCTAACTAGAGAGACCTTCAATGTTTATACGAATCACTGAAAAAGTAGATGAGGTCTTGTTTGACATGTCAGTTGTAAGGATGCAACTTCTGACAATGCAGCATGCAGATCTGGCTTTTCCCATGGTGTGAGGACCCTGACTTTGGGACCAAATGGAGTTCTCAAGCTGCAGTTCCCAGATTTAATGGCAGCAATGGCACCATCTTCTAGGAGGCTGTGTCCTAATCAGCTACCTTAGGACAGTGGGTGAGTTCTCAATCCTGCCAGTCAGTCAGAGAGTCAGCAGTTCTGGAACCTCACTGGGTGAGGTGAGAGTTGCTGAAGCTGGTTAGCGACAGAGAAGGCCTCAGCATGGCAGTACACTCGGAGGCACATGCTTAAGTTAAAATTACTGGGGATGTTTGAGTGTGGGAGGTATGAAGGCAGAAGAAATTTACCATCTCAAAGTTGAGCAAAAAAACTGCACAGGAACATTCTGTTTAACCTTTCTTGCCCACACCTGTTGCAGGAAAGCTGAAATGTGGAGGTGGTGGCCTTGGTGCATGCAAGGAGCCACTCCACCACTGGCAAAATGCTAGCGTGCCCACAAAGATCAGAAGTAATTGGATTCATAATCAGCTTAATTGGCTGCCATTGTTATTTCAAGTAGCCCCTCTGGGAATCCTGCTTGTTTTGGGGAATTTTACAGATTTTAAAAGTGCAGTTTGCGAAGAAGGGAGTTTCATTAACTTCTTTTCTTTATACAGGCGCTTAAAATGAATACCACCTTGCCCCAATGTAGTTATTTGTTTTGCTCCACATTTGCAAATACATGAGTCAACAATTTCCTATTTGATAGTGATGCTTGCCTTGTGTTTACAGCAAAATCACAAACTAGGAGCTAAGCTTACCTCCCACACCTGCTTGCATGCCTTTGTCTTGAGCCATCCTACGAATCTGCCTCTTTAACACAAGTCTTTCTTCCTCCAGGCGTTCAATCTGAATTAACAAATATTGCAAGTTTTTGGACTTTTAAGTGGAACCGTCTTGCACATTAATGTGACAAGCCAATAGCAAGGCAAACAAAATGATTCACCAACCTCTTTTAGCAGAACCTGGTTCTCTGCTTGAAACTGCTGCTGTTTCAAATACTTGATTTTCCTAAATTCACTTAGATCAATTACTTCATTTGCAGCAAGGCCTAAACATAAATTATTTTTCATTAGAGCAAGAAAAGACTGAATTTTCACCAACATCATTTGCATCAGTAGTGCGAATTATAATTGCATGTGACAATTGTTTTAACAATTCAATAATAATAATATTTATTTGCAATTCACTTTCAGGGCCATGCACTGTAAAAATGGCCTCACATGATCCTGGGCAGTTTTTACAAGTCAACTAGGTTCATTCAGGTAAATTGCAAAGAAATTCAGAGAAAACAGCTAAAAGATGCTTAAATCTACTAGATTTTCCTGTAGCATTGTTCATGGTCTTTCAGATAATAGGGACTATGACAAAATGGGGACTGTAAGCTACAAGCACAGCATTACCGAGGCATATTTATTTATGGATTCCAAATCAAAATTGATTATGACAGCATTTTCATTCCTATATACTGACATTAAAATGTGACCAAATATTGTGACCATAGTGAAAGTGAAATGTGTTGTATAAATGCAATAAATTTGCAAATTCTTTACAGCTTTTGAACACTGAAATACTCAAAGATCACATTTGTTACAACTGCAGATTTTCTTTTAAAATGTACATTAAGAGTTTATTAATAGTTATATGAGATGAAGAATTTCTATCAGCTTGACCATGACTTGCAAACCACTTACTGGAGATAACAATCATGTGGGCGGCACGGTGGCACAGTGGTTAGCACTGCTGCCTCACAGCGCCTGAAGACCCGGGTTCAATTCCCGACTCAGGCGACTGACTGTGTGGAGTTTGCACGTTCTCCCCGTGTCTGCGTGGGTTTCCTCCGGGTGCTCCGGTTTCCTCCCACAGTCCAAAGATGTGCGGGTCAGGTGAATTGGCCATGCTAAATTGCCCATAGTGTTAGGTAAGGGGTAATGTAGGGGTATGGGTGGGTTTCGCTTCGGTGGGTCGGTGTGGACTTGTTGGGCCGAAGGGCCTGTTTCCACACTGTAAGTCTAATCTAAGTCTAATCTAATCTAATCATAATTTGGTTAAACTTTGCATTAAATGACTATGAAAAACCAAAGCTAAAAAATTGAACCACTTTGTAATGTTGCCCAAGGAATGTGTGAATTTGGGCTCAGTTCAACAAAATTCAATTGCAAGAACATTGCAGGGCCATCCTTTGCTGTTTTCCCTCATGTCCTACTACACAGATAGCAAGAGTTGTTATGCACACAGAAAGCAGATCCTCTGAATATAATAGGATTGGGACTAAGGGATGGCCAAACATCCCGTGTGAAGCTGTACATTCAAACCACAGTATATTACTGGGATTGATTACAGTGGAGTCTGGCATTGAAATCTAGCAAAACTATTCATTTTATTGGGAACCGTTTCAAATTTAATCTAGAAAATCACTAATTGTAAAGTGTAAACAAGGTCAGCAAATACATTCTGTTATCAAACATTGCTGAGGATCTTAAGATGTACCTAAGCGTTGCCGGAAATTTTCATTTTCATCCAAAAGATCATTTATCTTCATTTCAAGCTTGTTTATCTCCTTTGTCGCTGCTTCAATTTGATGATCTCGGATTTTGATATGGTTCTTGCATTCCTTAATCTCTGCAACAGCATTTTCCAATCCATAAACACCCTAGTGCAGGATTACACCAATCAATGTAAGCAATTGTTTTCTGTTATACCAGAATGATACAGGCATTACATATTTTAAAGGTTATGGAACCAAAATGAGCAAATTGAATTAAGATACAGAATAACCTTGATATACAGCAATTGAATCCTGTATCAGTTTCAAATCCTGTTCCTATACTACTTCTTTGACACAAAATTAAAGACATGCGTAATCCTAAAGCTTTCGTACGCTGGTTTCAAAGATCCTGCCTTCAGTTTCAAATACATTCGAGGCTCCCAAAAGCACAAATAATGTTCTGGTCATCCTGCTTTTTTAAGCAATATTGACAGTAAAAAAGTTGGAGAAGGTGATGACTGCAGATGTTGGAGATCAGAGTCGAGTATGGGGTGCTGGAAAAGCTCAGCAGGACAGGCAGCATCCAAGGAGCAGGAGAATCAACTTTTCAGGCAGAAGTCCTTCATCAGAAATGAGGCTTGTGGGCCAGGGGCCTGAGAGGTAAATGGGCTGGAGGGTAGGGTCGGGTAAGGTAGCTGAGAAGGCGATAGATTAGATTACTTACAGTGTGGAAACAGGCCCTTCGGCCCAACAAGTCCACACCGACCCGCCGAAGCGCTACCCACCCATACCCCTATATTTACCCCTTACCTAACACTATGGGCAATTTAGCATGGCCAATTCACCTGACCCGCACATCTTTGGACTGTGGGAGGAAACCGGAGCACCCGGAGGAAACCCACGCAGACACGGGGAGAATGTGCAAACTCCACACAGTCAGTCGCCTGAGTCGGGAATTGAACCCAGGTCTCTGGCGCTGTGAGGCAGCAGTGCTAACCACTGTGCCACCATGCCGCGATAGGTAGATGATGAAGAGGAAGAAGGTGATAGGTCAGAGAGAAGGGTGGAGCGGATAGATGAGAAAGGTGATGGATAGGTTAGGTAAGGGGTAAATGTAGGGGTATGGGTGGGTTTCGCTTCGGCGGGTCGGTGTGGACATGTTGGGCCGAAGGGCCTGTTTCCACACTGTAAGTAATCTAATCTAATCTAATCTATAGGTAAGGAGGGCGGTGTCAAATTGGAGGCTTGGGACTGGGATAATGTGGGGACAGGGGAAATGAGGAAACTGTTGAAAAAAGTTAGCCAGGACACCTGATAGAGCATTCTCTGTCCTTCTGATAGAAGTAGTCTTGGGTTTGCAAGGTGCTGCTTAAGGAGCTTTGGTAAATTTTTGAAATGCATTTTACAGATGCTACACACTACTGAAGAGCAACAGTAGTGGTGAGAGTGAATACTTATGAACATGATGCCAATCAAGCGGGCTGCTTAGTCCTGGATGGTGTTAAGCTTCTTGAGTGTTGCACTCATCAAGTGGGGAGTATAACATCATACTCCTGACTTGTGCCTTGGAGATGGAGGACAAGCTTTCGGGAGTCAGGAGGTGAGTTACTCACAATGTTCCTAGCTTCTGACCTGCTTTTGTAGCCACAGTTGAGTTGCTGGTGAATGTTAACTCCCAGCATGTTAATAGTGGAGGATTCAATGATAAAACTTTTGAATGTCAAGGAGTGGTAATCAGATCGTCTCTTATTTGGAGACAGTATTTATGTGCTCAGAATGTAACTTGCTACTTTTCAGCCGAATCTTGGACATTGTCCAGGTCTTGTAGCATTTGGACATGGACAGCTTCAGCATCTAAAGAGTCATAAATGGTGCTGAACACTGCACAATCGTTGGAGAACACCCTCACTTGTGATCTTACGATGGAGAGAATATCATTAATGAAGCAGTCGAAGTAACTAGGACACTACCCTGAAGAACTCCTGCAGACATGTGCTGAAGCTGAGAAGACTGGCCTCCAACAACCACAACCTTTGTCCTTTGTATCACATTTGACTCCAACCAGCAGAGAGTTTGCCTCGCATACCAACTGATTCCAATTTTGCTGATGCTCCTTGATGTCACACTCCTTCAAATGAAGCATTGATATCAAGAGCAGTCAATCTCACCTCACCACTGGAATTCAGCTCTTTTGTCCATGCTTGAACCAAGGCTGTAATGAGGTCAGGAGCTGAGTGGCCCTGGCAGAACCTAAACAGGGTGTCACTGAATGGATTATTGCTGAGCAGGTGCTGTTTGGTAGTATTGTTGATGACACCTTCCACCATTTTACTGATGATCAAGAGTAGACTAATGGTGTGGTAATTGGTCAGGTTGGATTTGTCCTTTCTGTGCACAGGACATACATTGGCAATTTTTCACATTGTCCGGTTGATGCTAGTGTTGTAGCTTGGCTACGGATGTGGCAAGTCCTGGACCACAAGTCTTCAGTACGGTTGCCAGGGCCCATAGTCTTTGCAGTGCCTCCAATCATTTCTTGATATTATAACATGGAGTGAAACAAATTGGCTAAAGACTGGCTCTGTGAAGTTGAAAACCTGTGGAAGTGGCCATGATGAATCATCCATTCAGCAATTCTGGCTGAAGATCATTGCAAATGCTTCAGCTTTATCTTTTGCACTGATGTGTTGGGCTCTTCCATCATTGTTTAATGAGTTGTTTAATTTAACTACCATCATTCACAACTGGGTATGACAGGATTGCAAAGCTTAGGTCTGATCTATTGTTTGTGGGATCAATTAGCTCTATCTATCACTTGCTGTATGTGCTGTTTAGCATGCAAATATTCCTGTAAAGCCCAAATTCGTCGATGTTTGTCATGTTTAGTAGCAACCTTAATTTAGAGAAATTACAGGAAAAAAATGTTCATTAGGCCACATTTTTCATCTCTGCACGCCAAATGAGGAGCACATGTGAATGGGTCACAGGTCAAAGAATCAGCACTGCAGTAGTATCATCTTTGGTCTGTGCTCTGTCAGTCCATTTCCCCATCTCTTGGGGAATCAGGACTGGTGAATTCTGCTTGTCAGAATTCCTTTAACGCCATGCACTTCTTGAAAAATGATTGCCAACTACTATTGTGACAATCCTATGACACATTTATTTTCATCACATTATCTCACTGGTAATTTTTATTTTTCAATTCCATGCATATTGTGTTGGCTACTTACCGATTCATATGCCCTGAGCTGAATCAGCATTTCCGCCAGTTCCTTGTCTTTTTCCCTAGCATCTCTCTCTGCAAGGTCAGCCATACGCTTTGCTTCAAATGCTTTTTGCTCTGCTGCCTGTGTCTTTTGCTGGAGGAACCCAATTTTGGTGTGCAGATTAAGTGTTGGAAAACCTCAAAAGAAATCACAACCATATTTCAATTACAAATATTTATATGACAATCAAAATGCATGACTTCAACAAAAGCAGCAATGATAATGGCTTTCTATGAACACTAATATTTTCATGAACATTAAAATTGCATCAAACTAAACTGTGCTGGTGCAAAACCTCAACCCAAGTTGAAGTTCAACTTGCTGAATATTATTCTACAATAATTCCTTCCATTGGTAACCATTTCTTAAATATAGATGTCTTCTACTTCAATCACCTGCACACAGTTCCCAACAAGCCTCTATGCAAAAAGAAAATTTTCTTCGTTTTTTTTGTTCAATGTATTTTATCTCTCAATTACTTGAAATAGTCAGATTTTGCTGACTCAACATTGTAAACATTCCCATTAAATAACTCTGAACTTTGTTGTCCTCCAACAAAAATGAAATACTGGTGAGGATTGTGGCATCATTGTGGGGGCACATTCAATCAAGGCATTCAAGAGGGAATTGAATTATCTGAAAAAAACAAAAGGCCAGGCTGCAGTGAGAAGACAAGGGGTTTTCACTAGGGTGAATTGCTTCTTCAGAGGCCAGCATAGACAGAACAGGCAAAATGGCTTCCTTCTGTGCCTTAACCATTCTGTGATTGAGCCATACTTCAAAATCATTGAATACATAATGTCAACAGTCCTCGAGCAGAACCCGATAGAACACAACTGAAAATGTGTTGCTGGAAAAGCGCAGCAGGTCAGGCAGCATCCAAGGAGAAGGAGAATTGCCGTTTCGGGCATGAGCCCTTCTTCAGGAATGATGCTGCCTGACCTGCTGCGCTTTTCCAGAACACATTTTCAGCTCTGATCTCCATCATCTGCAGTCCTCACTTTCTCTGTTGAACACAAACCAACTTCTATTCACGATGAGAAGTTGTGCTTAGTTCCTCCTCATTGGTTCTTCTGTAGTATCCAGTTTTCAATGCAATTTTCTATTTCTTACCTAATTGCCTTATCCCATATCCCTTAATTTATTCTCTTTTCAATGTCATTCTAAAGGCCCATTCTCCTGACTTCAAGTCCATTAGACACATCTGTCTTTTGTCAACTCCTCTGTTAGGAATGCAAACATCATCTTTCTGTTTTAGATCTGTGTAACTACTTCTGAATATGTTCTCTTTACCTAGAAGGTTATTAAAGTCATTAATTAAATGTATGATTTCCCAAACAAAGAAGTTAAACCAAATAGCATATAATTATTAAATTGGCTCCTTTCCATTTTTGAAAACAAGCAGCTCATTAGCTATTCTCCAATGCATATACGCAGACAATGAAACCCTGGGCTACCATTTTTAAGAGCTCATTCCTTCATTCATTTTCCTTAAGATCTTCAGATCAAACACTTTGGCTATCGAATACAAGCACTGAGTTTTCTTCATGTTACCTACAAACTAGGAGCAGGAATAGGTCAATTAGTTTACATCTGCACCACCATTTGATAAGATCAAGATTATTCTGATGATGGCCTGAACTACACCTTCCTGCCTAGCCCCAACACCCTCTGACTCCCTGGTTATCTACTTCTGCCATAAATATATTCAATGATCCTGCTTCCACTGCTTCATGAGGAACAGTTCCACAGACTTAAGACTCAGAAAGAAATTCTCAGCATCTTCATTTTAAATGGGAGTCCCCTTATTTTTATACCATAATCCTTGGTTTACATCTCTGATAGTTTCCTTTTTGTATATTATTGTGCTTGATCTCCTTAGTTTCAAGATTACTGCAATGTTTTATCATAATCACCTTATATAAAATAATCTTACATTTAGTGCATATCATTTGATGACACAAAAATAAATAGGAAAGTGAGTTGTAAAGAAGACATAAGAGCCTTCAAAGGGATAGTGACAGGTTAAGTGAGTGGAATAAGATTTGGCAAAAGGAGAATAATGTGGAAAAGTGAGAAACGATCCACTTGGCAAAAAGAATTTTTAAAGAAGTACATTATCTAAATGGTGAGAAGTTGAAGATTTCAGGGATGCAGAGAACTGGATGGCTTAGTGCATGAATCACAAAAGGTTAGTATGCAAGTGCAGCAAGTAATCAGGAAATTTAATTAAATGTTCTGGTTTTATTGCAAGACAAATGAAGAGTCAGATGGTTATGCCTCAATTGTAAAAGGCATTGATGAGACTGCATCCCGAGTACTGTGTACAGTACTAGTCACCAGACTTGCAGAAGGATGTTAATGTATTGAAAGCAGTTTCAAGAAGATTTATGATACTAATATCTGAAATGAGTGGATTGCCTAGTGAGGAAAGGTTAGGCCTGTATCATCTGGGGTTTAGAACAGTCAGAGGTGACTTAATGGAAACATAAGATCCTGAGAGGCCTGCCTGGGTGGGTATGGAAAGGATATTTTCTCTCAGGTAAATCTAGAACTAAGGATCATAGTTTAAAAATAAGGGCTTGCCCATTTAAGAAAGAGGTGAAGAACCACTTTTCCCCCCTTCGGAGGATTGAATGTCTTTGGAATTTCTCAACAAGTAATGGACGCAAAATCTATAAATATTTTTAAAGTGTAGGTAAAATAGGCCCTTGATTACAAAGGGAATGAAAGATTATCAGGGACATGCAGGAATGTAGAATTAAAATCAGATCAACCATGATCTTATTGAGTGGTAGAGCAGACCCAAAGGGACAAGTGGCCTATGCTTGTTCCTGACTTAAATGTTACTTTATTTGCTTCAGATTATATACAATATAATTCATGCAGATTGGTACTTGATTCTTTCTCTAGCTGCATTTTCAAGCCTTCAATGATTTGTACATTATTATTCGCTTCTTTGGTGTATTGCTCTATTTGTTCCACCAGAGCCTTAATTTGATCGTCACGTTCTTGCAGAACCTGCAAAGAAACATTTTGAATCACATTCACTTTTAAAAGGAAAGCCTTGGATTAAATGGTAACAACTGCACATGAGGAATTAGCATAAATGCAAATTAGAAAAAAATGATTTTAAAAAGTTATATTGTGTGTAGCAGAACTTAATAACATATTGCAACAGCAGCATATTTAGGTAAGTTCACACAGGCCAATGCCCAAGACAAGCTGAAATCAACAATAACATCCAAAAGAGGGCAAGGGATCTTGTGATGACAAAAGACACATTAAGAATTAAGCTGAGGAAAACCATTCAAGTCTACTGTTATCCATTGTTGGCAGGAATAAGGCAACAAATTGTGATTTTCATAATTAGAAAAAATCTTTTTTCATGAAGTGAAGAATTCAACCTCTGGAGAGATACCCACAACAAAATTCTTAGCTCTTGTAGCTACAGTATTTGGCTGGTCCATTTCAGTTTCTAGTCAAAGGTAACACCAACCCACCACCCTCCACCCCCACCACGGTATTTAAATTTTCTCTTCCTTGAGGTAGTCATTGCCTGGCACTTATGTGGTACAAATGTTACCTTCCACTTTATCAGCTGAGACTGCATATTTAGATCAGAGTGGTGCTGGAAAAGCACAGCACGCCAGGCAGCATCCGAGGAGCAGGGAAATCGACATTTCGGGCAAAAGCCTTTCATCAGGAGATTGCATGTTGTATAGGTTTGCTGCATATGGACATGGACTATTTCATATTTGACGAGTCACAAATGGCACTGGACATTGTGCAACCATCAGCAAACATCCTCAGTTCTGATGTTGTTATGATGATGGGAATGTTATTTATGAAGCAGCTAAAGATTGTTGGGCCAAGGGACTGAGATGACTGACCTCCAACAACCACAACCATCTTCATCGTCCATAATGCTAGACGTAACTCTAACGAGCAGTATGCTTTCTCACTGTTGCCATTTACTCCAGTTTTGCCTGGGCTCCCTAATGCCATCCTTAGTCAAAGATTGCCTTGTTGCTAAAAGCAGTCACTCTTCCACATTTCTGGCTTCAGCTTTTGCCTGTGATTGGGACAAGGCTGTAATTCAGTCAGGAGTTGAGTAGGCTGGCAGAAAACAAACTGAGTGCCAATAAACAGATTATTTCTGAGCAAGTGCTGCATGATAGCACTGTCAACAACACCTCGCTTTGTCGATGATCAAGACTAGACTGATAGGACAATAATCAGTCAAGTTGGATTTGTCATTTTTTTTTGCGGACAGAATGTACCTGAGTAATTGTCCACAATACCGGCTAAATGGCAAAATGTTGCACTGGAACTATACTGCAGCTTGATGGGGGGTTTGAGTAGTTCTGAAGCACAAGTCTTCAATGCGACTTCCGTAATTCTGTCAAGACCTTTACAGTATCTAACACCTTCAGCCACAGCATCTAACAGTGACTAAAACAATTTTTTTTATTGAAGATGGCTACTGTTTGGCCTGTTCATAAATTAACAGGGCTCAGATAAACAAACTTCAATCTTGACTTCTTCTCTATGCACCCTATCAGTTATTCATGTTGACTGGATTCCCACAACACTGGAAGATATGCTCTGCTGTTATTTGTCTATCAAACCTATAATTGGGTGGTTTGCTTAATAAACAGAGCTTTGCTACTGGTATGGGTTGAAAAGCATCAATCCAATTTTGCACATGCAGTACTCCACCTAACTGTGGTGTTGATCACAATGGCAGCCTTTTACAAAATTATTCCAAAGGTGCAATAAATATCAAAGTTGGTGGAATGTAAAATACAGATGTTTGCTCCATTACTGCAGAGATGTAAAGTAAAATTCAAATACCATAACTGGAAATCAAGAACTATTATAAAGTGCTTTTTTGTGAAATAAGTATAAACTTGAATGCTTTTGTTGGAAAAGCATGCTTACTGAACATTTTGTAGAAAATTAAAACAAACCACTAAGCAAATTAGGTGAAGTAAAAACAACATAACGCAAAGGAATTTCCATATATGTTGCAATTTCCTCCAGTTGTAATCTAAAGCATTATAATTAAATGACCAATTTTAATGTTATTCATCCTTTATAATGTGATTTTGTACAATAATTGGAAAACTGTTGGTACTCTAAACAAAGAGTGCTTCTTGGAAAGAAAATAAAATGGAGAAAAGTTACAGCAGATGAGCGAAGGAAAATTGTGATGCATTTAATCATAAAGTAATGGAAATTCATTTACTATTGGGAGTTCTTCTATGATCTAAAGACAACCATGATTGAAGGAAAGCAATAGAAAAGGATGAAGGCAAATGTATTTTTACATTTTATAAGAACAGTTTACAGTGAAACTAGAGAAAAATAAATCTAATAGAACGAGTATGGCATACATAAGAAATTACTGAAAGCAAAGGGTTGAAATTAAAATGTGATCAATTACTATACCTGTTGGAGAGTAATGACGCTACTCTTATCACTGTCAAACTCTGTAATTACTAGTTTAGTTCGGAGTTCTTGCAATTTCTGTTGATACTCGCTGATCTCTTTATCTTTGGCAGACAGTACTTTCTGTGGAAGTTCAAAAATAGCCTTAAAATCTCAGCTGCCATTGCTAATTATAAGATAAATTTCAAACAAGCAGTGATAACTCAACACTTCATTTGAATAGCCAGTAATTCACCTTCCATTCCTCAATCTTTGCATTCACTGCCAACATCACAGGATCTTCTTCTTCAGTTGCAGCTTGCAGCTGGCTGGTCAGATCTTGCACCTGTTTATAGGAATGATGTGACAGTGTCAGCAATAGATTAAACTTCTATATTAACAAAGCCTACCGCATTCACAGCATATTACCCAGCTTTTTTAAAAAGAAAAAGTCCAATATCTTGCCCTTAAATAAATCTGTGTGAATTTCACTTTAGCAGTTGATCAGTCAGTGTTAGGTGTTTTAAGCCTGCCATGCACCACTATGAATATCTTATGCTGTTTCCTTACTACATAACTAAGCATTTGTGAAGGTTTACCATCTCTATTTCATCAAGTATTTTATGGGTCTCAGTACAGATTTGAATTTCTGCCAACTCCTTCATTTGTTGCCCATAGAATTTCCACAAACAGACCAAACCTTGTGTGAACTAAACTCTGCTCTTTCATATGAAGGACAGCATGCTACTAAGTTAATAATTATCCTTTAATCGTAATCGCTTACATCAGTAAGATGGTAAATAAAAAAGGGAAAGTTGTCATAGTCTTACTAGAGCAACAGGCTGCTCTCTCATAGAGCGATGACTGTTGGTAGCTCAATTGGAAGGTCACTATGCCTCAAGTGAAGCGAGAGGTTGAGAAGGTAAGTCCTTCAGGTCAATGTGTAAATTGAACACAAACTGTTGGTATCTCACCACATCGCAAACCAGCTCACCAACCCCAAAGGTCACCAATAATACATTTGTGGGCCATCATGAGATTTTGAGTTTTGTTTGATTCACTGGTGTCTACTGAGAGCGTAATGCTTGCCCTTCCTCCAAAGACCTACTTGATTCTGCCAAACTCAAACTGCAGAGGCCAGAATGTGAACATCAGCCACAAGTAAAAACTCCACTTGGGTTTTCAAAGTCCAGAGGCCAGTGGTCTGGTGTCAATATTCCAAGATTATTCAAAACGGATTCATTTAGTTATGATTAATGAAAGTAATTCTGGGCCTTGCCTGAAGCAACAGCTGCCCCTTTTCTCGTTTGAATTGGTCCATAGCATTGTCAGATTGCTGCACAATCAGTTTCATTTTGTTATATTCATCAGTCATCTTGTCCATCTCTTGCACGGACTCTTCTAGTTTTTGCTGCAACTGTTTGTTCTGTGCCTCCAGCTTTTCATTGGCCTCAGACAAATTCTAGATTTAGAAAAGAAAAGCACAATAATTTAAGAGGTGAAATCAGCAATTTGTTGCCAAACAGCATAGCCTTGTCTTTCCAAAAAATGGAACCACACACTTGGAGCAAAACCATATGTACACTTGTAAGCTCTCAGTTATCAAAGACCTAGTCTGGAAGGCATAGCAACCTTAACTGCTAAAAGTGTTAAAGCACCAACAATCTCAACTCAATTTTCAGTTTGTTTATTTTTGTGATGCATGTGACATAAAGACATTCAAAATAGGAACAGCAGTAAGCCATACAGCACCTTAAACGTTTCAATAAGATCAAGGCTACCCAGCTCAACCAATGTCCCTGCCCTCTTACTACACATACCTCATTTGTTGCCTATCCTTGATTATATTCTAACGGTGGCTACCTTTTTTGTGGACAACGCTTTACAACTGAAGGCAAGGTTTTGAGCCCCCTCCTATGGCACCTTTGGTGGTGGGAACATGGATCACAGAACATGAGAGTGCAGGAGGGGCACTTCATCATGAAGGAGCCTGTACCATTTCAATTAAGTCCATGCTGTAAAGTCCAGTGGATAGCTTTTCCATCAGTCTAAAGTTGACACACCCTGTACCTCAGTCCATTGCCACTAGTATTCAATTAGCAATAGGCATAAGGCTTGATCTGTGAGCAGCATGATGGGCTTCAGTGCCTGATGGTGAGGAAAGGCATTCAGTGCCTGATTGAGGGATCCAGAACTGTAAAAGGAATGGCCTACTGAAACTGATTTCCCATGTTGCGATGAGGCTTCCTCCATGACCTGCGATTACTCACTGGTTCCTGGGTCCCATGTGATTTGAGGCCTCAGGTAGGTGCAGTACCAACAGCAGCCACCTAAGGTATGCCAGCTGCCTGCTTATGATTGGCCAGCAGTCTTTGGTAATGGGCTGGCTCTCACTGGCTCTCCAATCCCTGGCCAAATCTCATACAAACCTCCAGAAAGATTCTGCCCTCAGCTGTTTGAATGGCATTAAGAGCCAACCATAGTTGTGGTTGTCACTTAACTATCCTCTGAAATGGCCTAGCAAACCATTCAGTTCAAGGGCGATTAGGCGTAAACAACATGTCAGTGACATCCTCATCCCATCAAAGAAAATAAATACAAGGTGGAATTACTAGCTAGAAAATACAGAGAACTATTTAAAAATTGGAGGTACCTGAATTTCATCCAAATATTGTGCAAGCTCCTTGTTCTTTTTGGACAGCTGTATTCTGTAGTCCGAATCATCTCCTCTCCTATTAAGGAGAGTCTCCCGCTGAGAATCAATTTGTTTCTGATAGTCAATAACATCTTGACGTAGTTGATCATTCTGCAAAAAGTAACAATAATCCAGAAGGTTCATGGTCATTTAATTTACAAGATAACTAAAAAACATTCTCGAAACCAATGATGATGTAGTCTAATTGCACTAATGATGGTGGTCATCAGTTATTTAGCCGGGCTTTTTTATGATGCTCTTACCTTTCTTTTAAGTCTTTCTTTCTTTGACACGAAAAGTGAATGAGAAAGAAAAGACTAAGATGGTCATGTTAGCAAGGACAAATACTTTAGTGAGAAAATCATTGATGTGACAGGAACAAAAGGTAAACAAGCAAAACTCAAAAAGGAAAGAAATTGAAAGTTGTTACAATGATTTGCAAATATATGTTTTTCACTTAACCATTATCCACAATCAGATTTATGTGTTTCCATCACTGACCTCTCTTCTTAGCTTATTGTTTTCATTTTCTATCTCCTTGATTCGAATTCCCACCTAAAGAACACAATAAAAAGGTAAATTTCTGTACGGTATAATACAGAAAATGTGTGTGGGCTTAGAAGCAATTATAAATAAGTAGCTTTCTGATACCACAAAACTAAGCAGCGACTACATTATGACATTATTCCTTTATTGCAGGTTGCAACGTTCACTGATGTTGAGGAGAATTCTGATGAGCTGTAGAAACTTTCACTACATTATTAATTTTCTAAAATGGTAGAGTGGACGATGGATTGAAATTAAATAGCCATCCAGCACCTGTCAGTCATTAATATACCTTACCAAGAAGAAAGACTGTTCTTGTATGGATGTCTGCAGCTTCCTCTATGCTGTGCTCATGATAAATGAACATAGAACTATCAGGAGCATGGGGACTTTCCATGGACTAGTAATAAATATGGAATAGCTTTGGTGGCATGCATATGTAAGCAGTTACATGAGTGATAAATGACATCATTGACATCTAAGTAGCTTCTTAAAAGACTATTATTTCATCCATATCTTTTCCCAGATTCCATAGACACATTGTAGGCACACAGAACCACCTTGCAGGGATGGATTAAAGCAAGACAATCTTTGGGATCGGAACCAAATCTGAGCCTCTGTGACCTCTCAGGCATTGTGCAAAGGAGCTTGTGAGTTGTTTCAGATCAGGGGACTTCTTGTCCAAACAGCAACAGCTTGCAGCACCAAATCTTCTTATCTCTGACTCTCAAAACCTGTTGCCGTGCAATCAGCTGTGTTGTCAGTGAAGGATTTAAGATTATTAGGGCTGATTAACATATTTTAAACAAACATCCTTGCCACTGGAATTGCACAGTATGAAAACGACTGTAGCTCATTTGCAGGGATTAGTAACTTTGAGACAATAATCCTTGAGACAACTGGTAAAATAATGTGTTGTGCATTGCACATAGCCAGCAAATATATTAATTATGCATTTGCACTGCCTATTAACCAAACTTAACCATGTTTCAGAGTTGGGGGATTCTTTAAAGCAGCAATGGAATCTTGAATCTCTAATTGTGCAGATTTCAAAACTGAGAGAAAGGCTATTGCTTTTTGGCAACATGATTAAACAGCCTGCCATTTCCTAGCGGAGGAGAAAGTGAGGTCTGCAGATGCTGGAGTATCAGAGCTGAAAATGCGCAGCAGGTCAGGCAGCATCCAAGGAACAGGAAATTCGACGTTTCAGGCATAAGCCCTTCATCAGCCTTTCCTGATGAAGGGTTTATGCCTGAAACGTCGAATTTCCTGTTCCTTGGATGCTGCCTGACCTGCTGTGCTTTTCCAGCAACACATTTTCAACTCTGCTATTTCCTAGCCCCTATTAAAATGAACCAACAAAACACTGCAGCTCAAAATGGAACATTTCGGTCGTCATATTCTAATTCAGTGAACAGTGACCACTTCATTATTATACTCTAGTGTTTGAGGCAGATATTTGAAGTAAGACTCCTTTCAATTGTTAAATTTTCTCAAGTAGATATATCCGTTGAAAGCACTCATCTGGATATGTCACACCACATTCTATGCAGCAATTACCTGTTCCCTGGCGCAACCAGAGGTTAATGTTAGCATTCAAAGGGCGTGGCACTCTGATGAAAAAAGGAGTCACATATATCACAAGTGTAGCACTTTGGAATTTCTTCTATAGCTAAGCTATCCTTGCCTCTAATGCTCATTATATCCTGAAACGTTATGCTTTCATTTAACCACATATAACTCTGGGATACATTCAGTGTGTTCCAATCCATAAACATTCTCATCAAGACAGTGTGAGAATTGGCATCTCACTGCAAGTGGTTGAGGCAAATGGCACAAATGCCCTTAAATGAAGCATGATAAACACGAGAAAGTAGTTGAAAGTAAAGTTGACTAAGTAGAATGAAGAGGGTGGCCAGCTATGTTCATGACAGGAGGTTGGCATAGATTAGTTGGAATGAATGGTATGTTTTGGAAT
This sequence comes from Hemiscyllium ocellatum, assembly GCF_020745735.1. Lineage (NCBI taxonomy): Eukaryota > Metazoa > Chordata > Chondrichthyes > Orectolobiformes > Hemiscylliidae > Hemiscyllium > Hemiscyllium ocellatum. Next base: position 16,171,338 of record NC_083419.1, on the reverse strand, counting down.
TGTAAAATCTAATTTCATGTCATTCTAATTAACTTCTTTTATCAATTCAATCCAATTTAAAAGACAAACAGACAAAATGATGGCAGGACTTTGCATCTGGTGTTGTTCCCGGTACAGATTCCGTACTTGTTCAACAATTTTCTTTTCCTTGTTTAGCTCTTTCTCCATTTCGGAAACCTCCCGGTCCTTGTACTGCAGCTGGCTTTCCACTTGACGCAGTTCTTCTCGCAAGAATCGGGTATCACGCCCACCAGCACTCACTTGAGCCATCTGAACAGAAACAAAACGGAGCATTGCTCACTTCTGAATATGATTCAGGTCATGATAAACTGACATAGAAATATCACTTGCAGTGAAAATTTCCTAGTATGAGTTACATTAACATCACATACCAGAATATGCATGAATGTGTTCAAAGCCCAGATTTTTCCATTCCCATGAGAAGTAAAAAAAAATCACCCATGTTTACCATGAGATATATTAATTTTATAGAGGTGTAGTGGCCACAGAAAGAATAATTCAAACATAAAAGGTAGAATCATAGAAGTTCTCTCTTGGTCTTGCTCATGATAAGTTGCACTGTTCAGTATTTGCCAACCAGAAAATATTGTCTACTCTGCTTTTGGGATGCAACTTGCATCATTTGGCTTGTCCTTTTAAGGTCAGTTGCTTATTTACACATAGTTAAGGACAGGTGCAGATTGGGAAATTAATTCCTTTCGCAGACTGGAAGCTATCGGATGTATGGGGTCAGCTGTAGCTCAATTGGTAGTACTGTCTCCCAACTCAGAAAACTATGAGCTCAATCTCCACTTTCGAGACTAAAACACAAAGGTGTAGGCTGCTCCAGTGCAATGTTGAGGGAATGCACCATTTTTGGAGGAACTATCTTTTGGATGAACTGTTAAACTGAAGTGTCATCTATTGCCTCAGGTGATCATTTCAAAGACAGTTCAAAGATTATTCCCAGAATCCTGAGCAATAATTACTCTTCAATCAATTGCACGAAATAAGGTTATCTAGTCAATATCACATTGCTGTTTGTGGGAGCTTACTGTATGTAAATTGGCTGTCATGTTCCCTACATTTCAATACTTTCCTGTATGATAATTCTGATTTCTTCATTATGTAATTCACTGTAAAATGCTTCCTAACATCCTGGGACCATAGACTTGCTACATAAATGCTTGTCTCTTTCTTCTTATTCCTATTTTAATTTAAATACAAGATAAAATGGCTACCTTGCATTATATGCGGATACTGAATTAAGCAGGTCTTCTAAACGGTAAAAAAGAAAAGTTGCCATAGACCATATGGCTGCTGTCACATTTGAAAGACATGAATTTAACTAGAGGGTCACCATGCCTCAGGGATGTGGAGAGGTTGAGAAGGAGAGCCCTTCATTGTCACCTCAGCAGGTGCAGCAACTGAACTCAAGCTATTGGTATCACTCTGCATTTCAAACCAGCCATCTTTCCAACCAAGCTAACCAATCCCTATGTTGTACATATATATACATATATGTATAAAATTATATACACACATATGGAGCAGTGAGTTTGAGAAAAGCTACGCCTGCCTGAAACCTACTGGATGGTACTTCACAACTTTTATGTACTTTCTGAAGTATAATTACTATTGTCATTTGAAAAACAGCCAATTTTTGTACAGTAAGTTTGCAGATGACACCAAAATTGGAGGTGTAGTGGACAGCGAAGAGGGTTACCTCAGATTACACCAGGATCTGGACCAGATGGGCCAATGGGCTGAGAAGTGGCAGATGGAGTTTCATTCAGATAAATGCAAGGTGCTGCATTTTGGAAAAGCAAATCTTAGCAGGACTTTTGCACTTAATGGTAAGGTCCTAGGGAGTGTTGTTGAAGAAAGAGACCTTGGAGTGCAGGTTCATAGCTTCTTGAAAGTGGAGTCGCAGTTAGATAGGATAGTGAAAAAGGCGTTTGGTATGCTTTTTTCTATTGGTCAGAGTATTGAGTACAGGAGTTGGGAGGTCATGTTGCAGCTGTACAGGACATTGGTTAGGCCACTGCTGGAATATTGTGTGCAATTCTGGTCTCCTTCCTATCGGAAAGATGTTGTGAAACTTGAAAGGGTTCAGGAAAGATTTACAAGGATGTTGCCAGGGTTGGAGGATTTGAGCTATAGGGAGAGGCTGAACAGGCTGGGGCTGTTTTCCCTGGAGCGTCGGAGGCTGAGGGGCGACCTTATAGAGGTTTAAAAATTATGAGGGGCATGGATAGGGTAAATAGGCAAAGTCTTTTCTCTGGGGTCAGGGAGTCCAGAACTAGAGCGTATAAGTTTAGTGTGAGAGGGGAAAGATATAAAAGAGACCTAAGGGGCAACTTTTTCATGGAGAGGGTGGTACGTGTATGGAATGAGCTGCCAGAGGAAGTGGTGGAGGCTGGTACAACTGCAATATATAAGAGGCATTTGGTTGAGTACATGAATAGGAGGAGTTTGGAGGGATAAGGGCCGGGTGCTCGCAGGTGGGACTAGATTGGGTTGGGATATCTGGTCGGCATGATGGGTTGGACCGAAGGGTCTGTTTCCATGCTGTACATCTTGATGATTCTATGACTCAATCATCCCAAAAATTGCAAATTAATTGTTAAACTCTGGTGTTCAATGGAAATGTTGGTCAGATGGAATCATGTAATCTATTAGTCTTCCACAATCAAATATGAACTCAGTTCAGTGTTTTTTTTTTCTGAAAAAGTATCTCAGATAGTGGACTACTGCTGCAACTGAAATGCCAGCATGAAATTAGATGGTCCATGACTGCATTGCGGCTTGATCTCTAGAGGTGTGAGTTCATATTTAAGTCAATTTGAAAGTAAATGGAATGTTGCCCTTTATTTCAAAGTGAATGGAGTATAAAATTAGGGGTGTGTTGTTAAAAATATACAAGACACTAGTCAGACTTTAAATAGTTTTGGGCCTTTTATTGAAGGGGAGGTAGATTGGCGTTGGAGGTAGTCCAGAAAAGGTTTACTAGCTTAATCCCAGGCATGGAGGGATTTTCTGAAGAGGAGATGCTGACTAGGTTGGACCTGTGATCTTTAAAATATAGAAGAATGAGGGTTGACCTTATTGAAACATACAAGACTGTCAAAGTGGATGCAGAAAGGTTGTTGTGAGAGAATGTCGGATCACAGGACATAATCTCAGAAAATGAGGTTGCACATTTAAGCCAGAAATTAAGAGGAATTTCTTTTTTCAGAGGGCTGTGACTCTTCAGGATTCTTTACCACAGAGGACTGTTGAGATTGCATCATTCAAGGTTGAGAAAGTCATATTTTAATCAATAAGGGAATCAAGGGTCACAGATAAAAAGCAGGAAAGTGAAATTGTGGGTAATTAGATCAGCCATTATCCGATTGAATGGCAGACCAGACTCAATGGGCTGAATGGTCTACTTCTGCTCTGATGTATCAGGCTTTTATGTGTACTTACTGAGGATTTATTAAAGTATTTGGGTTCAGCTTGGTTATGTTTAGATGAAAAGTTTTGGAAGATCTTGTTTTGTAAAGCTGACATGGACTAAGTGAAAAAATGGTCAGTTCTGAGCTTAAGACTTGAGGGTTATCGCTGTACTAATATTACTTAAAAGAACTTTTGTGTGATTAAAGTTCACCCTTACCTCCAGTTCATTTTCTAGCTTAAGAACCTTTGCTTTCAGCTGGTTTTCTGGAGAGAAAACAAATAAATGCATAAATTTAATTGTTCACTGCAACCTGAAAGGTAACACTGAGCGCTCAGCAAAGAACAAACCGACTACAAAACAGTGACTCACCTGTTTTGGCTTGTTCTTCCCCTGCTTTTTCAACTTCTTCAAGAGCCAACTCAACCTCCTGCGCTTTCATCTGCATATAATTTTAAAACACATAATATCTTGATCATGAATACATATTCAGATCATTGTTAAAGTTCACTATCACAGAATAAATTCAATTTGAACTAACCATGTGCCTTCCATCCAATATAAATCAATTTCTAAGTTTTCTTTTGCTACTATATAACCAGTTTTTACTTCTTATTAAAACCACTTACTAACAAAAGGCTCTTCAACCATATTTTGTACCTGGATTATTTATTAAAAGAACATTAGATTGGATGCGGGATTATTCAAAAGTTTTCATGGGCGGCACGGTGGCACAGTGGTTAGCACTGCTGCCTCACAGCGCCTGAGACTCGGGTTCAATTCCCGACTCAGGCGACTGTGTGGAGTTTGCACGTTCTCCCCGTGTCTGCGTGGGTTTCCTCCGGGTGCTCCGGTTTCCTCCCACAGTCCAAAGATGTGCGGGTCAGGTGAATTGGCCATGCTAAATTGCCCCTAGTGTTAGGTAAGGGGTAAATGTAGGGGTATGGGTGGGTTGTGCTTCGGCGGGTCGGTGTGGACTTGTTGGGCCGAAGGGCCTGTTTCCACACTGTAAGTCTAATCTAATCTACTGCATTAAATTAGGCTACCATAATAATTGTAGGCAAATTCATAATGGATTCTGAAATTAAATGGTTGTGGCTTTTTTTGATTTATTACCATTTTTTCTCCCTGCCCGGCTGATTCTAATTATTTACTAGTGCACGCAGGTTCGATTTGGCCATATATGGCATTAAGAGCAACAACTTGTATTTATATAACACCTTTTAACATTACAAAATGCCACAAAGCACTTTACTAAGTACTATAAAACAAAATATGATACTGCTCATAAAATATTGGGCAGAAAAAAGTATTTAGGAGCATTGTAAAGGAGAAAAGCAAAGTAGAGATGAGGATTGAGGAAAGGATTTCCAAAATTATGGCCCCAGCTATCAATGAAGACCACCTATCAATGAACAGTGGGCATGACCAAGACTATTATTACATTTTTTTATTCATTCAGGGAATGTGGGTGTTGCTGGCTTTTATGCACCATTCCTAATTTCCCCAGAGGCGATTAAAAGTAAACTACATTGCTGTGGGTCTGAGTTACATGTAGGCAAGACCAGGTAAGGATGACAGAGTTCACCCTCTAAAGAATCTAGAACCAGAAAGCTCTTTACAATAATCAATAATTACATAGCCACCATTAGATTGGCTTATTATTGAATTCAAATTTCTGACAAGGTGAAATTTGAACTCATCACCCCAGAGCTGGGGTTTGGGATTACGAGTCCAATCATGTTACCAGAAATCCATCCCCTGACCCCTTGCCTCCCATTTAAATATGACTTGTGAATAACTTGGACCATTATGACCCTAATGTCAGGTTAATATTACTTCATCCAATTAATTATCTCTTATTTTAATTTAATCATTTTACACATGGTGCACACACACTTGTGTTTATGGGTTTTCTCCCATACTTTCTTGTTTTTTTAACTTCCTCCAATTCTGGTAAAAACTCCATATTTGAAATGTCAACTTGTCCATTCTTTCCACAGGTGCTGATTATTAGAGGGGCGACACAGTGGCTTAGTGGTTAGCACTGCTGCCTCACAGCACCAAGGATCCAGGTTCAATTCCAGCCTTGGCCACTCTCTGTGTAGAGTTTGCACATTCTCCCTGTGTCTGTGCGGGTTTCCTCCGGGTACTTCAGTTTCCTCCCACAATCCAAAGATGTGCAAGTTAGGTGAATTGGCCATGCTAAATTGTCCATTGTGTTCAGGGATGTGTAGGTTAGGCGCATTAGTCTGGGTTAAATGTAAAGTTGTAGGGGAATGGGTCTGGGTGGGTTACTCTTTGGAGAGTTGGTGTGGACTTGTTGGGCCGAATGGCCTGTTCCACACCGTTGGGATTCTATTTGCTAAACGCTTCCAGAATTGTTTATATTTTGTTTCAGATTATCAATGCCAACATTTTTTTTTGCTTTAGTTCCACAGACCTTTAAAATTGAGAGCTCAAAGATCCAGATTTCTCCCAGTCAGGCTTCTTGCCAAGTAAATAACATTACTTTAAAAATTCTTCTTAAATCCTTACTGATATATTACACAGGTGAAAATAAGCTGATTCATGGACTATCAGCAGTCAGGTAGTACTTCATTAATTATCCTATTAGTTAAATCTCCTGGAAATTTCCTATGTCTTGTTTATGACGCATGAACACATGTCTTTACCACTTTTGTTAATAAACATTCATTCTAGTATTGGAGAAACAAAGAAGCATCTTAAATACAAACCTTCATTAAGGACTGGGTGAGTCGAAAAAGCTGAATTAGCTTCTCTGGGTCTTCTGCTGTCAATTCACTTCCTTCAACCTATGCACAGAGACTCACCATTATTGATAAAATTATTCAATGCAAAAAATAATTATAGTTACTAAACCACAAATGGAAACAAATAGAAATACCTTCGATATTGTGTCCAACAACTTATCTGCCAGTTTCTCTCGACTTGGTAACGAGTCTGGATCAACTTTCATGAATTGAGCCCAATCTAGATTGGGCGCCATCTTGGTTCACCCTGTTGTACACAATGTTCAAATTATCAACAACAATTTGAATGGTGCCATGAGTGCAAAAGATTGTATTTTTGTATTTAAAAATGTATAAATCATATTTTGGGTGGGAAGAAACACTATGGTAACTACTGCAGTTGTTACGACACGGGGAGACACAGCCAAACCAAAATGTAAATACCCCTGTATTGGCAATTCTAAAATTAAACCAAATTGTCATTCCAATGGTTCCGAACTGGAGTCTTGTATAACCACCCCAGACTTTGTGAACAATTAATTTTCAGATACGAGTTTGCATCTTAAACAAGACACAACTATTTATTAGATACATAATATCTTTTGCAGAGAATATTGAACAAACTCAAAACATTTATTTTCAGCTTCCCCCCTTCATTCAAAAGACAGACAGTTCAAATAAACACAGTTAAGGGATAAATCAAAGAAAATAACAAAACTGGGCAGATTACTTAAATAACTCTTGCAATGAACTGTTTCCCAGGCATAAATGCAGACTCCTTGTCTGCTTTTTCTGAGACATGGATCAGAGCTGTCTTCTGAGTTCACCTAGGCAAAGGCAACAATACTTATAACGCAAAAGTTTACTCTTTGGGCTTCCAAAAGCTGGTGTATCAGATTTGGCAGGGAACCTTCAAATCTTCATGCTGTCAATTGTAGCCAAAACTCTCTCTCAGAAAACATTGTTTATAAAAAAAGAAGCTTTAGTCCTGATTGACTGAATTGAAATGAATTTATTGTCATGTGCTCCGAGGCACAGTGAAAAGCTTTGTCTTGTGAGCAATACAGGCAGACCACAGAGTTAAATAGCATAGATAATAAATAGTAGGTAAACAGCAGCAAAAACAAAAACACAGGTACAGGCGAATGTCAAAAGTTTTGAGTCCATTCAGTATTCTAACAACAGTAGGGTTGTAACTGTTTTGAAACTGGCTGGTGCACATGTTCAGGCACATGTACCTTCTCCCCGATGGTAAGGGTTGTAGAAAAACATTACCAGGGTGGGATGGATCTTTAAGAATGCTGGCGGCTTTTCCTTGACAGCGGGCCTGGAAGATGGACTGTATAGATGGGAGGTTGGCTTTGTGATTGTCCGGGCCAAGTTCACTACTCTCTGTAACCATCTTCGATCTTGAATGGTACAGTTTCTATACCAGGGAGTGATACACCCAGATAGAATGCTCTCAATGGCGCACCTACAAAAGTTGGCAAGGGTATTCACTATCATGCCAAATTTCCTCAGCTGCTTGTGGAAGAAGAGACGTTGTTGGGCCTTTGTAACCAGTGCGTCCACATGAAGAGTCCAAGAATGCTTGTTGTGAATGACCATTCCCAGGAGCTAGACACTCTCCACTCGTTCCACCTCCGTGCTGTTAATATTTAGGGGGGCATGAGTAACATCCCGCCGAAAGTCAATAATGAGTTCCTTGGTTTTGCCGGCATTGAGAGCAAGGTTTTTCTCAGTGCACCATTTTTCCAGGTCTTCCATCTCCCATCTGTAGTCTGTTTCGTCACCATCTGAGATTTGACCGGTTATTGTGGTGTCATCAGCTAACTTGTAAATGGCTAGTCTGGTATTTGGCAACGTGGTCATGGGTATACAGTGAGTACAGTACGGAACTGAGTATGCAATCCCTGGGGGGACTCCAGTGTTGAGTGTTAGTGAGGATGAAATATTGTCCCCAATCCTCACTGAGTCAGGAAACTGTGGGTCAGGAAACTGAGGATCCAGTTGCAGAGAGTGGGGCTTAGTCCAAGATCACTAAGTTTAGTCATCAGTCTCAATGGATAATAGTGTTGAAGGCTGAACTACAGTCAATGAGTAGGGTTCTTACGTAGCTGTTCTTGGTGTCAAGATGTTCTAGGGCGGAGTGAAGGGTAAGTGATATGGACCTGACGTGGATCTGTTGGTCCGGTAGGCAAATTGGAGTGGGTCGAGTAGTGGGGAGGCTATTGGGTGGTAGTCATTGGGACATGGTGCATGAGCCTTCTTAGGCACAGGGATGATGTTGGCCCTCTTGAAACAGGCAGACTGATCAACTCTTCCCAAGGTCTCAATTACCATTCAATAACAGCATGAACATAGGGTCTCTTTCAGACTTGCCAGAATCAATTCCCAAGTACCTACCTGGTTAATAGCTAACTTCTGCTATCTGTTTCAATACAATGCTCTTGTTGCTGTGTCTGGTGGAAACTTTTAATCAAGGCTCAACCTGCAGTTCTCCTCCAGGCCTGGCGTTACAAACAAACAAACAAAGCTTGTTTGATTTATTGTTTTCCTTTAACGACAAGCTGTCCCAAAATACACATTTCATTTCCAGCTCACAATTCAAAATTGATAAAACAAATAAAAATAATGAAAAATTAGTGAGGGTTCCAACATAGTTCATAACTTCTCTTCTGATATGTGTAGGAAAAAGGGAATCGATAAACAAAATTTTTTTGACTTCTTGAAATTTGAATTTTTTTTGAAACAATTATAATTCAATAAAAAAGTATTTTTATATTACTCCAAGTGAGGTTCCCCCCCCTCCCCCGGTTTTTAAAATCTGCCTCAGGATGCAGCTGTCGCAGTGAGCGCAAGCATTTACAACATGGCCTTAATTGCCTTTCAGAAGGTTGTCATTGACCTTTGTCTTGAAACTGTTGCAGTTCATGTGGTGAAGATTCTCCCACAGTGCTGTTAGGTGTCACATTACTTGCATTGACCCAATAACAGTGAAAGAATGACAATATATCCAACTCACAATAGTGTCAACACTTGGATATATGCTGCTGTGAAGGTTATGGGTTTAGAATGCTGTCATAAGTTCATAAGATATAGGGGCAGAATTAGGCCAATTGGTCCATTGAGTCTGCTCCGCCATTCGATCATGGCCGATGTGTCCATTATCCCCATTTTCCTGCCTTCTCCCCATAACCCTTCACCCATTACCAATTAAAAATGTCTAACTCCTCCTTGAATTTACTCACTGTCCCAGCATCCACCACACTTTGGCATAGCAAATTTCAGTTTCACAATCATTTGGGAGAAGTAGTTTCTCCTTAACGCTATTTTAAATTTGCTACCCTTTATCCTAAGACTATGACCTCTAGTCCTAGAACACCTAAGAGGAAGCATCTGCTCCACATCTATTATACCCATATATTTTATCATCTTGAATACCTCAATTTGATTTCCTCTCATTATTCTAAATTCCAGAGAATATAGGCCTAAACTGAAGTAGAATTGGCAGGCAGCTGCAGTACATCTTGTGAAAGTGCCACTGTGTGTAAGTGGCGAAGGGAATAAATGTTTCTTGGAGCGAATGGGTGCCAACTCAGTGGGATGCTATGTCCTGGATGTTGCCAAGTTTCTTCAGTGTTGTTGAAGCAGCACTCAGCCAGGCAAAGAGAGTATGCCATCCTGATTTATGCCTTGTAGATGATGGAAAGTCTATTGAGAATCAGGAAATGAATTACTCAATCCCAGCCTGTGATTTGGTCTTGTAGACACAGTAATCATGTGCTTCATCCTGTAACATCTCTGGTTAATTCTGACCTCCAGGATTTTGACTCAATGCCATTGAATGTCAAGCGGAAATGATTAAAATTTCTTTTTAAGAGATAGCCATTGCCTAGTACTTGTGTGATGACATGCTACTCATCCTAAATCTGAAAGTCGTCCAGGTCTTGCCGCATGCAGGCATAGGTTGCTACATTAACCGAGGAGTTGTAAATAGAACTGATGATTACATAGTGAATTGTGCCACTTTCTGATCTTATGACAGACAGCAGACCATTGAAGCAGCTGAAGATGAGTGGGCCAACGACACTGTAGGTGTTCCTCAGTGTAATGGCATCCTGCGATTGAAAAGATTAGCCTGGAAAAACTATAATCATCTTCCTTCATTCTAAGTATGATTCCAGCTACAACCTGATTCCCATTTACTTCAATTTTAGGAGCATTTCTTCATGTCAGAGGGCAGTGGAAGAGACACTTGCTAAGATCAATCGGGGGCAGACTATTACAAGCTCGCACATCACCAGGCGGGGGCAATGTAATACATGTTTGCTCTTGTTACCCCAGGAGGTGGTGGGGCAGAATAATGCACACTCGCTCTCATCACCAAGGGGACGGGGTGCAGTATAATACACACTTGCTCATGTCACTGGAGGGGAGGGGGGGGTGGGGGGGGCGGGAGGCAGTCTAATACACACTTGCTCATGACATTGGAGGGAGGGATGGGAAGCAGTGTAATACACACTCGCTCATGTCACTGGAAGCGGGCGGGGGCAGTGTAATACATACCCGTCATTTCAGTGGGGGCAGGGGGCAGTGCAACACACACTTGCTCATGTCACTGGGGGCAGGGTGCATTGTAATATTCACTCACACATGTCGCTGGGAAGGAGGCAGTGTAATACACACTCGCCCAAGTCACTGGGGGCAGGGAGCAGTGAAATACACACTCGCCCATGTCACTGGGGGAGGGGGCAGTGTAATACACACTTGCCCAAGTCACTGGGGGCAGGGGGCAGTGTAATACACACTTGCCCAAGTCACTGGGGGCAGGGGGCAGTGTAATACACACTTGCCCAAGTCACTGGGGGCAGGGGGCAGTGTAATATTCACACACATGTCGCTGGGAAGGAGGCAGTGTAATACACACTCGCCCAAGTCACTGGGGGCAGGGAGCAGTGAAATACACACTCGCCCATGTCACTGGGGGAGGGGGCAGTGTAATACACACTTGCCCATGTCACTGGGGGCAGGGGGCAGTGTAATACACACTTGCCCAAGTCACTGGGGGCAGGGGGCAGTGTAATACACACTTGCCCATGTCACTGGGGGCAGGCAACAGTGTAATATTCACTCGCACATGTCACTGGAGGGGGCAGTGTAATACACACTTGTTCATGTCACGGGGGGGGGGGGCAGTGTAATACACACTTGCTCATGTCACGGGGGGGGCAGTGTAATACACACTTGCTCATGTCACGGGGGGGGGGGGGGGGGGCAGTGTAATACACACTTGCTCATGTCACGGGGGGGGGGGGGCAGTGTAATACACACTTCCTCATGTCAGCGGAGGTGGGTGGGGAGACAAATACTCGCTCATTTCCGAGAGCGTTGGAAGACACTCGTTCACGTCCCGGGGGGGGAGAGAGACAGTGTAACACACTCGCTTACGTCGCGCGGAGGGGGGGGGGGGGGGGGGGGAATAGTGTAACACACTTGATCACGTCCCACGGGGGAGGGGGAACTGTGTAACACACTTGCTCACGGGGGGGGGGGGGGGGGGGGCCGTGTAACTAACACGCTCACGTCACGCGCAGGGGCGGGGGGGGGAGAGATTTAGTGTAACACACTCGCTCACAACCCGCTGGGGGGGTGGGGGGAGACTGTGTAACACACTCACTCACGTCACCAGGGTTGGGAGGAGTGTAATATACACTCGCTCACGTCTCTGTCCCGTCCTCACAAGGAGGGTGAACACATAAGACATGAAACGGGCCGCTCCATGTTTGCTGACTGTCCGGGTCCGGGTCCCCGCCTTTAGGGGTTTATAACAACCAGAGCGAAAGTTTCCGTTACCTCCCTGCCCGGCGGCCTCGAGCGCGGGACCGTTGAAAGCCGCTGCTAAGCGACCGTCCACCTTTACGACAGATTGTCATCCGCTCAGCGGCAGACGGTCGTTGCTTTTGCGACATTCGGTCACTTGCTTTCCGGCATGAGGTAAACGCTCTCGCGATAGTTTGCCTCCCAATGGTTTACAGAGAGAATGGCCATGATTCCAGGTGGCTCTATCATCAATGTTTGATAGTGAGTAACAGACACTTCAGTTCACTTTGTCTGTGCTGACCATACATCCCAATTTTACATATTCCCATTTGGCCCATAACCTGCTAAACCCTTTCTATTCATGTACCCATCCAGATGCCTTTTAAATGTTGCAAACATATCTGCCTCCATTATTTCCTCTGGTAGCTCATTCTAAAAAGCACCAGCCTTTGTGTGAAAGGTTGCCACTCAGGGTTTTTGTAAATCTTTCCTCTCTCACCTTAAACCCACCTACTCTAGTTTTGGACTCCTTCAACTCTATGAAGAAGACCTTGGCTACCCACGCCCCTCATGAATGTGTAAACCTCTACAAGGTCATCCCTCAGCCTCCAATGCTCCAAGGATAAAAGCTCCAGCATATTCTGCCACTCCCTATAACTCAAACCCTCCAGGCCTGGCAACATTCTTGGAAGTCTTTTCTGCACCCTTTCAAGTTTAACATCCTTCCAATAGAAGGGGTTTCCCTGGGGTCGAAGAGTCCAGATACAATTGCAATATTTACAAGGTATTTGGGTGGGCATATGAATAGGAAGGGTTTGGAGGGATATGGGCCAGGTGCTGGCAAGTGGGACTAGATTGGGTTTGGAAATCTGGTCAGCATAGACAGGTTGGACTGAAGGGTCTGTTTCCTTGCTGTACATTTCTATGATTAAAATTGTATGCAGTATTCTAAAAATGGTCTCACCAAAGTCCTGCAGATGCTGGAGATCACAGCTGCAAATGTGTTGCTGGTCAAAGCACAGCAGGTCAGGCAGCATCTCAGGAATAGAGAATTCAACGTGGCTGAAGAGTTTCTGTGCAGAGGAGATGACCTGGGGGGTGCAGTGAGAGAGGGACTCATCACCAAAGTCCTGCACAGCTACAACATGACATTCCAACTCCCATGCTCTGCTCTCACCAGTGAAAGCAAAGGTGCCAAATGCCTTTTTCACCACTCTGTCAGCTTGTGACTCCACTTTCAAGGAACTATGCACCTGCACCCCTGGAAACATTTCCCAGAACTCTATCCTTACCTGTAGAAATCCTGCCCTGGTTTGCCTTAACAAAATGCAACATCTCTTCACAGCAATGTGTGTTTACCTGTATCACATGTACAGCACCTTGTCAAGGGCATATAGGGTTGGGCAACACATGGAATGCCAGTAATACCCACAAATGTCAAGAAAGAATAGATGGAAAGTTTGGTTGATTAACATTTTTGTATGCACCATTGAAAGCATTCTATCTTCAAAGATTGTGAGAAGATTGTTAGCTCGGGTGCTCATTGTTGTGGATGTTCGCCGAGCTGGGAATTTGTGTTGCAGACGTTTCGTTCCCTGTATAGGTGACATCCTCCGTGCTTGGGAGCCTCTTGTGAAGCGCTTCTGTGATCTTTCCTCCGCCATTTGTAGTGGTTTGAATCTGCCGCTTCCGGTTGTCAGTTCCAGCTGTCCGTTGCAGTGGTCAGTATATTGGGTCCAGATTGATGTGCTTATTGATTGAATCTGTGGATGAGTGTCACGCCTCTAGGAATTCCCTGGCTGTTCTCTCTTTGGCTTGTCCTGTAATAGTAGTGTTGTCCCAGTCGAATTGGACCGAAGGGTCTGTTTCCATGCTGTACATCTCTATGACTCTATGTACCTGTCCTGCACACAAAATGTTTTGCTGTACCTAGGTACGTGACAATAATACATCAAATCAAATCAAAACTTGTGAAATACTCCAATATTTTGGAGCAGAAACGTCCACTAAAGGGTTTGATTGTCTTGCTTTCCCTTGTCATTATAGGTTGGTCAGTCCATCAAACGCTATATATAAGCATTTTCCCTTAGCAGTAATCTATTTCAAATCAACTGCTTTTATTCCTGAGGCGAATAGATTTGTTTTTATTTCTCTATTTGCTATTCCTGTGGGGACTGTTTGTCAAGGTAATGTACAAGCAGGAATGCGAGAGATAATCTGCAGTCCGGACACTCTGGCTGCAGCCGACATGCCCCCGGGGCTGGGAGGGGAACGGACCGGAAATGAGTGGGCAGGGCTGTTCGGGGACGGACCGGAAGTGGGGGCTGATGGGTGGGAGGGAGGGAGCTGGGCAGTTGCTTGGAGATGTCGCCGAACGGAGCTGCAAATTAAACAGAACGGCGGGTGGAGCTTTGGAGCAAGGAGGAGCGCTGGACAGGTAGCGGGCGGGGGGGGATTGTAATATCTGATCGTGGAAAATGGAGGGACACATTGGGAGAGGGGGACCTCAGGGCGACTAACTTTTTATTCAAAGCATTGACCGTCTTTGCCCCTGGCCCTCTTTCCACTTAGCTCTTTGTCGTATATTTTCTGGGACGTCCTGATGGCGCGACTGACCCTGGAAGTCTCCAGGGTGAGTTGGAGTGGGTCTGCAAGTGAGTGGTAGAGAGATGATAAGAGCTAATGATTGTGGGTGCTGGGTAAGCCCAGCTATCTGGCAACCTATATGGAGAGAAACAGAGTCAATGTTTCGAATCCAGTATGACTTTAGAACTGAGGTGCTGGAAAATTTGTGTTTTTAACGTTGTCGAAGGAGGAGCAAGTGGAACATATTGTTAACAACAAAACCAGAAATTGCTGGCAAAACTCAGGTCTGGCAGCATCTGATGAGAGAAATGAGAGCTGACCTTTCTTCAGAACTCAAGACAAAGGGAGTGATGATGATGCTGGGTGAAAAAGAAATGTGAAATAGGTGTAAACATCAGCTGTTGGAAAGAGAAACTAGGTCAAATCTGCAGAGAGCAAAGCCAATAAGAAATGCAGGGGACGAAGAAAAATAAGGGGACAGGGTTCATACACTGAAGCTGTGGAACCCAATATTAAGTCCGAGAGGCCGTGCCTTAAGGGAGAATGAGGTATTGTACCTCCAGTATGTATTGAACTTCATTGGAACACTGTCATTGTTCCAACATAATATGTTAGCCTGGGAGCAAGATGGATTGTTGAAACAACAAGCAGCTGGAAGGGAGATTGTGTTGTGACTCAACAAGAGAAATTTTACTTAGCCTGAGTAAGATAGAGATAAAGTTATTATGATGCTAAGATTTCTCAGCCCAGTCCTGTTGAAACTACTCACACATCACCTTCATATCCTCTCTCTCCCTGACCAAACCCATCTCTCTACTCGAGGTGTGTCCCATTTTGTTTTCATAGGATTGAACATCCCAATTTTTGGGAAGTAAGTAATGGGGCTCTAGTGGACTGAAGGGCAGCATGATGAGGTAGGGGAGATGAAACTTTAGGGAGAGATTAGGGACCAGACCAAGATGACCAACTGTCATAGGATAAAATAGGCCTCACTTGACTGAGGGGAAGTCAGCACTGGTAACCTTAGCAGGGTATCTGTCTTTCACAGGTTGTGCTTAAAAATAAAGGTTAAAAGTCTCCCTTGAGGAGTGTAGATCGGTCAAACAGAGACACTCCCTTATAATATGGGATAGTTGGTTACCCTGGGGACTGGACTGACTGCCCAGAAACTAAACCTTAAGGCAGTTCATGTAAGTCTGGCACTGATGTGCCAACTGTCAAACAAGTATTGTCCTGTGAGATGAGATTCAGTGGATTAGGTTTTATATTCCCTAGAGTTTAGAATATTGAAAGATGCAGGTTCCCTTTCAAGTCATAGACCATCCTGGCTTACAACTGTTAACAATATTCCTTGACTTCACCAGGTCAAAAATCCTGGAATTTCCTTCCTTAATAACACTGAGTGTAGCTTCACCAGATGGACTGCAGGAATTTATTGAGGCAACTTACCACCATCTTCCCAAAGAGAACAAATGCTGGCTTTGTCAGCAATGTCCACGTCAGTTGAAAAAGTGAAATAAAAATCTCTTTGGTGTATATAAAAAGTTGTATTTAACAGGGTAAATGAGAAGAAAATCTTTCTCCTAACTAGACAGTTTAGAATATAAGGACATTAATCTTGGACTAAGGAGTTAATTACTTAGGTCTGTGATGAGAAATATCTGCACTCAGAGGGTTGAGAGTGTTCTGAATTCTGTACCCCAGAGAGCTGTAGATACTTAAATCGGTGGATACGTTTAAAAACAGAGATTAATAGAATTTTTGGTACAAGGTATTTGGAGGTAGTCTCAGTAAGTAGAGTTGATCGAGAAGGTTAGCCATGGTTTTGTTGAATGGCAGAGCAGACTCTCAATGGGCTTCGAGGCTACTCCAGCTCTGACTTAGTGGTCTTAGATGTTACTTTTATTTTATAAATTGACTTACTTTGACAGGACTTGTACAGTAGCAAATTACAGAGAGAGAGTGAGACTGTTAAACAGCTGAACATTTTAAAAAGAACATAGTTACCACAAACCGGTCTTAAATTGTAATAGTCTGTAAACATATTATCACTTGTATGGTCTATGTAACTGCACACACTGCATTTGGTTTCCTTCTAGCTTACAAGTGTTGCTGGGATGCTCCGGTTGTTAATAGGATGACTTCAGGAAACAGTGGGTGGAATATATGTAGACCAGGAAAACAGATGTTTGAGCAAGCTCTGAAAGATTTGAGCTTGTCACAGCCTGAAAAATGCAGTATGATGCAAAGATGGAGGATATTTACTAATTGTTACAAAGTTAGACCCTGCTGCTTAAAGTTTAACGTGTTTTGATTGTGCAGCTTGATGATTTCATAGTCGGACTTGCTGAAGGTTAGATTGGTTAGATTCTACTCCAGACAATCCCGTGAGAAAGTAACATCGATAGTTCTAAGGGTTCATCTATTTTCAGTATCAACAGTTGGTAGCATTTTTGTATATGAAGAGGAAGTTTATGGGTTCGAGTCCTATTCATAACTGTGGTGGCAGTGAACTGTTAACACCACTCAATCAATAACCATAAGTTCAGACGAATGATCTAGGGACATGGATTCAAATCCTGGTTGTTAATGGAATTTGAATTCGATTGTAAATCTGAAATATAAAGCATCTCTTTAATGATTGCACAAAACTAACATTGATTTGCTTTAGAAATTCATCTGGTACCCTACCTTCGTCTGAGAAGAAAGTTTGCCTTCCTGACTCCAGAACAATAACAGATTTGCCTGCCTTCTGAAATGGCCCAACATGTCACTTAGTTCAAGGGAAATTGGGGATGGGCAACAAATACTGGCCTTATCAGCTATGTCTGCAAGACAAAAAGGAGGAAAATATCTCAAATTCTATAATGATGCTCCAGTGCAATACTGAGATTAACCTACATACAAGTGCCACCTTTTGGATGAGCTATTACAACAAAGGCCTCTGAAATGGCAATAAACACTTCTGAGACAGCTTCAGACAAAAACAGGGGAATTATCCTTGATTTCATAGTAATATAAATCACTTAAACAAATGATCTCATTCCTGTTTGTAGGAGCTTGCTATGTGCAAGTTGATTAATCTTCCCACAGAAAACAGGGATGTTATTCATTACACAGAATATTGGTAAGAACGGATTGGATTATTGTGTAAAGTATGGGCCTCCTTATCTAAGGAAGGATTTAAATGCTTTTGAAGCAGTTCACAGAATATTTACGAGATGAATAGGGGAAGGGGCACCATGTGAAAAATTAAACAGGCGAAGCTTGTATCTGCTGGAGTTTGGAAAAGTAAGAGGTAACTTGATTGAATTATGCAAGATCCTGAGAGGTCTTGACACAGTGCATGTAGAGAGGATGTTTCCTCTTAGAGATTTTAGAACTGGGGGCACTGTTTAAAATAAAACTCCCATTTAAGATAAGTGGGACAAATATTTTCTCACAGAAGGTTGAGAGTATTTGAAACTCTAAGTTAAAAGAAGTGGATGATGAGTCTTTTGACTATTTTTAGTATAGAAGTGGATAGATTCTTGATGAGAAAGGATGTGGAAGATTATCAAGGTAAAGGGGAATTAGACTACCTAGAGCTGTGAGCAGAGCAGGCTGAAGGTGCTGAGTAGCCCAGTCCCTCTAATTTGTATGTTGCTATGACTACATTACATAAAGTATGCGGAGAGGAATCAACAATACATCATTTCTGTCTATGCTTGGCATAATAAAAACATCCCAAGGTGATTCACAGAAACATTATCGAGACAAATTTAACATCAAAATTTTGGGAGATGAGAGGAAGCCTGTCAAAGATGGAGGTTTGAAGGAATGTCTTAAAAAGAAGCAGAAAGTGTGACTGCTCATGTGTACGGCATTTATAGTTAAGGATGTTGAAGGGCCAGAGTTGGAGTTACATTAATATTTCGAAAAGCTTGGACAAGTTATGGACTTGAAAGGAAATTTGAAAACTGAAATGGGAGTTTTAAAAATAGGATGTTGCTTAATTAAGAGTTAGTGTTCAGCAAGCCCAGGGCTAACAGGTGAATAGGACTTAAGTGTGAGTAGGAACATGGACAGCAACAACGGGAATAGAAGGATAGGATGTCAGGATCTACATATTCGTCCTGTATGAATTTTTACAGTCAGCTGAACAGGCTCACGCTGTGCATTAATTAAAATTATAATTTAATTGTATAACTTGGTTACCCATTTTACAGAACCACCATTAAGCTAGGGATATAGTATCATAACTAGACTACTAATCAAGAGACAAACAGAAAGAAGCTCAGCAGAGCTGGCAGCATCCTAGAGAGAGAAGTAGAGTTAACAATTTGAGTGCCATGACCCTTCATTGGATGCTGCCAGACCTGCTGAGTTTCTTCACTGTTTGTGTTCAAGTTTCCAGCATCTCCAGCTCGCTCTTTTTGTTGTCATAGTCCAGAGATTTGGGAGAATGATTCAGAGACACAGTTCAGATCCCTCCACAGAGGTTCATGAGCTCAAATTTAAATTAATAAAAGACTACAGTCAGTAATGGTGACAGTCTGTAATACAACCAAAACAACTTGCATAAAACCTTCAATGAAGTGCAACAACTCGAGGTGCTTCAAAATTTAACCCTGGACCGAAGATGTTGTTAGCACAGGTAACCAACATTTTTGACAAAGAGCATTTTGAATCAAAGCAAACGTTTAGGGGATTAATTTTGGGGCCAATAGCCCAGTAACAGAAGGCATGGTCATCACTGGTCAATGATTCTGATTCTGTATCACAGACCCAGAGGCATTAATTCCATTTCTCTGCAGGGATGCTGCCAGACCTGAGTGTTTCCAGCTTTTGTGTTATTTTATTTCAGACTTCTAGCATACTTAGGGGGGGTTTTGATTTCATAGAGCAATGAATATTGAGGAGGGCTGATGCCATTGGAGAAATTTAAAAGCAAACCTGTATAGACCATTGAACAGGAGAAAGTGAAGACTACAGATGCTGGAGATCAGAGCTGAAAATGTGTTGCTGGAAAAGCGCAGCAGGTCAGGCAGCATCCAAAGAGCAGGAGAATCGACGTTTCGGGCATGAGCCCTTCTTCAGGAGGTCATGGGTGAGTGGGCCTTGATGCATATTAGGGTTAGAGAAGCAGAGTTTCTGGAGTGGAAGAACATGAGTTATCCAATTGTGTGATGGAATAATCAACTATGCATTGATGAGAGTTAGAACAGATCAGCTGAGCCTGGAGCAGAAGTGCCTATTGTCCCAGAAGTAGAAGTAGGCTGTCTTGGTGCTGGACAGGATGGGATGTTGAAGCTCAATTCAGAACTAAGTAAGGCTGTGGGTGATCTTAAGTCATGAATTGTAACTAGGGAATGGAGTTTGTGCTAACATATGAAGACTATGGTTTCAGACTTTGTGATATTTAGTTGAATAAAATTTCTACTCTTTGGACAACCTGGTTTTTCCCAAACACAGGCAGTGGAGAAGTTGAGTAAGATTGAGTGATGCAGGATAAAGTTGAGCTGCACACTGTCAAAAGTATGAGTAGAATCTGTTGCTTGTGAATGATGTCACCCAGGGGATGATATGAATGAGAAAGGGACCACTGACAAATCCAGGGAGAATTGATATGTACCTGACTGCAAAGATATAAATTTAAGTTATGCATGCTGTTTGCATGAATCTTCCTCCATTGAAAAGAAGGAACTTGTATTTTTATGGCTGCTTTCAGCACCTCCGGACCTCTGAAAATGCTTTGCAGCCAATTAAGTCTCTTCGGAAACACAGTACAGGAGTTCAACCTTTTAAGCCTGTTCAATGAGATGTATCACTACAGTACATAATATAGGGGTGGAAATGGTTTTAAAAAGCACCTCTTTAAACTATTAAAATTGTATCAGTTAACCACTTACATGTGTGGTTACTAAAACTAAAATACTGATATATTTCTTTGTGCTCTTTAGTGTAAGTTATACTTAACAATGATGAAAATCAGCAATGAGGAAATTCACAGAACAACTGTTTTACATATCCTCAAACACGAATGCCTTTACAAATAAGTTACTTTTATGTTGCATTTTCTCCAATCTGTTTAAAAGTTAACCACAATATATTACTGATTAATGTTATTTTCCAGTGATAATACTATGATATATATAAAACCACAGTACATATTGTAGCTACTAATTTGTGCACAAAGGGTCACCAAATGGAATACTCTGAGAGCGAGACAGACATGGCTTTGGTCAAAGGTTCTATCAGTTTATATGGTACCTCTGACACTTGCAACTTGAAAGTTTTCCTCCTCAGTCAGTCCCTCTGATTTGAGGATAACTTGCTTCTATCCCACTTTGGTTTTTGAGATGACTGATAGGTTCACTGTCTGTGATCTCAGTGTCTGCTGTGTGGGGCAGGTGGTGCTGCAAGAGCTAAGTAGATGAGTCTTGAGATTTGTGTGCTCCATTTGATAGGACTTGACTTGCACTCTTGTATGAACTTAATGAATCTGTGCTTCAAATCTGAAGTATCACCAACAATTATAAATTAACTTCAGGCTGCTGAAAATTGAAGTGGTCCAAATAATGTATAGTCAAAGAACATTGCTGAGCAGTAGAATTATCTGTCAAAGTAGATATAAAAAACAAAATTAGATTTGTATAGCAGATGACGCAAGTTTAGGACAGATTATACAGCAATGATATTCTTACGGTATTCACCATTGTTGTGAGTGAGAAAATATTCCATACAGCCACGTCCCATAAGCATCCATATGTTAACAACCAGGTCATCTGTTTAAAAGGATAAATGATTTTCTAGGTACAGCATATCCTTTTGGTGACGTTTAGCTCAATCACTTGCCCTGTTGCATGACTCCATCATCCTCTGAGAATGAGGATTATTTTAAATCATTGGTAGTCTGATCTGTTTCATTAGTTATTGACCCTATATGAGAGATGCAGCTGTTGGGTGCTGGTTTTGGTAGGGGAGCAGCAAACATGATGGGATGTAGGCAATGCTCCCTAAACGAGCATTTGTTGCTCATTTCCAAATGCCCTTGCTCAATTATTTCTGAGGGCAGTTAAGAGTCACCCACGTTTCTGTGGATCTGGAGTAACACGTAGGTCAGGGCAGCTAGGGATGGCAGATTTCTTTCCCTAAAGATTTGTTTTCCAAAATGTAATGACAACCCTGGTCACTATCATCAAGGCTAGCCTTTTGTTTCAAACTTGAATTAAAGTTAAATTCCGTGTCACAGTGGATTTTGAACATCTTTTCCCACAGCATTGGGCCTCCGGATTGATCCAGTGACACTATCACAAGGTCCCTGCTTCTCATAGTGAAGTCTGAGGAATCTGACCTGTGTAGATGCCAGTTAGTTGTGGATCTGCTTATTGTTCGACAAGCTGCACACCTGCAGCCAATCTGTGATGGTATATTATGTGTGGAGTAGTGTTCTAAATAACACATTTTTAACCAAAAAAGTACAAGATATTTCCAGAAAATCTTCATAGGCTTGGATCTCCTACGCAAATATTTTTAGGAGGTTCAAACACCTATTAATTAGGTTATGTTTGCTCATGAGTCACATGAGTTTGTTTGTGTACAAGGTACATTGGAGAAATGCTCAGGAAACCAAGTCTGTTCACAAGGATGACAAAGCTGTTGTGGTGACCTACTTTAAAATGATACCTCCATTTTGGAACAGCAGGAGTCCCTTCCCCAATATTTTCTGTCAGCTTGCAGTGAGTTTTGGTAGACTATTTCTGCTTAGTTCCAAGTTATGCTGAAACAAAGATGTGGGATGAATAGTTCAGTGTAGAATGAATTGAACTGAATTTAGTTTATTGTCATGTGTACCGAGGCACAGTGAAAAGCTTGGTCTTGCGAGTAATACAGACAGATCACAGAGTTAAGTAGCATAGATAGTAAATAATAGGTAAACAGCGCCAAAAGCAAAAACACAGGTACCAGCGAATGTTTAAGAGTTTTTGAGTCCATTCAGTATTCTAACAATAGTAAGGTAGAAACTTTCACGAAACCAGCTTATGCATGTGTTCAGACTTCTGTACCTTCTCCCCGATAGTAGAGGTTATAGAAAAACAGTGCCACGGTGAGATGGATCTTAAAGAATGCTGGCAGCCTTTCCTTGACAGCGGACCTGGTAGATGGATTCTGTATTTGGAAGGTTGGCCTTTGTGATTGTCCGGGCCAAGTTCACCACTCTCTGTAACCATCTCCGATCTTGAATGGTACAGTTACCATACCAGGGAGTGATATATCCAGACAGAATGCTCTTGATGGTGCACCTATAAAAGTTGGCAAGGGTATTCACCATCATGCCAAATTTTCTCAGCTGCTTGAGGAAGAAGAGATGTTGTTGGGCCTTTGTAACCAGTGCATCCACATGAAGAGTCCAAGAAAGCTTGTTGTGGGTGACCATGACCATTCCCAGGAGCTTGACACTCTCCACTCGTTCTACCTGTATGTTGTTAATGTTTAGGGGGGCATGAGTAACATCCCGCCAAAAATCAATAATGAGTTCCTTGGTTTTGCCAGCATTGAGAGCTAGGTTGTTCTCAGTGCACCATTTTTCCAGGTCTTCCACTCCCATCTGTAGTCTGTTTCGTCGCCATCTGAGATTTGACCGACTGTGGTGGTGTCATCAGTGAACTTGTGAATGGCATTGGTCTGGTATTTGGCGACACAGTCATGGGTATACAGTGAGTACAGTAGGGGGCTGAGTATACAACCCCTGGGTGACTCCAGTGTTGAGTGTTAGTGAGGATGAAATATCATCCCCTGTCTTCACTGATTGTAGCCTGTGGGTCAGGAAACTGAGGATCCAGTTGCAGAGAGTGCGGCTTAGTCCAAGATCATTACGTTTAGGAAGCAATAGGTACCTTTTTGTATGAATTCCTCAAATGAGGGCTTTGGTAAATAAGGTCAGCATTTATTGCCATCCCAAATTGCTCTTGAGAAGTTGGAGGTACTGTTCTTCTGACTTTAACCATCTGTAGACCATATAGTATAGGTACATCACTGATAAGTCGCCTGAGGGGAAGCTTCAAGGTGTTGCCAACACCTTCTGTCCTGTTCTTCCAGGTGATAGAGGTGTTGAAAAATACTGTTTAAGTTCGAGCTGGTTGTACACAATGTATTCTGCTTCAGTGGTGGTGGTGGATGCAATGCTAATCGTGTAGGCTACTTTGTACAGAATGGTGTTGTGCTTCTTGAGTGTTGTTGTAGCTGCTAGCAGTCAGCAAGTGGAAGATATTCCATCACACTCCTTATTTGTGGTTTGTAAGTAGCAGACAGCTTTTGATAACAAAGAAGTGAGTTACTTTCCGCAGAGTTCCTAACGGGTGACACTTTTGTAGCCGCATTATTTATGACACTGGTCCTGTTAAGTTTCTATTCAAACTAAAAAAAAATAACCAAAGCTTCATATTGTGGGTTCTGCTTAATTTATTTCATAAAGGATGTGGAAACAAAAAGTTTTAAAAATATTATTTTCATTTTCTGCAGCAGCCTGTGAGAATGGCTGAGTTGAGCTGGAAGGAGGTAGTTTTGTTGACAGCAGTAGTGACTGTTTGTTACTGGAACAGCACGCATTGTGGGTTTGTTTTTGATGATGTCTCCGCCATTCTGGATAACAAAGACTTGCATCCTTCAACACCTTTGAAGAACTTATTTCACAATGACTTCTGGGGAACTCCTATGAGTGAGGTAATACAATTTCTGCTGTTATCTTGAAAAAATCTTGCATTTCAATAACATTTTTGTACTTAATTTTTAACAAATGTTTTTAAAGTGGATTTAAAACTTTGTTTAACATCTACTGTATATGGTTAATGTTAATTAGATATCCAGTCAATATTTGATCATAACCATCCCTGGTCCTACCCTCATGGAATTGAGGTTTGTGGCAAAGATTAGTCTTGATCCTTGAATGGAAATATAAGCTTAAGTGACATATTCCAGCTTCTATTTTTATTTTCTTTCAAGATCATCGTCTGGAATTCCTATGGATTGTAGCATGTACAAAACAATTGGCAGGTTTTCATCTAATGACTGTTCTAGTGCTTTCCTGGCCATTCTCCCATTTTCCACACCCCATCAACCTGGACTGATGCAAAACTCTGCAAATTCACACCACCTTCCATTCTTTTACCATCCTGTGCTCATGGAACTGTCTTGGTTCCCCTTTCATCAATGTTTCAAATGTAAAATTCTTATCCCTTGGCCAGGTCCCTCCCAGGCATTGTCCCTTTCTTTTTCTATTACCCCCTCCAACCTTTCTTGACCTCTGCTCCTCCAATTCCCGCCTGCTATGTATTCCTGATTTCCTTCATTTGGCCACTGGACCTGTGAACCCACTCTGCCAATTGATAAAATCATGGCAGATCCAATTAGTCCACATTCCTGTCTGTCCCTGATAATTGCTCATCTCTCCTCAAGAATCCATCTTATGCTCAAAAATATTCAGACTGCTTTTACTGCCTTTTAAAGAAGTGTTTCAGTGACTTCTGAGAAAAACGGTTCTCCTCATCTTTGTTTTAAATGTGTAACTCCATGTTTTCAGTCTCATTCCCCCTGGTTCTAGATTCTCCCTGAAGAAGATGCATTCTTTCCACCTGCTTCCAGTCAAGACCCCTCCGATCTTGTGTGTTTAAGTTGAGTCACCTCTTCCATTACTAACCTCATACAAGCCTAGCCCATTCAGCATTTTCTCACAGGAGAACTCCCCAACTCCAGGTATCAATCTCTTAAAACTTTGTCTGAACTGCTCCCAATGCAGTTACATCTTCCCATACATAAGAATGACAATAATGTATATTATACTCTATATTTGGTCTTACCGATGGCCTGTTTAATTGATGCATAGCCTCCTTTTTCATTTCATGTCAACTTTGCTGCTGCTCAGATGTTGCCTGACTTGCTGTGCTTTTTCCAGCGCCACGCTTTCCAACTCTGCCTCTACAGTTCTCACTTTATCCTTTTTTCAATCCCTTCCCCTTGCTATGAACAAGGCCATTGTTATTTCTTTAATTACTTACTGCATGAATTGTGAGCGCAGTAAGATACCAAGGTCCCTCTGCATCTCTAATGCACCGAGGAATTCTGTCCCCAGGTGAAAGTGAGGACTGCAGATACTGATGAAAGGCTATGCTCAAAGCATCGATTCTCATCCTCCTTGGATGCTGCCTGACTGGCTGTGCTTTTCTAGCATCACACTCTTGACTCAATTCTCTCCCCCAGCCAACAATAAGGACTGGGTCTTTGATTCTGTTTGAAGCTGAGGTAATCAAATCTTAGACTGAGTTTAGAGTAAGGGATGTAGGCAGAAAAGCAGACTTGAGGGCGCAATCAGATCAATCGTGAACTTATGGAATGGTGAATGGCCCAACTCCTTTATTTAAAGAAGAAAGAAACTCAGCCTGTTGAACCTTTCCTGATGTTTGTACCCATTTATTTCTGCTATCGTCCTTGTAAATGTTCTCTCTGCACTCCAAAATGCCTCTAATCCTTTTTGTCGTATTACAAACAGAACACAAAACCACCTGACCTTTCATTCTAGTGTTCTAGATAGGAAGCTTTGCTTTGATTTGTTTTTTAATAGCCTTTCTAACCTCTGGTGTAACCTTGTGATAGGTGTACTTTTACTCTAATTCCCTTGGTTCCTCTACCCACCATCATCCAAATAATGTGGCCTCTCTCGTCTTCCACTCAAAATGTACTATTTGTGAAAAATGTGTTCACGAGATTCCAAAATTAATATTTTTCCATTTTCCTCCCTGTTCTCCATTTGTGCTAATTTTGTGTCTCCTCTGTATAAGTAATCTGTTGCTGTTAAATAATCTATTATTACTTAATCTTTACTGCCTAATCTAATGTAGCTTACTTTGTACACTTCAAACTCATGATTTTTCTCAGGCTATTTCTTATCACCAATAACATCTCAAGCTTCACTTCATAGCTTTAAGCTCCATCTTTAATGACATCCTTGTGAACTTGCATTGCCTCTTAGTGCTATTTTCTGATCCTCCTGTCGTCCTATTTCCTTCCCTCAATCAAAGCAAAACACTCAGACACAGTAAAGTTTTACCTCCCTTCATTTTTATGCAACAGCCAACTACTTTTGCAACATGAATAACTGACTTCACATAATAAATACTTTTCACCTTGTTAAACTGACCTGTCATACTGAATGCTTGTAATATTTTTAAATGGCTCTACATAATGACTGCTTTTCCACCTTGTTAAATCATTGTCCTTGCCTGCCGCATCCCATTGTTAACCGTAAGTTATCATCTGATCTGAGTCATTTTCAGCTGATCCTCAGAAGTTAACTCTTTCCCTACCCTATACACTTCAGTCCCTCCTTTTATCATTTCATGATAACCACTGATTTGGCATTACCAGCTTTCATAAGACTGACAGCAATATTTAAGCAAGTTATTGACACATACGATGATTATAACAACAAAAAAAACTTGTCCGTTACAGTAAATAGAATTTAAGGAATCCTCCCATGTGGAAAATAATCCACAGTCCTTAGTGACCACTCCATCCCCTCCAAGTCAAGTGGAAATGACCCAGTTCTCCAAAATCTCCTTCAGTAAAGTCAAACCTGAAAACACAATTCAGTCTTCTTGCATCACTCCTCGGAGAAATCTGATTTCTTGGTTAAGGGCAGTTAAATGCCTCACAAAACTGAGACTTCCATCTGACCAGAGATGCTTCAGATGGAGGATACCAGCGCATCAGAGTGTGCAGAGCAGCTTCAGCTACAGCAGCAGGCTAGGTGAATGTAGCATATTTTGCTGCATTTGTTCCCACTGTGCTGTTCAATGTAACAAAGCCAAGTGGATGTTGTGGTTAACTTGATCAGTGAACCTTCATACCCCTTAAATGATCGAAAGACAGGTAAAAAGATCAAGGGAACTGTCTCCGGCACACAGGAATATTGAAAGGTACCAAGGTTTAAAGTCTTACCTTGTGGGCCTGTCCGTCTTGAGACACCGATGTTCCGGGCAGCTGCTGACACTGTCCGATTGTAACTATCCATTTGGATCCTGCCAACTGCACCAATATTGTCAGCCCTTCTCCCCCCTCAGTCAAAATAAATCACTCAGAGACACAGTATGGTTTTAATGACCGTACTCCTGCCAGGTAACAAGGTAAAACAGTTACTTAAAGGGATTTTCTGAACCAGTGTTTTAACAAACCAAAAACTTTTAAACATCAAACACACTCAGCATGGACAATTTTCATTGAAACTTTCCCTTTTCAATCCAAGAATTAGTATACCCTTAATTTCAACGTTTCTCACTTTGATTTTATTTTGCATCCTGTCACTGAAATGACACTTAGCCCTTGCAGCAGACCACATGGTGCCACAATCCAAGACACACACTCCCTCCAGAACAAACACTCGCAGAGCCTCAAATTTCACCACTAGAGAACTTTAACCCCTTTCTCATGTTACTCCTCACCGTGGCTCGAACCCCAATTAAGCACAGAGAGCGCAAAGCTCAGCACGGTGCTGAGGACTTGAACCTCAGATCAACCCATTCCAGGGGAGTCAAACCCCAGTACCGCACAGAGGACCTGGACCTCAAACACCCCCGCCCCTCAATTCAGCACAGAGGATTTGAACCTCTGCCTGCCAGCGGGCTTGTGAAGCTGTGTCTCTCAGCTGAACTAATTACTGTTCAAGGATTCCTTAGAATAGAGAGCAATCGATCAAGGGAACTGTCTCCGGCACACAGGAATATCGAAAGGTACCAAGGTTTAAAGTCTACCTTGTGGGCCTGTCCGTCTTGAGACACCGATGTTCCAGGCAGCTGCTGACACTGTCCGATTGTAACTATCCATTTGGATCCTGCCAACTGCACCAATATTGTCAGCCCTTCTCCCCCCTCAGTCAAAATAAATCACTCAGAGACACAGTATGGTTTTACTTACTTTATCTTTATTCCGGGCCCTGTAGGGAGAGACCATGTGCACAAAGACACAAGTTCACAGTCTTCTCTGAAACAGCAGTTTCTCGATGAACTATGTAGTCATTTTACAGATATGGCAACATACATATCAATTGAGTGACCATTACAATTTGCGAGCATCACCAGTAAAGATTAAGCCATCTGCTGTTGGACAATGAATAATTGACTTCACATAATGAATACTTTTCACCTTGTTAAACTGACCTCGCGTACTGAATGCTTCCAATATTGTTAATCGGCTCCACATAATGAATGCTTTTCCACCTTATTAACGCATTACCCTTGCCTGCAGCACCCCATTGTTAACTGTAAGTTCCTATCTGATCTGAGTCATGCTGAACTGAACCTTTTGTTTCACAAAACTCAAATCTTAACCCTTTCCCTGCCTGCATATACCCTATACACATTCTCACTCCCAAAAATGGAAGTGTAAGGATCGAGTCATAAGGTTTTATGAAAGAGATCCTTCGGCCTGCCAAGTTCATGCTGGTCATCAAGTACTTATCTACTCTAGCTCCACATTCCAGCATTTGTCCTGTAGCCTTGTATAGCATGGTACTTCAAGTGGTCCTTTACATTTTGCTAAAATGTTTGTGATGGTTCCTGCCTCTACCGCCTTTTTAGCCAGTGAGCTCCAGCAACCCACTACAAAAAAAATCTTTAAATCTTATCTGGTTTTATCTTAAAATTATGCTTCTGGTTATTGATCCATTAACTGAGGAGAAAAGTTTCTTCCTCTTGATCTATTCATGCCCCTCATAATTTTGTACGTCTCGATCAGGTCCTTGCATCAGCCCTCTTTGCTGTCAGGATAGCAGCCTATCTAGTGTATCTTCATAGCTAAAAGGTTTCAGCCCAGGCAACATTCAGGTGAAGCTCCTCTGCAGTCATTTCCTTCCAATTGTGTGGCAATCAGAAATCCAGGATCCTGAAGCTTCTTACAAACAACACTTCATTAATATACTAAACCTTGCTTAATTTTGATTCTCAAATTTTTTTTACTGGATTTGAACCACAAATAAGTCATGATCTGCCCTGTGCACAATTGGTATCAGCTATGGCTTAGATATTAAAATTCTTACCCATGATTCAGAGGTTTCTGGGTTAAAATCCTATTACACACCAAAGCCAAGGCTTCAGACTCCAGCTTGTAACTTAGTGAAAGGAGGTTCTGTCTTTTAGACCTAGACGCCAGTGGGTGGATGTAAAATATCCCATGGTACCATTTAAAGAAATTATGTTTCATACACCAGGTGGTCGAGGATAATTTAGAAGAATTTCATACCAAAGGTTACATTCTTTACATGGAAAATATATTAGTGCAGATTGGGCTAAATTTTGGCCTACACAGATTAATCAGATTTAAATGACCTGATTGCTTTATACTTTGTCAATAGACTCTTGTCTACATAAGATTGAGTTTAAATCTATTTGTAAATTGGGCAATAATTTTTTTATCTGGTGTCACTCATACGTAGGTTTTAAAGTTGATCTAACAATGACATCCTTTCCCTACACAGGAAAGGAGCCACAAATCCTATCGACCGCTCACTGTGCTCACATTTCGATTAAACTACCTTTTCAGTGAACTGAATTCAGCTTTCTACCACCTCTTGAACCTTGTCCTGCATGCAGTGGTCTGCATAATTTATCTCAAAGTATGCCAACTGTTCCTGGACAGGAAATCCAGCCTGATTGCTTCTCTGCTTTTTGCGGTTCATCCAATTCACACTGAAGCGGTGAGTAAGGATTTAGATGTGTGCACGTGAAGCTTATACAATCTTAACTGAAGTCAGATGCGCAAAAGTCAGTGTTATAATAAAATAGAAGCTACTCTTGCACTCCATACTTTTTCACTTTTTAAGTGTAACACAAAATGTTTCCCCAATGGAGCTGAATTAACTTTCAGGTTTCAGCTTTACTATTGATCTTAGTGAATTCTTCACTCATAGGTCCGCAACATTGAATAGTTATGGAAGAAGCCCTTTAATTGTTAGGTGGTACATTGGGACAGCAGGGGCTACATGATGATTGAAAGATCAGATGGCCTTAATTATTTAGAGTGCTTGTGGTACAATGTGATGTCCTTATCTCTGAGGCAGAAGATCCAGTTTCAAATCCCACTTGCCATGGAGCTGTATCATTACATGTCCATATATATTATTAAAAATAATTTTTCCAATGCCAGACAAATGTGTTTTGTGGCAGAGTGGAAATGACCCTACCTCTGTTCGAGAAGGTCCAGGTTCTAGCCCTACATCTGATGTGTGGCCATGGAGATGTCCAAACGGTGCGATTTTAAATGGAGTCGCTTGCTGGTCTTGTGCTCCTTTGTGTGGAGAGGACCATAGATGTGATTTTTCTTGGTAACCAAGTGTCACCTTCCAGGTAGCTGTTTGAAGCTTCATTGATATTCAGGACTCACTGCACCCACATTTTGAGTGTAGCTTTCTGGCTGGTTATTCGTAGATGGATCAAGGCTCATCTGTTGTGGTGGGATCTGGAGGCAATGATTCTTACAGAATCCAAATGTAATAACCAGTGCCAGTCACTGTGTGGCACAAGTGAGCTTTGCAGTGTGCTTTGCCTTAGGCTAGTTTTCATTTCAGACTTAAATAGATTGGTAGAATTTAGAGCACAGACTCCAATCATTCAGCCTTATTGAGCTATACCAATGTTAATACTCTGCATGAGCCTCCTTACCTTCCAGTTAACCTTATTATCACATTTTCCTTTATTCCTCAACTGGTGTCACCTCGTTGAATCTTTTTGCTTCAGTCACTCCATGCGGCAATGACTTTTGCATTCTAAGCACACTTAGTGAAGAATTCCTTATTTAATTAATTAATGATTATCTTATAGACCTTAATTTTGGACTTGCCACAAATGGAAGCATTCTCAATATGTCGTCTTATCAAGTCCTTCCATAATTTTAAAGACGAGTGCTCATAATTGGCTAAGTATTTAACAAATGTAGTTGAATGAATCTTAAGTGGGAGCTTTCACTGTGATCTGATTAGACTAACAAGGGTATTTGTGATTTCTCAACAGCTGACAAAGTGATATTACATAGAAATGCAAACATAAAAAGTTGAACATGCATCACTTGAAATTATTAATACGTTATAATTTGAGAAGAGCTATTTAGAAACGTTAATTTTGGTCCTTTTGTATCCAATATGTTGACAACTAATGTTGTATGCTGTGTTCCCCAGCATGCGCTATTGGTAATAAGCCCACCAGTTTTTTGGCGGGTGGCACGGTGGCACAGTGGTTAGCACTGCTGCCTCACAGCACCAGAGACCCGGGTTCAATTCCTGACTCAGGCGACTGACTGTGTGGAGGTTGCATATTCTCGCTGTGTCTGCGTGGGTTTCCTCCGGGTGCTCCGGTTTCCTCCCACAGTCCAAAGACGTGTGGGTCAGGTGAATTGGCCATGCTAAATTCCCCGTAGGTAAGGGGTAAATGTAGGGGTTTCGGCAGGTCGGTGTGGACTTGTTGGGCCGAAGGGCCTGTTTCCACACTGTAAGTAATCTAATCTTAATAGAATTTTGAGCACATTTTAAGCTAATGAAGTGAAAGCAATTCTTTCTCTCCCTCTGTCAGTTTGAGGTTTATGCATCATGAGACTGAATTCTTTATGGGTTCCAAGTCTGAAGCACAAAATGAGATAGAAATGTCAAAGTATCTCAGAGCACTTGAGGAATGAGAATGGAGATAGATTCCAACTGTCGAGAACCTGTGGTGACCCTGGAGCACAAGTACAATTGGAGAATCACACTCTCTTCTATGTGGAGCAAAGTTGTAAATGTGACTAGAAAAGATTTCACGATTCACCATAAAGTACAAAGATCATTTTACTCCAATATTGAGCTGATGACTCATCTGCGATTCATATGGTGGAGAAGTTCTTGGTCATGACATTGGGTATGGAATCTTGGTTGTGTCCCATCAGACCATGTTAATATGCCCTGTCTCAATGCTTACAGGAGCTCATTTAGTGGCAAACCTGTTATATCTGATATGAAAATTATTACATTTGGACTGATTTTCCAGTTTGAATATTCTTAGTTAGGGATGCAGTGGTGTGGTGGTAATGTTACTGACTAATAATCCAGAATTCCAGGCAAATGTCCTGCAGGGCCAGGGAGTAGGACAGTTAAAGTCTGAATTCAATTTTTTAAAAATCTGGAATTTAAGTTTAATTTAACCACAACCGTGTAATCATTGTCATATAAAGCCTATCTTGGCTGGCTAATGTCCATTAGGGTAGGAAATCTGCTGTCCTCACCTGGTCTACCCTACATGTGACTCCAGACCCACTGCGAAGTGATTGACTGACTCTTAATGATCTCTGGGTAATTAGTGATGGAGAGGGACCAGTGACATTCTCATCCTGTGAATGAATTTTAAAAACTAGATTGCTGTTCCTTCATTGTTGTTGGGTCAAAATCCTGGAACTCTTGAAAATAGCACTGTAGTTGTGTCTGCACGTAAGGACTGCAGTGGTTCAAATCAGCAGTTTGAGGTAGTTGAGAGTGGACAATAAATATTGAGCCTGCCAATGGCATCCAAGTCCCATAAATTATCAAAAGGTCCATGTGAGGGTTGACAGAGTCTCTGTTTTTTTTTCCCATCTCACACCTTCAATAGTGGTGCACCCCCTTGGAAGCAGCAGTAACATGCCAGCTGAGATTTTGTGTTTGAGGTTCTTGGTTGAAGGCACTTGTGGAAAAATAGTAGCCCACTGTTGAGGAATGAGGTATTGTTCTGAGGTTAAAGGTAATAGCTCATGGTTAAGCACAGCAAAGGGAGTTTTGCTATGCATTTGCAATTCACCTAGTTAGCACGGATGTCTTTCAAATCAATGTATGTATTTTAAAAGCACTACTGATTTTTGAATGGAAGATGTTTAAGATAGAGTTTGGATTGAATGCATTTGATTTATGTCTTTTAAAAATCATCTCAGCATTTGAAAATTTTGCAACATACCCTAATATGCTTGGGTGATGCTTAGATGGACAAGTGAAAGGATGGATTGCCAACTGGTTTTGTGACAGAAAGCAGAGAGTGGCAGTAACTGGGAGCTATTCACAACGACGATAAATGAATAGTGTTGTTCTGCAAGGACCACTGTTATTCACAATTTTCATTCATGATTTAGACTTTGGAATCAGAACCACTGTTTAAATTTGTAGATGAAGCCAGTTTTGGCAGATAGTCAATATTGAGGAGAACTGCAACAAATGACAGAAGGAGATAAACCTGGTAGAGTGGGCAAGTAATTGGGAAATAAAGTTAATGCCAGATAAACATAAGGTCGTACATGTTGGTAGAAAGAATGGGGGGAGGGCTTGGCAATGTTGAGCCACTTGTTACTTGGAAGGCAAGTGGACGGTAAGGATTTAGAAGTATAGGTGCATGAAACAGAAGGAACTGTTACAAGTTATCAAGACCTAGAATTTAAAAAAAAAGAAACTGACACTGGGTTTTATTTTTAAGGGGTTAGAAGTGAAATAGAGGATAGCATGCTTGAGCTGTGTCTCACCTGGCTTAGGTCTCACTGTGAGGACTGCATGTAGCTCTGGTTGCCATATTATGAAAAGTGTGTAGAGGTACTGAAGAGTGTGCAAAGATTTATAAGAGTGATGACAATGGTGCTGGAAGTGCAAAAGTACATATTTCAGGAATGGATTGACAGCTTAGTTTCCCTTTTAAATCAAGGAGGTCAAGGGATGACATAATAGAAGTTTTCAAAATTGTGAAAAGATTTGGTAAAGTAGGTATGGAGAGAATAATTTCTTGTAGGGAGGAGTATAACTGAAGGCCATCAATATAAGATAGTCACCAAGAAATCCCAGAGACTCCTCTTCATACAGATGGTAAGAATGTGGAACTCCCAACATAGAGTGTTAAAGTCAATTCTACACATTCATTCAGGAGGCGTGAGACGCGGATACAAGGGAAAAGGAAATGGAAACTTGTCCTGTTGGAGAAAGAAGAATGTGACGAGCTTGAGTAGTGTGTAAATACCAACATGATCTGTTTGGATGGAACAGTTTGTTACTGTGCTGTGTGATCCAATTAGATCCAATGTCTTGCATAGAGATTTACATCTGTCTCTTTCTGTTTGTGCTGCAGGTTACTGGAGTTGTAGGTCGGGCTGAGCTTTTGTCCTCCATTTTCTTTTTGGCTGCATTTTTATCGTACACCAAGTCTAAAGGTCCCAACAATTCTATCGGTAATGTGTTATGGTTTTCTGTAATAGCTGCCAAAGTCCGTGTCTCTGGAATGTGAGCAAAGTTTAATTCTTGCATATTCAGTGAACATCTCATGACCACGAGCAGCTGGTTTAAAGATTTAAAATATTGCATTTACACTCTTTGACCATTTCCAGACTACTTATTTTAAGGTGGGCTTTTTGTCTATTAGTTTTGAAAATGGAAAATGAACAAGACAAAATCAATTTTAAACTTTCACCACGTGAATGCCCTGCATGATCTTGAAAAAAGTCTGTTTTGAGTAACCTTTTCCATGTCAAGCTGTTAATTTGATCATAGTTCTTGGTTTCTTTGCGGATGAGACCCATTCTTAAATACCCTCAAACTGAGTGCTGACTAGACAATTTCAGAGGGCCAACCAGAGTATTTTGGGTGTGGAGTCACATGTAGGCCAGCTTTATGGTAAATTTCCTTTCTAAGGGGTATTAGTGAACCATATGGATTTTGGCAGCAGTTGATGACACCAGTCATGGTCACTGTCATTGAGATTAGCTTTAAATTCCAGATGTATTAATTGGATTTAACAGGTGGAATTTAAGCCTTGTCTCAGAGCATTAACTCTGCCTCTGGATGACTAGTACTGTGGCATTACCACTATGCTGATATTCATGATAAACCATAGACACATGGTGTCTATCCTGGCTCCATGGTAGAGCTGGCTGATAAGTCGCACTCATTATTGCAGTCCTGCAAATCTTTGTAAAAGATTTATCCAGTTGCTTTTTTGATCCCTAGCAAATTATAGTCAAGGGGAATTGGGGAAAAAGTATCTGCTGGTTAGAGTCATGCCATTACAAAAGGAGGATGGCTCTGCCTGCTGGAGACCGATTATCTCAAAGCCAAGACATTACTATAGGAGTTCCTTAGTGAAGACTCCTCGATCCAGCCAGCTTCAGTTACATCTTCAATGACTTTTCCTCCATCAGGTGGTCGACAGTGAGGATGTTAATAGAGTGTTCAGTCACATTTCCAACTGTTCTGATTCTAAAGCAGTCAGTGCCTGCATGCAGCAAGGCTGAGCAACATTCAGGTTTGGGCTGATAATTGAACATCACACACCACAAAAGTGCCAGTAAATGACCATCTCCAACAAAAGAGAATCTAACTATTTCCCAATGACAGTCAAAGGCAATACAGTTGCGGGATCCCTCAACACTTCCATTGACCAAGAACTGTGCTGGCCCAATCATATAAATACTGTGCTTATAAGAACAGGTCAGAGGCTTGGAATTCTGTGGCAGATAACTCACCACCTCACTCGTCAAAACCTATTAGCTAACCATAACGTGCAAGTATGGAGTGGGATGCAACACCTTCCACTTGCTTGGATGAATGCAGCCCTTCAACACTCAGTCAGCAGTATGCAGGACTAAGCAACCAGTTTGATTGGCATCCCATCCTTCACCTTAAATGTTCACCCTCACCAATGCATAGTGGCAGCAGTGTGTACCAGTTACAAGATGCAGTACAACAACTCAACCCCCCAGGGTGGTTTGACAGCCTCTTCCAGATCCTTGATCCCTCCTACCTGGAAGGACATGGTGCCTGCAAATTTTCCTTCAAGACAACCATGCCACCCTGGTTCAGAACTATGTTGCCGTTAGATGAAAATCTGGAAATTGCTATCAATGCTTTTTCCAATTTACTTACTGCCGCCTTGAAGGCAGTTGGGCATTAAAAGTGTATGTCCCCATCCTGTGATCAAGTAAAAGAAAGACAAAGTGAATCTGCTTTTGCATGTAAAAGGATGAATATTAGCCAACATGCTAAAAAGACCGCTGAGGCCAGACAGCATTTAACAAGTTACCCAGACAGAGTTCCTTTTGGTGTCTTTGTCAATATTTATTCATCAACCACTGCCTTAAAATAAGATTTTCTGGGCAAGATCTTGTTGGTTGTAGAAACTTGTGCACTTTCTTTTGAAACATTTCTGACTTTACAACGGTGATTGCGCTTAATTAGTTATAAGCTACTTTGGGGGGGCTTCTGTAGTTGTAAAAAAAAGTCATAAATACAAGTTTTTCTTGTATTTGCTGTAATGCTTTACACAGAAGAGCTACACTTTGTTGGGAGAAGTGTGAATTGAATTAAATGAAATAAGTTATCTTTTCTTCCTCAGTGTGGACTCCTATTGTGGTCACTGTGATATTGGTTGCTGTTGCAACTTTATGCAAGGAACAAGGAATAACAGTCATCGGCATATGTTTTGTCTATGAAATCTTTGTCGCCCAAGGAGTAAGTATAATACTGTAAATGAAAGCAGGTTATTATTGAATCCCATGAGGTTGAAGTCCTCTTTGTGGATCATGTAAATGCATATTCTAGGGGACAGAATAGCCTGAGAAGCTCTCTCCACTGGCAGAAGGCTCTACAACTGGAGGACATGATTAGCCAGCAAACTCACCAAAGGGGAAATGATGAGAATTGTTTGTTTGGAGATAAGGAGGGTGATCAGATGCAACGGGAAGGTTTAATGTACATTTTTGCAGGTTTTGAGGGGAGGTGATGTGTGGGAGCAAAGCGTTTCCAGGCTCCCACGCATCACCTCTGCTCAAAACCTGCAAAAAAAACCCTCTACTCATTACTTGCTGAATTGTCGAGTGCCAAAGCAGGCTCAGACTTCAGGGGGGCTTTCCTCGATCTTTGAAAGGCCTCAGTGCAAAATCAAGTTCAGAATAATCGATCCACAAAAGATCAACTACTACTACTACGTTCCTTGGAATTGCTATTGTGCCCTTATCATTGAATGTTAGCAAGTAAGCACAAAAAACATTGAGAGCTTGCTGGAAAAGGATGCCTCATTAGGTGAACCTCTTCCTCAGGTTGAATAGTTTCTGTGCCATAACTTGTTGGAAGTATGAGCTGATATCAGTATGTTGAGGACAATGGAGCAATCCGAGAACTTGATTAGCATTCCAATAGGAATTACCACGTTGTTAGAAGGGAACGTGTGTTCCATAGCTGAAAATGTGTTGCTGGTTAAAGCACAGCAGGTCAGGCAGCATCCAAAGAACAGGAAATTCGACGTTTCGGGCCAGAGCCTCCATGGCAAGAACAATAAGCAATTATGTACCTTTCCAGCATCATCTCAAAAGTAAACAAGGAGTCTCCGGGTGAAATTCCATGATAAGCTGCAATTGGCAAAGTTATAATAATGGAACACATGAAGAAATTTGTAATTCCTATGTCTCAATCCCCTGAACTCACTGACAGATGGATTGGTGGTATTAACATCCCTATAAATAATTAATATGCTGTTAATTTTCCAGCATGCTTTAGCCGAAAGAACTCAGCTCTTCGTTAA
The DNA here is from genome assembly GCF_020745735.1 of Hemiscyllium ocellatum. Lineage (NCBI taxonomy): Eukaryota > Metazoa > Chordata > Chondrichthyes > Orectolobiformes > Hemiscylliidae > Hemiscyllium > Hemiscyllium ocellatum. Next base: position 16,133,167 of record NC_083419.1, on the reverse strand, counting down.
CTTAAGAGTGTGATAGCTGAATGCAGTTCCTTTTAAGTAACGATTGTTTATCTTTCTTCCAGTTCACTTTGCCAATTCTGGGGGAGATTGTGGTCCACTTGGTACGAGGGAAAGGCAATCTGCCATCATGGGTTCTCCAGACACTAATCAAACTTATTTTTTTGATGCTGAGCACTCTTCTGCTTGTCATTGTCCGAGTTCAAGTCATTCAGTCCCAGCTACCCATTTTCACCAGGTAAATTATGTTTTACTTAATCACTTGACATAACTTGGGTAGAACTCAAATCTGGGGGCTGTAAATGCAAGAGAACCAGTAATAAATCTGAGAAAATTCTTTACCCAGAGAGTTGTGGAAATGTGAAATTCATTACCGCTGGAAATACTTAATGCCAGTAATGCAAATACATTTAAAAGGAAGTGCATGAGGGAGAAAGAAATACAAAAATATGTAGATAGAGTTCAGTGCAGGTGAGAAGAGGGTCATGGAACATAAAACTCGAATGAACATTTGGCTGAATGGTCTGTTTCTGTGCTGTAAATTGTGTTTTCTCGTAGAGTCATAGAGATGTACAGCATGGAAACAGACCCTTCGGTCCAACTCATCCATTCCAACCAGGTATCCCAACTTAATATAGTCCCACTTGCCAGCACCCAGCCTATATCCCTCCAAATCCAATTCCTATTCATAGACCCATCCTGATGTCTTTTAAATGCTGTAATTGTATCAGTCTCCACCACTTCCTCTGGCAACTCATTCTGTACACACACCACCCTTTGTGTGGAAAAGTCACCCCTTAGGTACCTTTCATATCTTTCCCCTCTCACCCTAAATCTATGTCCTGTAGTTCTGGACTTTCCCCACCCCAGGAAAGAGGCTTTATCTATTTACCCTATCCATACCCTTCATGATTTCTATACAACTATTGGTCCTGGAAGCCTGTTTCACCCTTGGAAATATTCGGTTCAAGCCAAAGCATTTATATGTTTCTTCTGACCATTGAAGCCAGTTTAGGGAATATTCTGATCATCTCTGGATGGGCGGCATGGTTAGCACTGTTGCCCCTCAGCACCAGGGACCCAGGCTCAATTCCTGCCACGGACGACTGTCTGTGTGAAGTTTGCACATGCAGACACTGGAAGAGTGGGTTTCCTCCGGGTGCTCCAGTTTCCTCCCACAGTCCAAAGATGTGCAGGTCAGGTGAATTGGTCATGCTAAATTTCCCATAGTGTTCGGTGCATTAGTCAGAGGAAAATGGGTCTGGGTGGGTTACTCTTAGGAGGGTCGGTGTGGACTTGTTGGGCTGAAGGGCCTGTTTCTACACTGCAGAGAATCTAATCTAATCTAAATATTCTGGTCAATATTTCTTGCACATTTACGAACTGCTATCAAAGCCCCCCTCTTTGTTTCTTTCTCGTTCACACCTGTGAGAAAATCTCTCCGGAGGTGGTGGTCATAGGATAGCAATGCAAATCACAGTTTTTAGCTGGTTAAACTAAGTCAAAGTACAATCACTTTATAATTGCTCACCAATAATTAGTGCTGATCCATTCACAATCACCAGCAGAGCAAGCCATATCGTCTTCCAACAGATGTTTTAGATTAGATTAGATTAGATTAGATTAGGTTACTTACAGTGTGGAAACAGGCCCTTCGGCCCAACAAGTCCACACCGACCCGCCGAAGCGCAACCCACCCATACCCTTACATTTACCCCTTACCTAACACTACGGGCAATTTAGCATGGCCAATTCACCTGACCCGCACATCTTTGGACTGTGGGAGGAAACCGGAGCACCCGGAGGAAACCCACGCAGACACGGGGAGAATGTGCAAACTCCACACAGTCTGTCGCCTGAGTCGGGAATTGAACCCGGGTCTCAGGCGCTGTGAGGCAGCAGTGCTAACCACTGTGCCACCGTGCCGCCCACTGTTGAAAACCTTTGGTGCACTTCATTGTCCCTGTGCACAGTTAGAGTTAGGCATTGCATGTCAACATTGAGAGAAGGGAAGTGTAACTCGTTGGAGGAGGAAAAGCTTCTTATGAAAGCCTTGTGTTTTCTTTAGAATAGAAGATTAAGGATGATTTAATTGGTGAGTTCAAGATGATTAATAGAATTCACAGATGAGTACAATGACTTTATCTAGAATCCTCCAGAGGAATAAAACAATGGGACACAACCTTAAAATTAGACTGAGGCCATTCTGGGTGATAAACGCGTCTTCACACACATAATAGTGGAAATCTGTAATCCCTCCCTCCCACCCCACTTGCCACATAAAAAAAATTAAATGTGGTAGTTCTGCATCTGTTTCGGTTGTGTCACCATCACAGACTAACATCCATATTCTAACAGTATACGTACGGCTAGCGCCAAGTCAGCTTGATGGGACCTACTAGAATAGTAGCTATGATAATTTTAAAAACATAAATGGAGATAATCTAAAAATGGGCCTTGAAGATTTCGAGTTTGTTTCCTTCAGCAGCTTGGTCGGCTGTGTGGCTCTGAGATTGTGGATGCGCTACCTTAGAAATAAGTGTCTTTGGGGTTTGGGTGGGTGAGGATCTCATGTTTTGTCAATTCCCAACAATCCATTCCATATATTAAAGAACATGATAAGTTCACTTCCTTTCATCCCTTGCTTTGGCGATTCTCATTTCAAAACTGAAAATGTTAGGTTTTTGTTTTGTAAGAATGTTATGATGAAGAAGTCAAGATGAAACAAAACTTAAGATACAGTTCAATCCAATAAATGATGATATGTTTAAGTGGCTGAATCGATGTTGTCAACCAATGTCAATCCAAAGCCTTTAGACAATGTAGAGCAGGATCTGTTGCTCACTATATTATCAAATATGTACAAATTGCAGATTCCAGGACTGGTGCCACTCGCGTGCATCGGTCAGCTGAGTTCCATTCATTTAAGATCAGATCGCTAAATTGAATATATTGTTAAAGAGAGGCATCCTGTTTGAACTGGGTGGCGAATCTGGAATTCTTTAGTGCAGAGGGCTGCTGAGGCCAATTTCTTATTTTTTTAATCAGTAAATCGAGGAATGTGGGGAAAAGGCAGGAAAGTGGAGTTGAGGATTATTAGATCAGCCAGAATCTCGTTGAATTACAGAGCAGACTCAGTGTGCCCACGTTTGCTATTTGTCCAATGATCATCTGGTCTTCATGTCCCTTGACATGGCAGTGACATTACCATCCCTGAATTGCTAGAGGTTACTATTGATCAGAAACTGAACCAGACTGACTATGTAAATAACATAGCTACAAAAGCAGGTCAGAGAAAAGGAAATCTATAACTTACTATCTGACTCCTGAAGATTTGTCTGCTGCCTACAGTTCACAAGTAAGGAGTGTGATGAAATACTTCCCTCTTGATACCATCCAGGCCAAAACTTGATTAGCACCACAGCATTCACCCCATCCATCATTGAGATATAGTAGGAGCAATCTGTACCATCCACAATATGCACTGCAGAAATTCACCAAAGCTCCCTCGACAGCATTTTCGAAACCTATGACCATCTAGATGAAAAGGTTAGCAGATTGATGGGCACATGGGCACCTTCAAGTTTCTCTCCAAGCCACTCACCATCCTGACTTGGAAATTTAGCGTCTTTCCTTCACTGTCACTGGGTCAAATATTTGGTACTTCCACACCATATGGCTTTGCAATACTACCTGCATCAAATGGGCAATAAATGCTGGTCCAGCCATTATTATTCACGTCTCATCAGTGAATTAAAAAGAATCAAACTGCTTGTTTTCGTACCTTTCATCCCATGTAATCCCATATTGTATCATCTTTTCATCACTATAAATTTTTCTAGTATCTAAATATGGCATGTTTCAAACTTCTTATAATTTGGGCTATCAAGATAAAACAGCGATGTTCAGAGGAAATCCCTAATATTTAAACATGTTAAAAATTTATTTATTTTATGAAATAAAATTATTTGGTCAGTAGATGGTGCTCTGGAGTTTTTTAAAGTAGTACAGGTCACAAGCAATGCTGTTTCACGTTGCCACACTCGGGTTGCTCAGTTAGGTGAATCCAGCACTCCAGTTTAGAGAAGTCAAAGAATCAAAGGGATGTACAGCATGGAAACAGACCCTTCAGTCCAACCCATCCATGCCGACCAGATATCCCAACCCAATCTAGTCCCACCTGCCAGCACCCGGCTCATATCCCTCCAAATCCTTCCTATTCATATAACCATCCAGATGCCTTTTAAATGTTGCAATTGTACCAGCCTCCTCCACTTCCTCTGGCAGCTCATTCCACACATGTACCACCCTCAGCGAGAAAATGTCCCTTTTTAGGTCACTTTTATATCTTTCCCCTCTCACCCTAAGCCTATGCCCCTTGTTCTGGACTCCCCCATCACAGGGAAAAGTCCTTGTCTATTTATCCTATCCATAAGATATAGGAGTAGAAGTAAGGCCATTCGGCCCATCGAGTCCACTCTGCCATTCAATCATGGCTGATGGGCATTTCAGCGCCGCTTACTCCCATTCTTCATGTAGCCCTTAATTCCTTGCGAGATCAGTAATTTATCAATCTCTGCCTTGAAGACATTTAATGTTCCAGCCTCCACTGTGCTCCTTGGCAATGAATTCCACAGGCCCACCAATCTCTGGCTGAAGAAATGTCTCCTCATTTCCATTCTAAATTGACCTCCTCTAATTCTAAGGCTGTGCTCCTCGGTCCTAGTCTCCTTGTCTAATGGAAACAAATTCCGAGTATCCACCCTTTTCTAAGCCATACATTATCTTGTAAGTTTTTAATAGATCTCCCCTCAATCTTCTAAACTCTAATGAATACAATCGGAGGATCCTCAGCTGTTTGTCGTATGTTCGGCCTACCGTTCCAGGGATCATCATGTGAATCTCCGCTGGACATGCTCCAGTGCCAGTATGTCCTTCCTGACATATGGGGCCCAAAACTGGACACATTATTCTAAATGGAACCTAACTAGAGTTTTATAAAGTCTCAGTAGCACACAGCTGCTTTTACATTCCAACCCTCTTGAGATTAATGGCAACATTACATTTGCTTTCTTAACCATGGGCTCAACCTGCAAGTTAACCTTAAGAGAATCCTGGACTAGCACTCCCAGATCCCCTTGTACTTTGGCTTTGAATTTTCTCACTGTTTAGAAAATAGCCTATGCCTGTATTCTTTTTTCCAAAGTGCAAGACCTTGCATTTGCTCACATTGAATTTCATCAGCCATTTCCTGGACTACTCTCCTAAACTGTGTAAATCTTTCTGCAGCCTCCCCACTACCTCAGTAATACCTGCCTGTCCAACTAACTTGGTATCATCAGCAAACTTCACCAGAATGGTCCCATCCCTTCATCCAAATCATTACTATATAAAGTGAACAGCTGCAGCCCCAACACTGAACCCTGCGGGACACCACTTGTCGCCAGCTGCCATTCTGAAAAAGAACCTTTTTGTCTGAACTCTCTGCCTTCTGCCAGACAGTCAATCTTCAGTCCAAGCCAGTAGCTCACCTGGAACACCATGGGCCCTCACCTTACTCAGCAGCCTCCCGTGAGGCATCTTATCAAAGATCTTTGGAAGTCTAGGTAGATAATATTCACTGGGTTTCCCTGGTTTAATCTACTTGTTACCTCTTCAAAGAATTCTAACAGGTTTGTCAGGCACAACCTCCTCTTACTAAATCCATGCTGACTTGTTCTAATCCGACCCTGCACTTCCAAGAAATTAGAAATCTCCTCAACGATGGATTCTAGAATTTTACCTACAATCAAGGTTAGGCTAATCGGCCTATAATTTTTCATTTTTTTGTCTTGATCATTTCTTGAACAAGAGGGTTACAACAGCGATTTTGCAATCATCTGGGTCTTTCCCTGACTCCAGTGATTTTTGTAAGATTACAACCAATGCATGCGCTATTTCTTCAGCCACCTCCCTCAACTCTAGGATGCAGCCCATCCAGGCCAGGAGACTTACCAATTTTTAGACCTTTTAGTTTTTCTCGCACTTCTTTTGCAATGGCTACCAGACTCAACTCTGCCTCGACTCTCCTTAATTGTTGGGATATTATCATGTCTTCCACTTTGAAGACTGATACAAAGTACTTATTAAGTTCTTCAGCTATTTCCTTAGCTCCCATCACTAGTCTTTCTGCATCAATTTGGAGCCACTCAATTTCTACTTTTGCCTCTCGTTTATTTCTTATGTATTGAAAGAAACTTTTACTATCATTTCTAATATTACTGGCTAGCTTACCTTCTTGTTTAATCCTCTCCTTCCTTATTTCTCTCTTTGTTATCCTCAGTTTGTTTTTGTAGCCTTCCCAATCTTCTGACTTCCCAGTGCTCTTGGCCACTTCATAGGCTCTCTTCTTCTGTGATACATTTCCTGACTTCCTTTGTCAGCCATGGCTGTCTAATCTCCTCTACCCCGGGTAATCTATCTTTTCTTCGGGATGAACCTCTGTACTGTGTCCTCAATTACACCAAGAAACTCCTGCCATTGTTGCTCTACTGTCTTACCCTCTAGGCTCTGCTTCCAATCGATTTTCGTCAGTTCCTCTCTCATGTCCTTTGTAAATATGTCCTAAGTTATCCTTTTTGCTTCGTTTCTACTCTGCCTCGAATTTAAACCCTGCACACATGCTAACCTGCTAATTCTTCTACTTGACTCCATACTCCCTGTTGCTTTCTCTTTCCCTCCCCACCCCGACTCACAAGTTTAAAGTCCTAGTGACCACCCTATTTATCCATGCCCCTCATGATTTTATAAACCTCTATAAGGTCACCCCTCAGCCTCCGACACTCCCGGGAAAACAGCCCAAGCCTATTCAACCTCTCCTGATAGCTCAAATCCTCCAACCCTGGAAACATCATTTTAAATCTTTTCTGAACCCTTTCAAGTTTCATAACATCCTTCTGATAGGAAGGAGACCAGAATTGCACGCAATATTCCAAAAGTGGCCTAACCCATGTCCTGTACAGCCGCTACATGTCATCCCAACTTCTGTACTCAATACTCTGACCAATAAAGGAAATCATGCCAAATGCCGCCTTCACTATCCTATCTACCTGCGACTCCACTTTCAAGGAGCTATGAACCTGCACTCCAAGGTCTCTTTGTTCAGCAACACTCCCTACGACCTTACCATTAAGTGTATACGTCCTGCTAAGATTTGCTTTCCCAAAATGCAGCACCTTGCATTTATCTAAATTAAACTCCATCTGCCATTCCTCGGCCCAGGTTCAATTAAGAGCCCCACGTTGTTGTGGATGGTGTCACATATACACCAGACCAGGTAATGATGGCAAATTTCCTTTAAATCATAGAATCTCTACTAATCAGATAGAGGCCACCTTAAAAGACATTAATGAGCTAGTTGAGCTTTTCCAACAATTTACAGTGGCGTCATGCCAGATTTTCACTGAATTCAGAACATTCTACCTTCTGTCATGGCTGGATTTGAACCTGGGTCCCCAGAACATTACCTGCATGTCTGGGTTAATCATTTCGCAATAATACACGGAGGCTCAGTGGTTAGCACTGATACCTCACAGCACCAGGGTCTCAGGGTTCGATTCGAGCCTCGGGCGACTGACTGTGTGGAGTTTGCACATTCTCCCCCTGTTTCCTCCCACAGTCCAAAGATGTGCAGGTCAGGCGAATTGGTCATGCTAAATTGCCCATAGTGTTAGGTGCATTAATCAGAGGGAAATGGGTCTGGGTGGGTTACTCTTCAGAGGGTCGGTGTGGACTTGTTGGGCAAAGGGCCTATTTCCACACTGTAGGGAATCTAATCTAATGTAATCTAATACCATTAGGCCATCAGCACCTTGAGACTCCTGTGTCAGCAATCTTCGCAAGATTTTATTTCCGCATCAAAAGTTGTGGGCTGAAGCCATGATGAATGACTGCCGTGCTGAAAGAGTGCTGCATTATCAGACATATTATTCTTTGTCTGAGACACCTGACCAGGTCTATCTGTTTGAGGAAATCCTGTGGCACCATTTGAAGGTTGTCCCAAACAAAGCTTATCAGTCAATTAATACACCCAAGTGACCAATCAACAAGTTCTATAGCTTCACCCTAGTTGGTACTTGTCAGGATAAAACAAATCATTGAATTTCCTGAGTATGTGTACTTGAATGTTGGAAGGCTTCAAAAATACTTGATAAGGCATTATCCATCTGGGTCCTAAATTCTTCAATCTCTCTCAACGGTATTATCAGAGTTCCAGGGGTTAGATTGTGCAGGGCGATTGAGTCAACTACAATTTCAGTTAAATTATGAAGAGAAATTTGGCACTGACTCAGTTTGGAAATATTATAGCTGTTGGTCAAAAGAATAGCTTTGAGTTTGGCTTAAAGAACAAACAAACGCAGTTTGGGAAGGGAATACTAGAGCTTGTTTTTTTCACGGCTGAAGGCCATCAGTGAAACAAGCGCAATTGAGGGTATTCAAGAGTGAGAATCGCAGATATCTCAGAGCATTGTAGGGCTAGGAGAGCCTAGAGAGATAAGGTGAAACTATCAAAGGATTTGAAATGAAATGAGAATTTTAAAATTGAGACCTTGCATAATTGTGGGAGCCAGCGTAAATTGCTGAGTCAGATAGCTTTATATTCCCTGGAAGATACAAGAGTAAGAATGTATTTTATTGAGGTTTTTAAGGTTTTCAAATTAACTGATAAGATGGGTCAAAAGAAATTGTTCCATGGTGACAGGACAAGAGAATGTAGCTATAAAACTGGAACCAGGCATTCAGGTGAAAACATGCAAAGCACTTGTTCGCGCAAAGCAAAAAAGGTATTTGAATGTGTCTTCCATGCAAAGCAGTAGAGAATAGTTGATTTAATCATTTTAAATCCAAGATTTATCCCAACATATGTAAGGTTAAGAAGCCAAGGAGGTGATTAGAGTTAAGAAACAAATCGCACATGATTCACCAAATTTTAGATCAGGCCATAAGATAAGACCATAAGAAATATGAACAGGACTAGGCTGTTCAACTCCTCAAGCCTGCTCTGCCATTCAGTAGGATCATAGCTGATCTGACGTTCCTGGAGTCCCACTTACTTGCCTTTTCCCTATGACCCTCAATGACTGATCGAGTCTATCTATCTCAGCCATAACTAAACACTAGGTCTCACCAACACTGTCTATCAAATAAGTTCAAAAGGCACTCAACGCTCTGAAAGAAGAAATTTCTCCTCCTTTCAGTCTTGAATTGGTATCCCTTTATTCTGAGACTGTGCTCTCTGGTCCTAGACTCTCCCATGAGAGGAAATATCCTCTCAGTATCTACCCTGTCAAGCCCCGTAAAAATCCTCTGTTTCAGTGAGGTCACATCTCATTTTTCTAAACTCCAATAAGTGGAGTCGCAACCTGTTTATCCTTTGCTCATAAGATGGTCCTTTCATACTGGGCATCATCTTAGTGAACCTTTTCTGATCTGCCTCCAATGAAATTATGCCTTTCCTGTCAACACTGCAGATGTGGTCTTACATGCACCTTGTACCGTTACAGTAACACTTCCCTAGTGGTATGCTCCAATCAACCCCCTTGAAATAAAGGCCAGCTTTTCATTAATCTTCCTGATTACTTGCTGCACTTGTGTGATCACTTTGTGGTTCATGCACCAAATACCCCAAGTCCCTTTGTGTTGCAGGTACCTGCAGTTTTCTCTTTTTAAATAGTATTCTGTTCTTTTGTTCTCCCTTCCAAAATAAACAACTTCACATATTCCCACATTATATTTCACTTGCCAGTGTTTTGCCAATTTACTTAATCTATCAGTATTTCTCTATAAACGTTTTTGTGTACCCCTCTCAATTTGCCTTTTCACTTTTTAGTGCCTTTCGCGAAATTAATTGCAGTACATTTGCTTTCTTCCTCCAAGTCATTAATATTGTAAGCAGCTGCAGTCCCAGCACGGTTGCTGTGGAACGTTGGTTACAGGTTGCCAACTTGAAAAATAACCCCTTTCCCCCACTTTATTTCCTATCCCATAACCAATTCTCTATCCACATAATCTGATACCTCCAACGGTCTTATCTTATGACTGAACCATTGGTGAGGTACCTTGTTGAGTGCCTTCTGGAATTCCAAATACAATGCACTTGCAGGTTCCCCTCTATCCACTCGGTGGAGACCACCTCAAAAGACTCCAGTAAATTGGTTAGACGCGATTTCCCGATCATGAAGCCTTGCTGACTCTGCATGATTCGATCACGATTTTCCAAATGTGTTGCTATCATTTGCTTCATAATGGATGCCATTTTTTTTTTCCAAAAATAAATGTTCGGCTAATTGTCCTTCCTAAAGGACTCTTTCCTCCTTTAATGCCTCTTTATTACCTTTGAAACTTTTGATCACCTGTGTTGATATTTCCTTGTGACTTACTTTGAGATTTTATTGGCTAATGCTCTTATCAACACCACCATGCATTTTACAGTGTTAAAGATGCTGAATAATTGTAAGTTTTGTTAAATGGATACAAGGGTTTTCTTTTAGGTGATTGCCAGTAACTTAATTTTTCTCTTGCAGGTTTGATAATCCAGCTGCTGTCAGTCCAAGTCCTGTAAGGCAGCTCACATTCAACTACCTCTTGCCCCTGAATGGTTGGCTTCTCCTGAACCCATCAGAATTATGCTGTGACTGGACAATGGGCACTGTCCCATTAGTGGAATCATTCTTTGATATTCGAAACCTTGCCACAGTCACTTTCTACTGTTTAATGGTTCTACTGATCCATTATAGTCTTCGCTATCCTGGAGAATCATCCCAGGTTGTAATAATGGTAAGAGTAGCTGCAGACGCTGGCCTAGTGATTGCTGTAGCACAGTTAAAATGAGAATTCTCCACTGGCAATGACCAAAGGATACAGGTCAGAGGAAATCGACAAGAGAATCTGGGCAAGGGGAAGATGAGTGTTTACCATAGTTCTGGAGGTATGTCACCTGCAAAGGCGATGGAAGCAGATTCAGTCATAACGTTCATGCTGGGATTGGAAATGGAAGGGAAATACAAGGTAATGAGTACAGGCCGAGGAATGGGAGTAATTATTGTTTTCAGAGAGCTGGCGCAGGCACACTGTGTTTTGTGTTGTATGATCCTGTGATAACTGTTGCAAAATGAGTTTATACAAATTGGGTGTGCTACAATTTTGTTGTAATGCGACATATTAAGTTATGCACATTGGCAAGAAGAATAGAGGAGCTGAATATTATTTAAATGGACAAAGACTGCAGAAAGCTACAGAAAAGAAGAATTTGGGAATCCTCATCCATGAATCATGAAAAGCTAGCATCCAAGTTCAGGTAATAGGGAAGGCAAATAGAATGTTGGCCTTTTTCAAAGGGTATGAAGTATAAAAGGAGGAACATTTCTCTCAAACTGCACAAGGCACAGGTCAGACCACAGGTGGAATACTATGAACAGTTTTGGGCCTCTTATCTAAATAAGAATATGCTGGCATTGGATGCAATCTGTAGAAGGCTCATTAGGCTGATACCAAATATGGGCACTCTGTTATGAGGAGAGGTGGGTGGATTGGGCCTATTCTTGTTGGAATGTAGAAGAATGAGAGGCAACCGTATCGAAACATACAAGATTCTTTGGGGATGAGATGGGTAGATATGGACAGATTATTTCCCTTTGTGGCAGGGTCTATGACCAGAGGGCATAATCTCAGAAAAAGGAGTTTCACATTTAAGATAGAGGTCATTGAATTTGTGGAATTCTCTACTACAGAGGGCTGTCCAGGCTAGTTTGTTATGTGTAGTTCAGGCTGAGAGAGACAAGTTTTTAATCCGTAAGGGAATCAAGGGTTATGGGGAAAAGGCAGAAAGTTGGAGTTGAGAATTATCAGTGAGATCAGCCGTGATCGAATTGAATGGCAGTGTAGACTCTGGGCTGAATGGCGTTGTTCTGCACCTATATCTTTTGGTCTACGTATGTTTTATGAAAGAAACTTGTCTAAACATTGGGGTTATTAAGCCATTCTTCTAACACTGAAAAATGCAGGGAGTTGTTTGCAAGAAATATGTAGAGGATATTAATACAGTATTGCATCACATGTTTTCACTAACCATTTATTAATTGTTTCACAGAAGTCTTTTAAGAACTGTGTTCTTTGCTGTTGAGCTTAAATAAGCGTTCATCATAATTAAGAAATGCCATGCAAACATCTCCCTAGACTTCAGTTAATCCACATTCCTTTCACAATCAGAAGCAGCCTCTCTTTCAATAGAAGTATTTAACTTCAATGAGTCCCAAGCCAGTTAGCAGAATAATTACTTGTTAAACTGATGCCTGAACTTTAAAGGCTAGGACTGAGTGAGCCGGTTGCAGGCAAGGAACTCCAGAAGGTTTAAGGCCTTCCCAACAGTGAGACAAAAGGAAAAGAGGTAGCAAAACGTTAACAGGTTATAAAAGACCTTTTGGATCAGTCTGCCCCACACATTTGTACTGCTTTTTGATGATAGTGTCCATTCTGATGTTAAAGGGAGGATTCTGGTGGGATGGGGGTGAATTAGATTTATGGATGGCGATAGAATTAGTACATGGTTAAAGTGTCAAAGGTGCCCATCCCCGCACTCTCTATCCCAGACAATTTAGCTAATCTTATTCTTCTATCCTTTCCCTGCAATCTGGAATTTGTTTACCCACAGTTGGCTTATCTATTTTCCTTTGAATGCTTCAGTTTGAATCTTTCTCTGCAAACAGTAGGAACACAATTTCTTTCTGTTTCCTCTTTATGAATCTCTCATGAATATGAGTACCTCCATCAAATCTCAGATTTTGCTGCTCTAATATGAGCTGGATTTAGATTTCCCAGAATAGCTCAAACCTCTGAAACCATAGTGGGTGGGAAAACTTCCACTTTGGGAAGTTTGAGGTATGTTGTTTGGATGATATACATACAGCTTTGTTCTAAGTCTGAACACATTCTCTTAGCTTTGACAGTTTAATTATTGTATAACCACGATTGCACTTCAGAAGTTCTTCATTAGCTGTATCGGACTTTGGAGCATGCTGAGACCATGGAAGGTGTTACACAGGTGCAAGTTTGTTTTCCTGTTCTGTTCTAAAGCAGAACACCGTTTTCTAAAATGAAAATGTGTTCATTCACGCATCCATTCATTACCATTACCAGAAAGTTGAATGGATTTCTTCTGTTTAAAATGAATACTTGCATGTTTAATTTGGCACATTCTACTTTTGTAATCTTGAAATTTGACTCGATCCCTTGACAAACCTACATGACTTGGTGTGCTAGTTAGATGAGAGGGAAAGATGAAGAGCAGACAGATGTGCTGTAATGTGACATGACCAAGTGCGAATGGTGCAGCAGTGTTTTTATATCTAGTTTTGTGTCAGTGGCTTTGCCCTTCCCATTTCTTCCAACCCTCCATCTATCCAGGGTCCCTGTGGTCTAATAATTCTGGTCTGTTGTACATCTGAGTTTCATTACTCCACTGTGCTTTCAGTCGCCAAAAGCAATAAGTTCTAACATTCACTTGCCACATTTATCCACCTTTTTCTTCCTTTCTTGAAGTCACAATTTAGGACCTAGCTTTTTGATCACTTGTCCTAATATTTCTTTCTGTAGTTGAGTTGAATTTTGTCTGATTTATGCTGGTGTGAAGCACCTTGGATCATTTCACGAAGTTAAAAGTACTGCATACGCGCAAGTCCATGTAATTTTGTGTGGCCATTTTGCTTGGAGCAACTTGTGTCTGATTAAGAACTGAGATCATTTGAAGTAATGTCCAAACCTGCTAACACCAGCCAGTTCAATCTAATGTGGCTGATATGTGAGATACTTGTTCTGACTCGAAGTCTTCCCAAGTCACCTGATTGTAAAACAATCAAAGAATCAAGAGATAATTAGCACTACCTCATCCAGAGACTTAATAAATTACACAAAATTGTAGTGAGTTCCACAGCTATAAACTGCAGTTGTTGTAATGAAAGAATTGACTCAGTTTTGCACTGGACAAAGTTTGAAACAGGAGGGACAACCAAAGCTGCAAAAGGAAAAGTGGAATAAATGTAAAAAAAAAAGCTTGTTTTTTTTATCGATTGGTTTTACTATTTAACTGTGAAAGGTGCCTGCCGGTTGCTATTTTTATTTGTTGATGTCAGTTGGGCATCATTGGCTGGACCATCATTTACTTGCAGCTTGTTACCAAGAGGGCAGTTAACTGTCAACCATGTCGCTGAGTGTCTGTAGTCATGTAGGTCAGACTAGGTTAGGACAGTAGATTTACTTCCCTCAAGGACATTAGTGTACCCAATGGGTTTTTAGAATGTTTGACCAAGGTTATTGGCTGTGAGCTTTTCATTGTAGATTTTAGAGTTCAAGTTTCACTGAGTTAGTGGGATTTGAACCCATGTCCCTAGAACATTAGCCTGGTGTGTTGACGTTACCACAATGTGACTGTTGCCCCATTTTCTTGCATTTCGTCAGTACTATTATTGAAGAGGCAAACAAGGGGAAGACTTGCATTCATGAGGAGCATTTCTTGAGTTTGCATCCCCTCACCACCCTCACCCTTCCCGAGTATTTTTTTTTCAGACATTTTCACCATGGCTTTGTTCATGGAAAATCATGTCTCTCGAACTTGATTGGGTTTTTTGAAAAAGTAACAAAAAGGATTAATGAGGGCAGAGCAGTGGGCATGATCTATATGGACTTCAGTTAGGCTTCCCCATGGGAAACTGGTTAGCAAGATTAGATCTCATGGAATACAGGGAGAACTAGCCATTTGGATACAGAACTGGCTCAAAGGTAGAAGGCTCAAAGGCAGTGCTGGAGAGTTGTTTTTCAGACTGGAGGCCTGTGACCTGTGGAGTGCCAGAAGGATCGGTGCGGGATCCACTACATTTCGTCATTTATGTAAATTGTTTCGATATGAACATAGGAGGTTCAGTTAGTAAGTTTGCAGATGACACCAAAATTGGAGGTGTAGTGGACAGCGAAGATTACACGGGATCTTGATCAGATGGACCAATGGGCTGAGGAGTGGCAGATGGAGTTTAACTTAGGTTAATACGAGGTGCTGCATTTTGGGAAAGCAAATCTTAGCAGGACTTATACAGTTAATGGTAAGGTCCTAGGGAGTGTTGCTGAACAAACAATAGGACCTTGAGACCTTGTGGGCGGCACGGTGGCACAGTGGTTAGCATTGCTGCCTCACAGCGCCAGAGACCCCGGTTCAATTCCCGCCTCAGGCGACTGACTGTGTGGAGTTTGAACATTCTCTCCGTGTCTGCATGGGTTTCCTCCAGGTGCTCCGGTTTCCTCCCACAGTCCAAAGATGTGCAGGTCAGGTGAATTGGCCATGCAAAATTGCCCGTAGTGTTAGGTAAGGAGTAAATGTACAGGTATGGGTGGGTTGCGCTTCGGCAGGTCGGTGTGGACTTGTTGGGCCGAAGGGCCTGTTTCCACACTGTAAGTAATCTTGTAGTGCAGGTTCATAGCTCCTTGAAAGTAGACTCGCAGGTAGATAGGATAGTGAAGAAGGCATTTGGTATACTTTCTTTTACTGGTCAGAGCATTGAGTATAAGAGGTCATATTGCAGCTGTACAGGACAACGGTTAGGCCACTTTTGGAATATTATGTACAACTCTGGTCTCCTTCCTATTGGAAGAATGTTGTGAAACTTGAAAGGATTCAGAAAAGGTTTACAAGGATATTGCCAGGGTTGGAGGGTTTGAATTCTAGGGAGAGGTTGAATAGGATGGAGCTGTTTTCCCTGGAACTTTGGAGGTTGAGGGGTGACCTTATAGAGGTTTATAAAATCAGGAGAGGTGTGGATAGGGTAAATAGACAAAAGTCTTTTCCTTGGGATGGGAGAGTTCAGAACCAGAGAATATAGGTTTGGGGTGAGAGGAGAAAGATACAAAAGGGATTTAAGGGGCAACTATTTCATGCAGAGGGTGGTGCGTGTATGGAATGAACTGCCAGAGGAATTGGTGGAGGCTAGTACAATTGCAAAATTTAAAAGGCATCTGGATGGGTATATGAAAAGATAGGGTTCAGAGGGATATTAGATTGGGATATATAGTCGGCGTGGACGAGTTGAACGGAGGGGTCTGTTTCCATGTTGTACAGTTCTATGACTCCATTTCACTCTCAACAAGCAGTAGTTGTGATATGACTTGTTTTCTTTCACTTGAAAGTGCTCAGTAAAGGCTTGTATAACTGATGTTTATTGTTTAACATCTAACTCTACAAGTGGCTCAAACAATGCTCTCTCTTTTCAGGCCCTTTCGTTCATGGTGTTACCATTCATTCCGGCATCAAACTTGTTCTTCCCTGTTGGCTTTGTGGTAGCAGAGCGTGTGCTTTATGTTCCGAGCATGGGGTTTTGTTTGCTGGTTGCCCATGGATGGAAGAAGATAGCAGAAACATGGTATTGTTATAATTACTCTGAATCATTGTACTCATTTAATTAAAAGTTCAGGGTGCAGAATGTTCTGCATTGATCATTAACAGTATAATGAAAATAGAATTGGGAACATTGCTTAATTCTAGCCAAGCACCAGGGTTAATTTCTGAAGGAGTAGGATTGAAAAGCGGTTAAATTGTATAGAGCAAAGGCAAAAATTGCTGGAGAAACTCCGGTCTGGCAGCATCTGTGGAGAGAGAGCAGAGATAACGATTTGAGTCCAATAAGCTGCCTTCAGAACTGGATCCATAATCATTAACTGTTTTCTCTCCACAGACACTGCCAGACCTGCTGAGTTTTTCCAGCAATTTGGCCTTTGATTTGATCGATGTAAAGGAGATGGTTCCACATATTTGGGTTTGTGGTGAGTCCAGACTATGATGCACAAATACGTGATTCTCGTTAATAAATCCAATAAGAATTCAAGATAAGTTCTTGACTCTGAAAGTTTGGAATGTGGAACCTAGTATCACATGGAGTACTTGAGGCAAATGGGACAATTGCATTTGAAGAGGAGCTGGATCAATCCATTTGGGAGAAAAGCTGAGGAGAGCTGATATGATTAGAAGTAGAGATTTGGAAAACTCATGGAGGAGAAGCACAGACATAGACTAGTTGGACCAAATGGCTTATTTTCAAGTTTGCACATTCTGCCTAATTCTTGATAACATCATCTATTAACTTCCACAATGTTGTGATCTGCTGCCCTCTGGAACCACCCATAGCCAGTGTCCCCACCTGACCCTGATATTCTTCTGACTTTGATCTTCAGATTCAGTTGTGCAAAACCCTGTTGGACTCCACTTGGAAATATTGAGGGCAGCTCTAGACACCACACATCTCAGGAAGGATATATTGGCCATGGAGGGAGTACAATGTAGGTTCACAAGAATGCAGAGGTTAAGTTACTAGGAAAGATGAAATGATTGAGGCTTCTTTTCTCTAGAATTTAGAAGATTAATGGGTGATTCGATGGAAGTCTTCAAGTCTTTCCACACTGTAAATCTAATCTAATCTAATCTAAAAAAAAATATTGACAGGAAAAGAAAATAGATGAAGAGAAACTATTTCCAGTTGTTGAGGATTCTAGAATGGTCTGACCCTAACTCTCTGACTATTTAGTAGAGATGTTAGGAAGCACTTCTACAGAGAAAGGGTGGTAGAGGCTTGGAACTCTCTTCCACAAATGGCAGTTGATGCTTGATCAGTTGTTAGTTTTAAACCTGAGTTAAAGTTTTGTTAAGTAAAGAAATTAAGGGATACAGGCCAAAAGTAGGTTTATGGAGTTAGACCACATACCAGCAATGATTTCATTTGTTGGCAGAACAGGTTTGAGGGACGAAATGGCCTACTCTTATTCCAGATTTCCCCACATCCCCCTGATCCTCTATCTTATAAACTATAATAAAAGCAAAATTGTGTGAATGCTTTAAATCTGAAATAAGACCAGAAAGTACAGGAGAAACTCAGCAGGTCTGGCAGCATCTGTGGAGAGACAAACAGTGTAAACATTTCAAGTCTATTATGACTTTTCTGCAGAATTAAACATTGCCATATTTCAGAGTTCTATGTATCCTCTTACAGGTGAATGTGTAAGATGCATTAAATTATTACCACTATTAAAAGAATAGAGTTCTTGGTGCCTTGGCCAACATTTATCTCTCAATTGATATCAGTGAAACACAGAATCAGTTTATTTACCTCATGGTGAGTGGTTATCATGAACGCAGAAGAAACTTTTCACGGGTGTCTTCAAAGCCTCCATGAAAATATACAATACCCTCAATAACTTGTCTGAATCTTTCGCCCAGTTCCACCCAACTTGATAAGAAGCATCTGTGAAGGAGCCATACATTTTGATAGTTTCCAACAAATCCAGATGGAGGCGAATACTCAGAAATATGGATCCTTATTGGGGCACCATAATTTCTGTCTTTTCATGTGCAGTGTCATTGTAATTAATGTCGTTTGGTCCAAACCGGCATATAGAACGATGCATGGTTCAGTAGTGAAAACAGGTGGCATCTTCTAAAAGGGAATTGGGTAAGTCGGGAGAGAAGATTGCATGGCTGTTGGAAAAGAACGGGTGCAGGGGATGAATTGGATGGCTATTTGAAAGAGCTAACATGAGCATAATGGTCTCCTGTGCAGTGTGATTGGTAGTTTGGATGAATCCTGCAACAATGGACACATCATTCTACTAATACTGCTCTTGCAGCTGTCAAGTATTTACTGAAGAATAAGAATTGAGGATTGCCTTGTTAATGTGCTTTGGATTTTTAAAACATTAGTCTCTTATAAATGTGAGGGTCACAGCGACATTCCTGCTACACCATCATCTCCCCTATGAGTCATCTTAACTGTTAACATTTTGGCAGGGCAGTTTTCTTCAGTTTTTGCACTTACTTATTTAAAGATTAGGAGCTTCTAGGGAGCTGCCAATATCAGGTGAACCAAAATTTCGCAGAGCGGCTAAGTTTGTATGGATTATTTTCTTCAGACCAATGACATGATTTACATGTTGCT
The DNA here is from genome assembly GCF_020745735.1 of Hemiscyllium ocellatum. Taxonomy (NCBI): domain Eukaryota; kingdom Metazoa; phylum Chordata; class Chondrichthyes; order Orectolobiformes; family Hemiscylliidae; genus Hemiscyllium; species Hemiscyllium ocellatum. The sequence continues at coordinate 16,114,169 of NC_083419.1, read as the reverse complement.
TTTTAATCCACATGACGCACTGTGACTAAAATCAAATAAATTTGACAGGCAGTTTAACTCTGGTTGGAGAAAGTGAGGACTGCAGATGCTGGAGACCAGAGTTGAAAAGTGTGGTGCTGGAAAAGCGCAGCAGGTCAGGCAGCATCCGAGGAGCAGGAGAATCGACGTTTCGGGCCTAAGCCCTGCTTCAGGAATGAGGCTGGTGTGCCAAGCGGGCTGAGATAAAAGGTGGCGGGTGGGGGGGGACTTTGGGGGAGGGGCACTGGGAATACGATAGGTGGAAGGAGGTGAGGGTCAGCACCACCCTCTTGACCTGCAATCATCTTCCTGACCTGTCCACGCCCCTCCCCTCCAAAACAATATTTCCTCTTGTGGACACATTCGGAACAGGCCAGACTTTGAATTCTGGCTGGAGACCTCTCCAGGAGGTATTTGGGCAATCTTTAAGATTATCTTTGATCAAACATATTCTGATGGCATTTGAAAAATGTAGGCCATTATAGATTGCCAATTCAGTGTTGTGCTGAGGGCATATTTGTGTAGGGAAGTACTATCTGTCAGAAATCAAAGAGTCATAGAGATCTGGGTAGTGCAGAAAAAGGCCGCTCTGTTCCAGCTCAGCACTGTCCTCAATCTGGATTAGTGGTGCTGGAAGAGCACAGCAGTTCAGGCAGCATCCGAGGAGCAGTAAAATCGACGTTTTGGGCAAAAGCCCTTCATCAGGAATATCCTCTTCCTTCCCACCTATCCACTCCACCCTCCTCTCTGACCTATCACATTCATCCCCACCCTCATCCACCTGTTGCACTCTTTGCTACCTTCTCCCCAGCCCCACCCCTCTCCCATTTATCTCTCTACCCTGGAGGCTCCATGCCTTCGGTCCTGATGAAGGGGTTTTGCCAGAAACGTCGATTTTTTCCTGCTCCTCGGATGCTGCCTAACCGACTGCTTTTCCAACACCACTCTAATCTTGACCCTTAATCCAAAACCACCTATCCTAAATTAGCAGACCACTTGTTTCATTATTGTTTGCTGCATCACGCAGTGCACGATACTTTGTAGAGTGATTTTCAAGACATACTGTATAAGTTTGACATTTCAATTAATAATGACTTTAACATATGTTTTATTAGCTGAGGCTTTCTTCATTCTTCAGAAACTGGATTTTCTGGTCAATAAAGAATAGAATAGATTAGAATCCCTACAGTGTGGAAACAGGCGTTTGGCCCAACAAGTCCACACCAACCCTCCGAATAGTATCCCACCCAAACCCGATCCTCTACCCTATTACTCTACATTTCTCCTGACTAATCACCTAGCCTACACATCCTTGAATGCTGTGGACAATTTAGCATGGCCACTTCACCTAATCTGCACATGTTTGGACTGAGAGAGGGAGCTGGAGCAATGTGCAAACTCCATACAGGCGGCAGTCCAAGGCTGGAATCGAACCTGTGTCCCTGGCGCTGTGAGGCAGCAGTGCTAACCACTGAGCCATCATGCAAGGTTATGGAATTGAAGTGCATCATGTTTCAGCAAGCCCTGAAATGATTTTGAGTCTTTGACTATGCCATAACTTTTGGAATTCCTCACCTTTGGATACTAGACACAGAATTGCACACACGACTCTTGGAACAAGCAATAAAATGGCAGAAGTCACATGTACGTACTTCCTTTCATGCTGTTAAAATGCCCCGGAGCCCTTTACAGCCAGTGAGATACTTTTGCAATGCTGTCATCGAAAGCATGGTAGTCAAGTTATGTTTCTCAAGTTGGAATAAATATCAATGAGAATATGATCAAAGATTGTGGTGGATAAGAGATGCACACAGAGCACATTACCAAGGTGAACTCTGCTGTATTTTGAGATCTTTTACATCCAGTTGGAAAGGGGTTGGGCTTTGTTTTAATATTTTGCCAAGAAGAAGCCTGGTTGACTCCATGTTGGTAAAGGCAGATTGGAGTCAGTATTAACTTTATTTTTGCTATCACAACTGATTCAATTGAAACGTCTATTCCGCTGAACCAACAGCATTTAATGCTGTTTATTTTGTATTATTTTGTCAATTCATTGACCTGTTTTCTTACTGTACTTTTCTTCAGGAATCTAAAGAAGTTGTCCTGGGTTGGTTTGACAATTCTGCTTGTTGCCCACACGAGCAAAACAATTTATCGCAATTGGGATTGGGAATCTGAATACACCCTATTCATGTCTGGTCTGAAGGTATGATAAGGTTTTGGGATGGGGATGGAAATTAGATTAATATCCAGTAATTTGAATATATTTTTCACAAAACCAGAAGTTTGGGAAAGTTCAGCAGGTCCAGCAGCATCTGTGAAGAGAAATCAAGCCCTTCAAGTATATTTTTCAATTGGCTTATATCTTTTCCGAAGCTTTTGAAATGCTCTTTATTTGAGCTTTGGAGGACTCTCCTTTCAGGGAACATATTTTTAATCACACTGCAGCTAATATGACAGAATGGAATGAAATGTAAACAAAATGTAGCTGATTTCTATATTTAAAAAAAAATCACTGGGAAGCAATCTATTTTAGTCTTGTTGTTCTGTGCACGCAAATAATGGTAGGACAAATCGGGAAGGCTGTCAAAAAAAAGAACAGATGGAACCATTTCCTTCATAAAAATATCAGAAACAAGAGCAAAGATGTTTTACCAAATCTTCATAAGACAGTGATGAATTCTCAGCTGGAGTAGAGTTCTGTTTTGGCTCTATGCTTTTAGGAGGATATCAAAGCCTTGTCAAGATTCCGTGAGACGTTTGCTGGAATGTGTGAGGGACAAGGGATTCCCATGATAAGGAGATACGTGAAGTAGAGGTGTTCTGTTCAGAGCAGCAGATGTTAGAATGGGGAGTTGACTGAGGTGTTCATAATCATGAATAGCTCTGATAGAAAAGCTGTTTCTAGTGGCAAAAGAGCTGGCAGAGGGTACAGCTTGCAATTCACACAAGAGTCGGAGGCAGCATGAAGAACCTTTTTTTAATAAGAAAGCAACTTGTTGTGATCTAGAATGGATTTACAGGATGCTGAAAGATTTGTTTGTAACGTTCAAAAAAGAATTGGCTGAATACTCAAAGGCTAAAAATCGGCAAGGGGTTATGGGGCAAGAGCAAGGTAGCGTGACTAATTGCATAGTTTCATCAAAAAGTTACCAAAGATGCAATGCAACAACTGACCTCTTTTTGCACTGCATTTTTAAATTCAGCTTTGATACGAAAGGCTGCAGCCTTCAAAGTTCTGTGTTCAGTTACAAATGTTTACCATTGCTCTCATTTGTGTATCTTAACTTCAGTATTTGGACCTTGTATCTGTGGGAAATTTGGGCAAAAAGGAGTCAACAAGTACATAAATAGTTTGGTGCCCAGCATTTAAAGTGGGTTTACAGGAATTTGGCAACCTTCAGAAGTTTTGCTCCCAAACTGTAATTTCGCATTTTTTCAAAATTAAAGGTCAATAAAAACAATGCCAAACTTTGGAACAACGTGGGACATGCTTTGGAAAATGAACATAACTATGGGAAAGCTTTGAAGTTCTTCATTCAAGCCACTAGGGTTCAACCAGGTAACACAACCTCCATTAAGTTATAAAATAGTTGAGCAGTTAGAGATGGGTGTATCCCTTCTGGTAATTGTTCACATCAGAGGGGAAATGAGAGTTTAGATTGTGTACAGTTTAAATTGACATTGGCTGTGCTGATTGAACACACAGTCCATTACGCGCATATTGCATGCATATGTATGCATGATTGGAATATTTTGTGTTTTGCTATTGCACAGGCAATGCAAAATTCTAATCCAATTCTTAAGTCAAGGCTATGAGTACAAAGTTTGAAGAAAAAAACCGACTCGACAACAGGAGCAAAATTTATGTGTTGGCAACTGAAAGATTTTTTTCTTTACCATGCTGTATTAATAAAAAAACTGAAACTTTTCCAAAGTCACTGTAAATAACCATAAGAGCCAAGGGCGTGCCTTCTTTGCACATTGCTATATCTGAGCCCAGTTTGTTGTTTGTTTCCTGAACTGTTGCTTTGTGAACTGGACTTTCAGGCCATCATTCATAATTTCACTAGCCCTGAAATGAGTGGCATTAAAATTGCAATATTGCTTCAGTATTCTGAATTGTTGAAACATCAAGCTGTTTCGGGAAGCATGTACTGAGAAACCTGTCTGCGTCCTGTTGATGCATTTTAGATCGGATATGTGTAAAGCCAGTAGAATGTAGATTAGTAACACTTTATGGTGTGTTTTATTGTTTCATGTTCTTACCACAAAGATGATATCGGGGCCCACATGAATGTTGGAAGAACGTACAAAAACCTGAACAAAACCAAAGAAGCAGAAGATGCCTACATGCTGGCAAAATCACTAATGCCGCAGGTATGCTGAGCTTTCACAACGGCTCAAATCTTCTGACGCAACAGTTTATGCTAGGAGTGTCACTTAATGGACAGTTCTGAGGAAGAGTCATATTAGAAGAATATGGTGATTTCTTTTTCTTCACAGATGCTGCCTAATATGTTGAATGTTTTGGCACTCTGTATTTATAATGAAGCATAATACTTAACTATTGTATTTAAAAGGCCCAATTCTTTCTGGGCTGAGATCTTCAGGTTGTTGTCAGTGCATAACCCTATATGTAAGGGTGAGAAGCAATTTACTGCTTTTAATTTTCTTAGAATTGACAAGTAGTAATTATACAATTATTCAATTTATTAGAACAGGCTCAGGCAACTGACTGTGTGGAGTTTGCACATTCTCCCCATGTCTGCGTGGGTTTCCTCCGGGTGCTCTGGTTTCCTCCCACAGTCCAAAGATGTGCAGGTCAGGTGAATTGGCCATGCTAAATTGCCCGTAGTGTTAGGTAAAAGGGGTAAATGGAGGGGAATGGGTGGGTTGCGCTTTGGCGGGTTGGTGTGAACTTGTTGGTCCGAAGGGCATGTTTCCGCGCTGTAAGTAATCGTGGGCGGCACGGTGGCACAGTGGTTAGCACTGCTGCCTCACAGCGCCAGACCTGGGTTCAATTCCAGACTCAGGCGACAGACTGTGTGGAGTTTGCACATTCTCCCCGTGTCTGCGTGGGTTTCCTCCCGGGTACTCTGGTTTCCTCCCACAGTCCAAAGATGTGCAGGTCAGATGAATTGGCCATGCTAAATTGCCTGTAGTGTTAGATAAGGGGTAAAATGTAGGGGTATGATTGGGTTGCGCTTCGGCGGGTCGGTGTGGACTTGTTGGGTCGAAGGGCCTGTTTCCACACTGTAAGTAATCTAATCTAATCTAGAACATTAGGATCAAAATAGGTCAATCAGGATCTTCAAAATTAGTTTTGAATTAGTCTTCTCGTTTTAACTTCATCCTCTAGGCTCTGATTTTGCTGGTTGAAACCACATATACCTCTTTCAATGTCAATGTTTTCTTCATACAATGTATTGTCGAAAACGAGAGCAATGCCTCTGATGATGTCTGACCAAAAGTTTTTCATTGCTGAAACATAACTTTCACCCCATCCTTTGAAATAAAGCAAAACATGGCTTTTTGTTTAATTCCAAATTCTATTGAATTCAAATTGTACTATAATGAAATTTGAACTCGACCTCCGATTTTGGATTATTTACCCAGTAAAATTACCATCATGCCTCCACCTCCCACACAGTGACTCATGAACCAGTTCCTTTGGACACCAACATTTCTAAATGTCTCACCATTTAAAAAATATTATTTATTTTCAGCCAATGTGAATAACTTAGAACTTATTCACATTATATTCCATCTGCCATGTTTTTTCCCATTTACTGAGGCTGTCTAATAAAGCAGCTTAAAATATTCTTAAATCTTTCTCACAGCATACATTTCCACTTTGTTTTGTGTCATCAAATTTGGACTGCTTGACAGCTCTCTCTACTGCTGTCCATTCTGCTGTTTTTATAAATACTCAAGAATGTTTTGTGTTGAAGTTGAATGAACTTATTCTCTCATATCCATGTTGCACTCCACTTGCCATCGTTTACCCACACTCTCAATCTGACTCTCTTTTTGCAGCTGCCTGCCCTTACGTATAGTCCTTTTTACCCTTCAATGTAATGAGTGGAAAACTTGAATATTCAGTTCACTAATACTTCATTCAAGTCAGCACTTCTCAGAACCCATCAGTCAAGATGGGTAATATTTCCTAATATTAAAGATCCTAGTACTGTATTTCCCAACTTCCAATCCAAGTCAAAAAGGTACTGCTGATTCTAGTCTTTTATTTTTGTTTCCGTCATTTTTGTTAGTCTTATCTGGAAACATACTGAATATCTTCTTGATGCTCGTGAAGATAACATTCACCAACACTACTTTATCCATTTTATTTGTGATGCACTCAGTATGACTACATTTGAGAGACAAAACTCGTTTTTCACAAAAGCATATTGGCGCTCCTTGAGCAGCGCATTTGTTCAACTGCTTAGTCGCAGTATATCTTGTATCCCTCCACGAACTGATGATGATTTGTCTAGTTTTCCTTTCCACTCATCCCTGATTAATAGATTGACACTTGTCAAAGTCACTCGCCTATTAATTTAAAACTACTTTCCTCTTAGTGATTTCTGTTATTCCATTTAAACTTAAAAGAATAAAGAAGCTATGTAAATTTACTTATGATTTGGAAGAGCCAGTGTTGGACTGGGGTGGACAAAGTTAAAAATCACACACGCTAGGTTATAATCCAATTCGTTTAATTGGAAGCACTAGCTTTCGGAGCACTGCTCCTTCATCAGGTGGTTGTGGAGTATAAGATTGTAAGACGTAGAATTTATAGGAAAGGTTTACAGTGTGTTACAGGTTTACAGTACATCACACTGTAAACTGCAATCTTATACTCCACAACCATCTGATGAAGAAGCAGCGCTCCGAAAGCTAGTGCTTCCGAATAAACCCGTTGGACTATAACCTGGTGTTGTATGATTTTTAACTTGAAACTTACTTAGTCATGATGTTTGCCTTTATGTTAAACGTCTATGCTACTGTGAAAAATTTGACCTTTATGATCTTATTGATACCACACATGCTGTAAG